>NC_069120.1:5050000-5650000 GCF_025612915.1 Magallana angulata | reverse complement strand
AGTATTTTGTGTCGCTCATTTTTTATGAAGGTTTTAAAATTGATTTGTAATGTTATCACAGTAAAGGACACTTGAAAAATATAAATATGATATTTTATATGACATAGCCAGGCAATATAACCAGGACGTGCGCATGCGTGAACCAACTTTCCATCGGGATTGGTAAAATTCGATAGCTTCTTGGAGAAACTTCGAACTGATGATAGGTGCCAAAATACAGAAAACAAAAAAAACCGCGACTTTTATATCATATAGTCATTAAACGTGATAGGAATGTTATGTACCTTTGGTTTACACTAAAAAAGTTAATTAAATTTTTGCGAGGACAATAAAGGCAATGTTACAGGAAAACAATAGACACGTAGCTTTAAACGGGTGGGTTGGTGGGGGTGGCAGGGAGAGGCCTGTCCCAATACAGTTGCCCCCCCCCCCCTTTCCTAGCATTTTCGGAGCATGTAAAAAATTGAAAGTGACTGGGAGGAAATAAACAGTGAAATTTAAGTTTGAGGTAAACTTAGCATTTCTATAGCTACCCCCACGGTGTACGATTTTCGAGTTTTTTATAGACTTTTTTTTTGCATGTCAAGAATTGTTTGGCGATTCTCCCATCCCACCCCCCTCTTTTCACTTGTTTACGATGTCACCTGCCTAAACAAAATATCACGGTTTCCTTACATATACCAGTAAAAAATAATTGGGTTTATATATAAACCAATATTACTGTATCTCATACAATATACCATTCACCAGGTTCTATAAACACCTACGTTTAAATTCAATATAAAAAAAATCAAGGTTAGGAGGAGAGGGATATATATTTTGTTTTTCTTTGTTTCATGGGGGGGGGGGTATTGGGGAGGGGGAGGGGTGGTCAGAACACCGACCCCATGTAGCTCTATCCATAACCCCTCACCAAGGTCTGTGTGTCCAAACCAGAGTCTGTATACCCATCACCAGTGTCAGAGTACATATTACCAGGGTCAGAGTAAGTCCTACCAGAGTCGGTGTACGTATCTCCAGGGTCTGTATACGCATAACCAGATTAAGTTTACCCATCACCAGGACACCATGGTCTCAATACTTATCCCGAGGGTCAATGTGTCCTTGTGCTCATCACCAGGGTCTGATTACCCATAGCCAGAAATCCACGTACCATCAACAGGGTCTCAATGCCTATCTCCAGGGTCAGTGTACGTTTCACCAGGGTCTATATGCCTATCACCGGGGTCTGTATACTAGTATTAATAGGTCCAGAGTTCAAAACACTAGCGTCTGTATACCCATATCCAGAATCAGTATACCCATCACCAGGGTAAGTTTACCTATAACCAAGGTTAGTGTACCCATTTACAAGAGTGTGTACATAAATACGCGTAACCAGAGCCAGTATACCCATCACCTGGGTCTCAATACCTATAACAATATAGGTTTTGAGACCCTGGTAATGAGCAGACCCTGGTGATAAGAACACTGACCTTGGTGATATGCATTAAGACCCTGATGATGGGTTCTAATGACTTGGTGATAGGCACACAGACCCTGGTGATACGTACACTGACCCTGGTAATAGATATAGACATCCTTATAATCGTAATATTGACCCAGGTTATGGGTATACAGACCCTGGTGATACAAACACTGACCCTAGTGATACATACTAGTACACTGACCCTGATGATACGTACACTGACCCGGGTTTTTTGTATGCAGACCCAGATGATGGGCATGCAGATCCTGGTGATATGTACATTGACCATTGTATTAGATATAGACATCCTGATAATCGTAATACTGACCCAGGTTATGGTTATACAGACCCTGGTGATACAAACACTGACCCTAGTGATACATACACTATGCTATTAAAACATTTAAAAATCCTAATCCGTTGGGGTATGGGGTAAGGCGTACCTTTAACTTCAATTCTACAATTTATTTCCTCTCTTTCATACCAGTTATTACCTGGTCCCAAAACATTGGGGGGGGGGGGGGGGGGGGGGTGACTCCTTGTTAATTCACCTTTTATATGTAAATTTAAGAAAAATGTTTGCTGCGAGAAAGCATGTGCTGAAGGGGGTGGTCTAGCTCGTCCCCCTGCCCCTGCTCCACTCCACACCCCCCTTCCCCTCCGATGCTAAGTGCCTGTTGTTTTCCTGTAACATTGCTCTTTTTGTTCTCTCAAATACTAATATTTATACAACATTTTGGTGTATATCTAATGCACACAACATTCCTATCTCTTTTAATGAACATTTATAATGTAAATTTCGAATTTTCCTATACGTTTTTAATTGCGCGAATATCAGTTCGAAGTTCCTCCAAACAGCTTTCGAATTTCCTTACCAAACGTATACCGAAAAGTCGGTACACGCATGCGTACATCCTGGTTATAGTGCCTGGTTGTACTATATAAAATCAAAGTACTGAAGAACTGATGGGAGTTGATTTTATTGATTATTATTTATTTTAAAATCAATAATATGTTATTTTGCATGGCAAGTACTTTCCTATATGTGTTTGAATTACGCACATTTTTAATAATATGAATTCTTCCACAGGAATTTCGTGAAAACTCAATATGAATCATGTTGTATAATATTCAAAGATCTATTCTATCAAACTAAGTATCAGTAATCAGAATAGTTATAAGAAATTGTATGGATCCAAGCAAAATTGAACTCTAGTCTCGTTCAACCAGACTCTCAGCTGTATCCGTTAATCACCGACAAGCAAGGAGACTCTCTGCTTGTCGGAGATTTACGGAGACAGCCGAGCGTCTGGTTGAACGAGCTCTGGCGTAGGAATATATAAAATGTACGACTTCAAAAATTATCTAAATTGTTCGTACTATTTAAAAGCTAACTATTTACAAGGTATCTTTAAATAAGTTTCCTTGAAAAACAATGCTTAATAACTTATTACATCGAATTTATCGATTAGAACTAAATGTTGTCAGCAATGTTGATTTGTACTTAGGTCCAATCACTGTTTCACTTTCGGTTTGCCTCAGTAACTGCATTAACTGATTAAAACCAACTCCCAAAAATAGCCTATTCTATACATCCTTCTGATGGAAAGTTGGTTCACGCATGCGCACATCCTGGTTATAATGCCTGGCTACATCATATAAAATATTATATTTATATTTTTAAGTGTCCTTTACTGAGATAACCCAGCCCAATAATTTCATTAAAAAAAAAACGAACGACACAAAATGGACGTGTCATACAGCATAACAGAAAAACAGTATTGGCTGCGCTGCGTAATAATACATAACATGTGTTATTCATTAAAAACAGTGGTTTTAGAATGTTGTTTTAATGTGTAGAAATTGGAAATAATATAAATATAAGTATTAAAGTAATAAGGAATCATTCTTTGAATATTATGAGTTGATAATTTCGGTCAGAGTGTGGTCATATCTATCATAAATCGAGCTTTATTTGATTTGAACACGTCCCGGCCAAAATCACCTCAGACTAGTAATACTCAAAGAATGATTTCTTATTCTTAAATCAATTCTATTCCAGACCGGTATTTTTTTTAAGTATGGCGTAATCTCACGGTTTAGTGATGTAATGAGATGAAAAATGCAGATATATGTTAAAAAATCAGCATGCTTATTGATTGATAGCATTAATTTAAAAAATGTTTGGAATTTTGCAGAGAAACCCGTCGAAACAAATCTGTAAATATTGTATTTTTGGTGAAACTGCATTGCTACATATATAACAGTTCTTAAATATCTTGTTTCTATATATGTAGGATTCTAGCAAAGCTGATAAAGTAAGGTGTCTTTTGGAAATGTTACATCTGTTACCATGGTTACATTTACTTTATTTAATACCAATTCGCCGTTTAACGCCAATCAATTGATCGGCGCATTTCGTCGTACGCCGATATGGGAAAAATGAAGTCCGCCCCGTTTAATTTGTTCCCCAAAACATGAAATTTGTTACCACTAATTGGGTGAAAATATGTCATAGACGAGTTTAAAAAACTGAATTTACGAATTAAAACTTTGAAATAACGAATTCAAGAATTCGTTATTTCAAATTTAATTTGTTATAACGAATTCAAGAATTCGTTATTTCAAATTTAATTTGTTAAAACAGATTTCAAAATTTGAAATAACAAATTCAGCGAATTTGTTATAACAGATTAAATTCGTTATAACGAATTCCTAAAATTTGTTATAACAAATTTAATTCGTTATAACGGATTCAACAATTCGTTGTAACGATTTAAATTCGTTTTAACAATTTCAAGAATTCGTTATATCAAATTCAAAAATATTTTTTGATAGGTCCTAAATGGGCTTCCGTAGAATAGTGAAATGTGAATAGAACTCCAACTTCTGAATGCCCCAAGAAATTCCTTCTTAAGCCTTTCACATCACATGATAATAAAGACATGTACCTACTCGACCGTCTTTCGTTTTATGTCAAGGAAATACAGTACCAATTCCATCTTAAAGCGGGAACTGTCACTGTGGGTATTGACCCCTAGCATATCAACATCGACGGAACCCGCACCTTCTGATTCACAATCTCGTCTCTGAATTCACAAATAAAAAGCGTGTCATTGAGATAATTCGGCTGAATCTTGAAAAACATTGGGTTTTATTCGAGTTATAGTTGAGAATTGTCTTTCTTAAATGATAAATACTAGTAACCTGTTTATATCCGATCATGTATTTAAGGCGCAAAATCGTTTTTTATAATAGGAATCATAACGAATGGATAGAAAGGAAGAGGACACTTGACATGGCAAAATTATTCCGCTGCATCGTCGTGATACATGTAATCAAGTATCATTGTTTCCCAAAACCATAAGATATTCTAAACGTTTGATATTAAAGCATAAAACTAAGGTGATTCTATGTACATAGATCATTTGCGAGTTGCTTCGTGTTTCGCCATAAAGGAATTCAGAGTTTTTAGATATGTTCATTTCGATATATTTCATTTTATCAAATATACAACATGACTTCTGTAAGTAGTCATGTTGTAGTCATGTTGTATATTTTATTTGATAAAATGAAATATATTGGAAAGGACAATATGAATATGTTATGGTCTCTAAATCAAACCTCGCCGACTATTACATATCTGCATGTTACAACGTTTTAGTTAACAGCTGATTGCAAAATTTATTATGATTAGTTTTAATTTCTATTAAAAATGAATTTGCAGTAATCACTTTTGCTGAAGAAAACCATTAAATTTGTTTCTACATTTTGTAACTTACAATTGGCTTATTAAATGCATCCTAATGCAGCAAAAAAAAAATTCTTCATGAGGCGCTTTTATATATAAAATAAATAAAAAGAGAATATATAAGCGAGGTTAAACCGGATGCTATGGGGAAAATTCAGCCTGCGCATGAACTAGCCTGGTTCCTGTGCGTAATGGGTAGCTCAGGGAATCAGGCAAGCACACCTTTATCTGAATCGGGATCGGGATTCCGTGCCATATGCACACATAAGTTCAAAGGCGCTGTAATTGTAAAGTTGTCGGTAAACAGTACAGAAACAAAGAATTCCTATTAAATAAATGATTGGCATGTGATATGAACTATCGGTATTATGAAATAAGTTAATGTTATGCCGAAACTACAATATGCATCAAATAACATAATTTGCAATGTTTTGTTGTTTTACCAATACACATGTAACTTACTTTACTTTTATAGTAGGCGAGGCTAGAGAACTTCCCGATTAAATTTTTTTAAGCATTTAAGTATGATTGAATAATTATGTCACTGTATAAAAGTTTAAATCTAAAAAAAAATGCTGCAAAATATGAATTTTTTTATTTACGCAAAGCTGTCACTGCATAGTTAACAAAGTAGTGCGAATCGTAATGTGTGTCCAAATAGTAGAACTCACCAAATGCCTGATATTATACAAGCAAGCTTCATTCATAGATAGATCATAATTATTTTAGAAGTATGACTCCTTTAAATTCTGAGATAAAAAGTCTGTGGGCATGTTCACGAAGCTATCTTAAGACTAAGATATGTCTGAGACATCACTTAGGACACGTCTTAGTCCTAAGTCAATTTCTTGAAGCCGTCCTATTTTAGGACATGTCTTAAAAAATATATTAACTTTAAGACATCCTAACAGGTGTCTTAACTAGAAAAAATGGCAAATTGCCTCCCATACTCGCTGTTTTGTGCTGTTTGTCGTTACCGTCGAAAGTTTCGAAAACAATACTCCTTTGCATTTCTTCACTTCTTTGAGAATGATTTGAGTTTCAGCCTCAGAAAAGTTAGGATTTCTTTTTCTTGATGACATGGCAATGGTTCACTCGCTTAACATGTATAATGTAATGAATAGGCACTGGACAGAACAGGACGCACGGATAATTTAAGACTGGCGCGAATTAAAACCAATTACCAATATCATTGACTGATCATATAAAAACATGAACAAGGTACACGTGCTTTTACAAGTGTATGTTGACTGCTGTGTGAACCATTCATTTACATACATTAGCTTTTCCTAAAAGTATTTATTTACATGTTAAAATTGCATAATATTGAAGACAATCACTTACATTTATTGGATTAAAGGCAGATAAAAAATCCGTAAATCAATAATGACCAAATGCTCAACACAATGCACAGTTTATATAATACTTATGTGAAAATATAAATACTTTACTAAGACGATTTTATTTACTCTATTTATGATATATGTACCCAAATTATGTTTTCTGATTGAAAAAATACATTCCAAAGTAGTGAACAGTATTTTGTATCATCGTTTTAAACTGTTTTTCTTGTAAGGTTACATACAAACTGAAATTAAGATGTCTTAAATTAGGACACGTCTGAGATAGCTTTGAGAAACATCCTAAGATATGTCTCAGATTGGTCATAAGATTCGTCTTAAGATATGTCTTAGGACATGTCTTAAGACGAATCTTAAGATACTTTCGTGAACATGCCCACAGGGCTATACATACATGTATACGTAATACAATGTACAAATTTAGTGGTTAAAAGCAGAGGGCTAGAGTCGGTGGAATCTGTGATAATCTTAAGGCTTTCACGTTTTCGTGGAAACACATGCAAATGGTCCACGTATTGTAGTCCTTTTTTAAAGGACAGCAACTTGTTATAATCATTATTTAATCATTGGTTTATAATAAAGATGTAAATACGGTCTAATTTTTTCACAACGTAAACTATGTTATAACGATATGCGGGCTGACGAACATTAAACCAAATTAGTATGAATGGATCTTTTGAAAATCTTGAATGAAAAATGTTAGAACGATCTTCTTCTGCATGTTACGAGAGCTATCAACGATAATCAAACACCTTAAAATTTTCTCTTTTTATGCGCATCATTGAGTTTTTGTTCGTGAATAATTCAAATATTTTTGATGTCTTAAAATGTGTAGCGAAAAAGTATTGTGAAATAGAAATACTTGTTCCATATATACACTCTAGGGGTTGACAGTTCTATAGTCATGAATTCTTTGATCTACTTTCTGCAAATTACATTTCTAATAGTATTTCAATCACTTAATTCTTTTCATTTCATAAAAAAATGGAAATTGCCTGAAAGGTATTTCATAGAGTCGCTGATTCTAGTCGCGATCGATAGATTAATTGTACTGTCTTAAACGCCCGTAAACTACATGTGTATTGAAGCACCCAGGTCGGTAGAATTTCAATTGTTTGTCCGTCAAACTGACAAATCGATGTACTGTGCTACATTGTTTGCCGTTAATGAGTCTTTTCCATCCAAACTCTCAAAGAAATTTAACAAACCTAATCACTGAGTTTAAGGTCCATCCTTTGTGTTTGAAGTTCTAAATGGGAATAGAAGTCGCAGTTGGGTAAATTTTATAAATTTTGTAACAATAAAAAAATTGAAGTCCAGTTCGCCAAAGATTGGAAGAGCATTAACACAATTATAAATACATTTTATAAAGTGTAACGATCAGGCAATTTAAACATCCGACCCAAATTCAAACAAAACCTCAACGCATGACCAGAGGATTAAAAGACGGGTTATATATATTGATCCCGTCCTGGCTGTCTTGATAGAAACGCTGAGCGTTAAGAGAACAAGGACCCTGCTGGACGGGAGTCAGAACACGATGAAGTCCGCCGCTCTCCTCCTCCTCCTGGGTACGTACTCTTAGACCCACTCCAATGAAAAACATCTACACTGTAAGTTTAAAACCTAAAAAATTACTACTTATAGCAGCAACGATTTTAATTTTTCTCATTTATTTTGTAGCTTGCAGCTGGTCTGAAAGTGAGTACTAGTATGATTTTTCTTTCTTTTGTGGCGTTTAATTTAGTATGTAAATTGAGAGAAAATACTAACGTTAGAATTAACAATACGATGATGTGGGCCTACAATTAAGGCCTATACAGATGGAATGTTTCAACCTCAAGTTCGTCGACAATTTTAACATTATTTTTGAAAAGAAAATAGTAAAAAATGTTTTTTCAATATGTGGGGTTTTTTTTTTTGCTACTTTACATAATGCTTATGCATGTAAGTGTGACGTGTTTAGTTTTACTTTGTTTAATGAGGAAAGTTTTGAATGATTAATGCACACCGGCGGAATTCTGGTGTCGGATAGGGAAAAAGCTTTGTTCCTCATTGATTAGGGACCATACGTTGTTAGTATGACCATTGTATCAGGTGCACAGTCCATAAATCTTAAATTTCTAATACAAAACGCTGAAAACCTTTGTATCAGCATCCAGTAAAAACCTTAAATGCGAAATTAGTTCCAATAAAGGTGTTTTTCTGTTGAAACGGCGATCATACTTGCATCAGGATAAACTTCCTCACACAGAATTTTTTTTATATTGTTTATATATCTTGATATAAATATACATACGATTCATAATAGTCCTTTTACAAATCTAAAAGTATAAATCATTCTATTTTCAAAAATATTTTTTTTTCTTCAAAAATCTTTGCCATTACTATCCCATTTAAACAGCCAACAAGGTAAATTTACATGGAATTAATGAATCGTTTTCTGTAAATTTAATTTGTTGAAACTGTGAAACCGAACCAAGGGGCTTCAAGATGGGTGAAAAGCTCCACATAAATAAATAAATAAATAAATAAATATATATATATATATATATATATATATATATATATATATATATATATATATATATATATATATATATATATATATATATATATATATATATATGTAAAACTTTTTGTTTGAAATCTTCTCAAGATTTATAATGTCACAGTTGTTAGCTTATACGACTATCCTAATACATTATTATAAAAATGAAACCTCGACCTTGTCTAAAATATGGAGACCCAAGAAGGGTTCGAATTTGAGAAGGGATTATATGGAAAACTTTTTAGGTAACATTCTTCTCTACATTTACAAAGCTTATGAAATTATTATGCAGGTATCCTTGATAAGTAGCGTTCCAAGTATCAAATCGAATGTGATTTTTGCAAACCTTATTTATCATAAAAGTTTAAGTTAAATGCAGACTTATTATACTAGCACGTTTTTGCAGCAAAATAAAATTCTAAAAAACACAGCTCATATTGCTTTAAGTACTGTATAAAATCCTTGTTACTCGCTCTCTAAAAATCTCGTTTTTCTATGGGTAGATTAATAAACTAACAGTACTTTGATATTTGCATACATATGGAAAACACTATTGGATCATTTACTGTTGTAAATAAATTGTTGGTGTTTAATTAATTATGAAATTATGAGTAGATAAAGTATGTGCCCAACTGTTGAATCTTATTTCGAACGTTATAGTCGTTTCGCAATGTATAAAAATAATCTTACTGTGGGTCATGAAAAGTGTGCCAACGTTTTTCTTCAATAAATGGATTCTAATCCAATGCTATATTCAAAGGTCGTAAATACTTTTTGTAAATAAATAAAGTTAAAGTAAAAATCCGTTCATAATATTGTTACAGTTCTTATCAATATGGTTTAAAATACCTGCATGGGTAAACTTATCATTTGGCCGAACCTTCTTCATAACCGGATTAGCTTACCTTTTCCTTAAAAAATGCGAGTATACACCTATTGGTTCAGCCGTGACCAAAACAATCAAACGGATACCGTTAGAATACTTTAAATTATAAAACCCTTTATTTGTTTTTTTTAAACTTCAGTTTGAGAACCTGTTAAATTAGATATGTACAAAATTTGAGTGCCTACATTATTATATTTTAAGAAAATATATTTATTTTTCTCTTGTTATATTCAATCATAATCGTATCATCTTTAAAACACTTTTCTGACTCATTACTATCAAATTGCTTCAATTTCAAATTTCAAATTTAATCATATAGCCTCATTATAAAGTTTATTATTAAAACAAGCCATCAATTTTTATTCGTACTCTGACATGATTGAAAACATCAACTTGATTCTTCTCCGATGACTTTACTTAATTTATGTTACACCCATTTCTTTCTATCTAAAATTCATATACTAGTATATTCAATTCATTTATGATCCACAGTCTATGGCCAGTTAAGGCGACCCCCTCCAACCACCGCAGGCATCTCAGGGACCTTCCCCACAGGCTTCCCCACAGGCAATGTGACCCTTCCCCCCAAGCTGAGGGCGGAGTTCCGGTGTCCCATGGAGTGCCCGGTCTGTCAGACCCTCAACAACACGCTTACTAAGCCCTGCCTAGCGGTGGACGAGTTTGGGGACATTAAGTCGGACTTTGAGAACACTCTCACCCTCAAACAAAAAGCTTTCTACAAGGAACTCTCTGACCTGAATTGTGAGTAATTTCTGAGCACGAATACATTTATACCGTGTACACTTACATTTTTCAGCATCTTCGTCTGGAATAACTCTACGAATCGGTTTTGTATGAACAGTCCAATTAATTCAAACGACTTATTATTGGAGCGCACGCGGGGATTGCATGATTGAAAGAGACGAAAATCATATATATGTGTCAATATTCTAATATTTAATCGTACATTTGCTGAAAATTATTCAAATATAAGTGCTAAGGAATTAGTCTTTGAAATTGTGAGGTGATAATTTTTGTCGGAGCGTGATCATACCCATCAGCCCTTTGGGCTGTTTTAGGTTTGATCACGCCCCGATCAAAATTATCACTTAAAATTCCTTTTAAAAAACTGCAAATTTGTTTTTGACGCTATCAAATTGTCATGACCAAATTTTTAGCGATTCGGTACTTGCATCAAAATAAGCAAATCGCATAAATAACACAGTATTCAGTAATGAGCCGATAATGTGGTTATCTGCATATCGAAATTTTCAACTTCTTTTCCTCGCGAAACAGCATTCAAAGCTAACATGGAGTCGCGCACCTGCGCTGGCATGGTGCGACACATCGACACATACGGGAGCATGGAGCTGGCTGACAGACAGAAGATGAAGTCCTTCCTGGGAGACCCCAGCTCTGTCACCCCTGACGACGTCAAGAAATTCCCCAAAGAAATTTTCTCTTCTCTCAATGTAAGTTCAGCTCACTTGATAGGTTAAACTTCAAATTTTGATCATATTTTATCGTTGAATAAACTTTCATGTTATCTGTAAAGTTAAAAAGGATGCTGATAAACTTTAATTCATAAATATGATTTTGTAATAAGGGTTTTAATTACTTCTCGTTACCAGGCAGTAAAAAGTGTCACCGTGTTTCAAAACATGAACAGACTTCAGAAAGTAGTCCTGTGCAAGGATCTGAGGTACGCCGACTGCTTGACCCGAATGATGATCTCCAAGAAAATCAACTGCGCACGCGTACTAATTGTGAGTGCCCTTTTCTGCAACTTTAATGCTTTATGACAAATAATATTTACAAACTTTCTCTCTGTCCTTTTAAAAAATTGAGTTGGAGATGGGGGAGGTAGCAGAGTTGAAACAATGAAAGACATTGCCATGTGTTTTACAGGAGAGCGGTGTGACCATTCCGGCTGATGACGCCAAAGTCATGGTGGACATCAGAGGTTGTCGAACCTGGTCCCGCGAAAAATGGAATATAACGCTAGAAAATTTCCCAGAAATCCTGAACCCCGAGTGTCTGTGGGCCGCCCCTACCGATATTTTGCTGGACAAGTAAGTGCTCACAAACTGATTTACAGTGACGTCATGGCACCTGCATAAGTAGTTCAATCGTGAGTCCCTTCAACAATAAACTCTATGCATTTAAAGTCCAAAGACAAAAGCGTACATGACCCTACAAGACACCCAGAGTGACCAACTTAAGTAGTTATTTAAATTAAGAATTAACGTGCGCTTGATGAATGCTGGCATTGTCCACTCAATGAAAGAGTTCATAAACTGTGATCACTCGAGCTAACGTGTATCTAACGACTCTAAGTTAATGAAGGCCATGTAAATAGTAGAGTACCTCAGAATCGATTGATTATATAGTATCAGAAAGAATCAATAATATATATGGCACAATTTCATAAAGGAATTTTAATTGGTACGTTGATTGTCCAAGGAGAAAAAAGATTTCAAAATTTACAGCGATGCTGTCGATAGCAACTGTTCTTATTTAAATTAATGATATTTCATATTTGGTGAATAAACAATTGTATTTATTTTTCATTGAGTAACATTGACGTGGTAAAAACTTGTTTGTGGTCTATGGATAAATACAATGGTTAATTTTCAAATCAAGGACGCAACGTTGATGGAGCAATGTCAACAGAGAAGGCATACAGTAACATCAAAATAACCCATTGAATTCGTAAAACAAACTTGAACCTAAATATTAATTTTATCATTCATTCGCGATATATTAAATGTTTAACAATCAATCAACTATCTCTAAATACCAGCGCTCCCGAAATTCAAGGATGACTGTCGCATTATGTACTGGTTTCGTGTAACAAATTTATTTTAAGAAATGATTCAATTAATTCAAGGATTGTTTAGTTAAAAGATTTTGTTGAAAACTTTCTTGAGATATAAAAGAAATCGATAACAATATTATATGAACGTGCCTATTTCTCATTTTGAAGATTTTCGTCATAGTTTTTATAAGTTCAATTTTGCATTGTCATTTTCAATACATTTTGTTTATCATTTATTCATGAATTCATTTCATTTTTTTCCAATTTCAATATACGCTTAGACTTCTTTTTACTGCCTCTATAATTTCAATTTTTATGCTGTGATATTTCCCCTCAAGACAAAATAGCGTTAATTCTAATCAGAAAACAATTTATAATGCATGTACCTATTTTTTAATGTGTAGATTTCGGATTTTTATCATCCATCTTCATGTTAATCTGTCATTTTTTGGAAATATTTTCCTCGTCAAAATTTCCACAAAAATTGAAATTTTATCCAAGTTTTCCGCGCAGATATGTCTCCTGTTTTCCAAATAGAGTTTGATAATTGTTTTGTGTTTTATGATAGGGTATGCGCTTTTGTAGAATGGTTTAACTGTAAAATATTTGGGCGTAGATTGAAGGGTCTTTGTATTTGTAAATGACTGTACGATGGAATATTTAGATGTAGATTGTATACTCTGTAGCATGGCTTTATTGTAAAATATTCGGCTGTATAATTGTGAGTCTGTCATGTTGTAGCATGGCTGTTCTGTAAAATATTCGGTTGTATAATTGTACGGTTTGTGCTTTTGTTGCATGACTTTACTGTAGAATATTCTCGGCGTGGATTATAGGGTCTGTGTTTTTGTAGCATGGCTTTACTGTAAAATATTCTCGGCGTAGGTTATAAGGTTTCTGCTTTTGTAGCATGGCTGTATTGGGCAGAAAATGCGGAGACTTCACCAAGCGAGACATCGAGGTGTTCGCCAACATAACAAGTGTAAAGATGAAGGAGAAGAAGCTTGCCAATAGAATCGACCCAACAGAAAAGGACGAGTGGATCAAACTTCTTTCCACTTGCGGCGCGGACCCCAAATTTTTCAATGATGTTCTTGATCCAAAAGAAGTAGGTCTACCATTTGCTTCCACAGAGAATAACAGAAAAAAATCTGCGCGCTGTTTAATCCTCATATTAAATTTCTTAATCTATTCTGATTTTCAAAATAACTGTTTGTTCGAAAATGATAAAATTTAAGTGATCGAAATAAATTCTATACAGGGAGATGAAAATTTACAAACCAGCACACAGTTCAAACAAATTTATTCATTTTCCTTCAGACACTGAAATTTGTTGATCTCAGCAAGTCATCAAGAACAGAAAAGGTAAAGTTTCTGGAGGATGCTCTCAAAACCGTGAGGCCGTCCGAATTCTCAAAGGACGAGATCGTCAAGTTAGTACCTTACTTTGGTGACGTCACCTGACATTTACTGAGTGTCTGATGGTGTCCACTTATTTACCATTTGATTTCTTGTTTAGTGCTATTGGGGCCCTGGCTAATGACAGGAAGATTCTGCGTCAAATGAACGCTTCAGCCATCGAGGCCGCCGCTTGTGACGTTTGCAGCAAGTCGTCAAGCATCGAGAAGTCAGATGTAGGTTCTTGTTTCCCAGACATTTAAAAAAAAAATTGGGGGGGGGTGTTTTTTTTTGTTTGTTTGTTTGGTTGGTTTTTTTTTTAATTTTGGATTAATTACTGAAAAGAATGAAGGAATATTTACCAAAATATTTCCTTTAAACATTCAAATGCTATTCGTATCAATCATAATAGATGTTAAACATCACTAGATAAAAGTCAGTTTTGCGCTTGCTTAATTTGGGTTGAAAAAACATCCTGAAGAAGTGAATAAAATAGAATAAATAATTTCTGGATTCGAATCGACCTTTTCGTTTCTTAGGTAAAGTTCCAAATGATCATGAAATCCAAAAGTATCTTATTAACATACTCAAGGCGAATACTAATACTAGCAATAGAAAATTAACTTGTGCGTTCTGGGAAAGAATGTGACCTACTCTAAAATCATCTATCTAGATGAGAAAATTTGCAGAGGTTGTAATGGAACAGCCATCGTTCAGGAATGTGTCTGCCTTTGACACCACCACATTCGCATGCATGGGATGTATGATGTCCTACATGAAGAAAAGCTCCTTTGAGAACATCCCCGACGCCTCATTGCAGTCAGCCATTACTGCTGGAAATGTAAAAGACATGAAGATTTCATCGAAAAGAATGGTGAGGGTTTTTGTCGTGATTTAAACTCGATTAAATAAAATATTCAAAGTTATGAATATGATATAATTACAAATGGCGAAATCAGAGTGAAATTTTCAAAAGACAAAATAAAATTACAATAATTTGTGCGATCTGATGGTGCGATATCTGATATAAGAAATGAATAAATTATATCACCCGTATTCGTATATAATAAAATTTAACCTTTTTTAATCTGTGAGCCAACTTTAATTTGCTATTTGTTGGCATGTTTGTAGGGAAAGAAAGTGTTAGACAATGCCAAGTCAGCGTTTGGGAAACCTAACGTGAGTATACACATCAGGGGTTTTCCAGGGAGTTCATATTTAATTCCGATCTCATAATTATCATTCTTCATTGTGATTTTTGTTGTTATATTCGAATTGTTTACTCAAAATAAATCACTCAATTGAAAAAAAAAAGCGGTATGTAATATTTAGCACATTTTCCCCTCAAATTTGAGTTTTTTGCGTTTGAGATGATACCAGAAAATTTGGCAAAAAGTACTTCGCATGAAAAAAATCCATTTAAAGGTGGATACCGTTTTATTAATAATCAATTTTAAAAGTGTTATACGGGCATTATATGAGGAGGCTACATGTATGTATTGATCGGTTTATCGGATGTCAGTAAATTCTTTGGATATATGGAATCCTCAAAGTTGAATGATGAAATGTACGTTTCCCCACCCACCAGGGTGACTTTTCTGACGCCGAGCTGAGGAAGATGAAGGGAGCGTTGGGTTCCCTGGAGCCGGAGGACATCGACAAAATCCCGGACGCCTCCTTCACCCTGGACGTCCTCAAGGACTTTGAGGAGGCCTTCTCCTCGGAGGACAACCCCAAGAAGTCCCTCAAGAGTAAAATCGTCGACAAAGTAAGTCAGTGGTTCAGCCAGATCAGCAGATAAATTATCAGTAGATAAACTAAACTGAAAACGTAACGATATTCAGTGGAGCGATGAGTTAATGGTTCCACTAGATTTGACATATATAGCGACACGTTAATCGTTCGGCTAGACTATATCTGTAGCATTAAGCCATTGGTTCATCTAGACAGGCTATGTAGCAATTGGTCTGTTATCATAAAATCTATTTAGGTAAAGAAACAGGCGGGTGGTATCGCCAAGTTGATTGAGAACGGCCTGGGTAAGGAGCTGTCCCCCGCGGATCTAGAGGACGCCCCCCTGTCCAGCTTCCCCGACCTGACGGGAGAGAATGGAGAGAGCACTATCAAGTGTAACCGAAAACAGGTACTTTTACAATGAAAAGAACTTGTTTATCAAGTGTTAGCAGGTACTTAAGTTTTGTCTTTATTTAAAAGGAAATATCATTATCATGTGTTACAACCAACAACAGGTACATGTAGTTATTCAAAACGTAGAAAGAGCACCATAGAGTGTAATCGAAAACAAGTACACATACGCAAGAAAACTGAAACCAAGTGTAACATTGTACTTATTTTTAAAATCGGAGAAGGTACAACCGCATAAAAAAAACGCAGTATCAAGTGAAATCGAAAATGGGTATTTCAGAAAAACTTTAAAGGAAGCAATTTATTACGGATGTAATTAAAAGTCAATTACCCATAAAAACTTTAAGAATGTGCAATCAAATGTATCGGGAAAATGACCAAAACATTTTTTAAATTGAAAACAAGTACTTAATTATCTGCAATATTTTCAAAATCCGGCTTATTTCAACCGTGTCTGTCGTCACATCATAATCATATTTAATTATTGATATAACAAAAAATATGAGGTGCCGGTTGCATGTCTGTTAATGTGAGGTTCCAATACCTATACAATAGTTCAGTCCATCGATTATCAATGTACTTCAGGTAAAAACGATTTGTTTTCCTTAGGCCCGTGTTTTGATGAAGAAAATCAAGAGCACGCTAGGGGACATTAACGGCACGGACTCCAACTTCACCCTGAAGAGACTGGTCAACATGAAGCCCCTGCTGAGTGGCCTGGAAGACTCTGATATCAAGAAGATCGAGCAGGACGGAACCTTCTCCGACAAACTCCACACCATCGCCAAGGCTCCCGACATGTCCCGTGAACAGGTAAACCAACGGGCGCTTAATAATCATAACACAGGTATCAAGTGTCTTATTGGGAGCCTTTGACCGTTGGGTGGTATCTCTTTGACAGCTGAAGACCCTGGCTGATATGTTCAAGTCCTACTCCAAGATAGAGTCCACGGACGAGGCGTCCTTCTCCGCCTCCATGGACAGTACGACAGTGGACAACATGGCGCCGCAGATCCTCGGGATGATGAGGTAAAACAGTACTCACTCTTTTAGTACAGGTAGTGTAGTTATCACAATGGACAGACACTGGGTAGGGGACAGCGGCAGGTCAACGGCGTTTGATGTTAGAGTTTGAATTGATCTTAGCGTTAAACTTGTTGATTTCGGGAACGTTTCAACCTGTGGCGAGGTATTGTCATGCGAGTGAAGTACAAGCACTGAGTTTGATTGTGGTTGATCCAAGGGCAAAGAAGCAGAGAAACAGATGCAGGGCTTTAACCCTGCATTTGAATCTTTATCCTAGAAGGCCTTTTGCGTAGAAGTTGTCGAATGAATGTTTAATTAAGTAAAATAAGTTTTTATTTACTCCTTTCAGTCATGTAAGAATATATATTGTTTTTAATTATTCGTTTCTAAAATTACCAAAAGTAAATAACCCTTAACAACTTAAATACATGTATGTATTTTTAGTTATGAATTAAGTTTACGGCGGTCATGGTTAATTCCAAATGTCCTTTTTCTCGTAAACGCAAAAATTATTTAAAATCCTGAATACAGTTATGATTTATATGATAAAAAAGTCATTTTTATCACAACAAAATGATATCGAGGATAATTTTTATTGTAGCAAAGCCATGCTGAAAAAATTCGGAACTGCTAACTGTGAAGCTGTGGTGCAGCGCTTGGCGGAGGTTGATAACAAAAAACTTACTAGGGACGAATTAAAAGAGAAATTCGAGTTCGTCAAGGAGTGCAAGGTATGGATACCGTTTAATACCTGTCCATTGAGTTTTCATCGCTTCAAACTTAATACTTAATAAAAATTCTTGGGTTTTTTAAGAGTAAAACTTCCGGTACGTTGACCTCTGATGACCTTTTGGAAGCCGGAAATGTATTGTGTGGAATAGACTCGGCCGCACCGGACAGAATGGATGCCGATGCTTTTGAGAAAATGGCGCCAAATCTCCAGAAGTGTAATCTTGACCCTACCACAAGAAAGAAGATTGCTTCTAACATTGTCAGCAAGATGTCGCTGTAAGTTGAATTTCAAAAGAATTAAATACTAGCTAGAATAGGGCATACACATACATGTCGAAAACAGAAATACATGTATTTGGAATATCGGTATAAAGAATTTATAGGACTTTCTATTGTCTTATAGGACAGACACGAGCACAATCACTTCCTCCGGCTTCATGGTCCTCGGTAACTTTTTGACGGAGCTCGGTGACAGTCAGCTAGCGTCCATGGATAAGGTATGTGGGCAGATGTATACAAAACTCACCATCAACTCAAACGTTCCTTTCTGTCTCGTGCTTTTGAATTACATGTTTCAGAATTTTTTTTATGAGAACATGAACCAAGCATCAGAATGTTAACCTCTCTGAATAAATGGCGTTTTTGTTTCTTATTTAGGAAACGGTGAGCGATGTAACAGACAAAATAATGGAATCCGTCAAAGACAGTGAGGAGACGAGGAAGGAGAGGAAGAAGTCCGCCGTGTCTAAAGAGGCCGAGTCCTCAGAGGAGGAGACCTTCAAACAAGGAAAGAAACGATTGGCTGAGTTTGTCATTGGCGTTAAAGAGAGTCTGGGAGGGCAGCAGGCGTCCGGCCGACGACGAAGATCTACATGTAAGTTCATTAGTCCCGACTCAAGTACGAGGGCAGACCGATGACACGTTTCGGGATTATTGTTTAAATGTTTAATATTTAGGTACTTGAGTAAATAAAATCAATTTAGAGATATACAGTGATACCTAATAGGTATAACTGTATATCTCTAAATTGATTTTAATGATTTCTCATTTATCAGCTTCCTTGACCTGCACTGATATGACGTCAATAGGAGCTTCCGGTCTGTCCGCTCTGACCACCACACAGATCAGCAACATACAGGATCAGGATTTCCTGGACTGCGCTGAGCTGTTGGGGTCCGTCACAGACTGGACTGTTGCCCAGAAAGAGGCTCTGGTGGCGGTCGCCAAGAGATCCACGGTAAGTTTTTACATACACTAGTACATGTTATTGATGCTTTATACCATTGCCCGTGCCGAGCGGCTTTGTAGTTCAGTGTTTACTATCACTAGGTTTGGAACACGCCCTCCACTTGGGCCACGTCCAGCGTATACTCGGCTGGGTCTTTCGTCGCTGGCCTGACCACCTCTGAAATCAACACCTTAGCCATAAATCTGGACGCTGTGTCCCGCATGGGAACGTTCAGTGATTGGACTGACAGCAAGGTAACGCGGCGGAAATCCAACCAAGCTCTATAAAAAGAATTATCGAGCCGTAGAAAATATATGCAATAACTTAATTTCTGTTTTTAGAAACAAGCGGTATTCGATAGATGGCTATCATACGAAAAGTCTTCAAATGCCGCAACAATCACCTCCAGTGAACTGCGCTCTCTTGGTCACCTGACCTGTGGGGCTAGTACCAGTCACATTGCCAGCATACAGTCTACTGTTTACAGGTAGTGTATCTACAGTATTATTCGTTAACAAAAAACGGCAGTTTTAAGGAATCGAAGATTGTGTTAAAGTGGAGTTGTGTTCTTTTGATTGATACAAACTCTGTCTTTGTTATTCCAGAGCATCAGCTGATACGGTTGGTGAAGTTACCACTTGTTCCGAATTCCAGCTGCAACAGTGGGTCGCACATGCAAAAACCGAATACGGAAGTGACGTCACTCTTTGGGACAGCGCCACTATTACCAGTGTTGGAATCGTTATCGGTATGATTGCTTTGTTAGACTCAGTACCTTAATAGTATTCCTGATGGAACATTGTTAAACATTCTCCCTTAATCTCCTTGTATCAGGTGGTCTGACGTCAACAGAAGTCTCCACGCTGACAGAGTCCCAGATTGACAGCATCGCCGCCTCCGACATATCATACATTCCACCAACGGCTTTTGCAGTAAGTCATATCGAGGTTGACATGGCTATAACTTAATGAATTCAATATAATATCAGCATTGAGACAATGAGCATGTATCATGGTTCTGTATGTTTGTCCTTCAGGGATTTACCACTGCCCAGATCAACACCTTTGACCCTGCCCAGGCCCAGGCCTCCACTACCTCCCAGCGGGCCGCCCTGAGCGCTGATCAGCTATCGGCTCTGTCCTCTGTAGCTGGAGTCAGCTACAGCAACACCGCCGGTACGTTCACATCTCACAGTATTACATACAGTGAAAACATAATCAATATGTTCACACCTGTCAGTAGTAAAAACAGTAAGCACAGTTAATATATTTAAAATGAATTTACACTTACAGCGAAGTTAGTTTGATTTGTCAAGTCATGTAACTTAATATAAAAACGTATCAGATGTAACGAACTATGTGTATAACGAAATACGCATTCGGCCACTTTTTTGACTCTGGACCCTAACGTTCTGTATTTCTCTGTTTCAGCCGGAATCCAGGGGTCCGTATTGTTTGCCGTCCTGTTGTCGGCCCTGGCCCACTTCCTGCGCTCCTTGTAGACCGTCCAAGGTGTAACTACTCTCTTTCCTATCAACGAATGTGACCGCTGTCCAAAAGTGATTGTTGTTTTCATGTGACTGTTATCTCAAGTGTCTTTTCAATGTGACTATGTCATCTCAATGTAACTATGTCTCAAACGAGTTTATCTTTATAAATATACTGTTTACAGTTAACCTTTTGTAGAAGGCTAGGTACTTCTCTGTTACGTATGCTTTATAAGTAACGCTATTTCTGCTTATATCTTGATTAAAACAATTTGTTAAAGAGTTATCTTTCTTTATTTAATGCTACACGCAGTCATTTCGATACACATAACTCTTCAGATATAAGAACTTTATCTCGTCCTAAGTCAGAACTTTCTAAGTCGACCTAAGTCAGAATTCTCTAAGCCGTCCTAAGTCAGATAGAAGAATTCTATGTCAGATAAAAGAATTTTATGTCGTTCCAAGTCAGAATTCTCTATCTGTTTCTTGGTCAGAATTGTCTAAGATGTCCTAAGTCAGATAGAAGAATTTTTTGTCGTCTCCTAAGTCACAAAGAGAAATTAAGATATCGCCCTTAGTCAGAAAGAATAAACCTATGCCGTCCTAAGACAGATATAAGAATTCTATGTCCTCTTTTTGTCGTTCTATGTTGGGTGAAAGACTACTCAGAAATGTTTTAAGTTACATAGACGACCCCTACATCATTTTCGTCTGATTAAAGCCATTTCATCTATATAGTGTCATCATAGAGAGTCCTTCATTTATCATACAGTGTTCTTGATGAAGTAATGATATTGTTTACAGACAAGTCATTCAATTGACTAAGCAATATAATGGGAATATTAGGCTAAATTACTATATAGCGTCTATTTAGAAATACATGGTAGATGTCAGTGCACAAAAATGCATGTATACTCATCAATTTTAAATTCAAAGAACTCAAAAGATGCCAAATCATTTTTAAGCATCACATAACCCGCTCTTAGTTGTGTGAACGGGAACGTTGTAAATTTCAATTATTAAAGATGCTCAAAATAAATGCGATGTTATTTTTGGTTGAACGTTTTCACATCAATGGTGAGAAAAGATAGAGAAAATGAGATTTCTTCAGCTTTTCCACCTCCTTAATTAAACCGCATCTACGTATACTCCAAGAGCAAATTAGTGTAGGTAGGTAACCTTGGCGATTACATCATCACTTCCTCGTCAAAGGATAGAAAGAAGAACCAGATGTGGCGACACGGTCTTCTATCACCTGACCTTTGCCCTCTGCACTGCTTTTTCCTTCTATTTGTGTCGGGTTGCCTCCTGATAGGAAAATACAGTTAGGCCATTAGGCCATGCTAATCTCGTTCAATTGATGAAAAAATCTCATTGTGTGCGCGCTCTCTCTCTCTCTCTCTCTCTCTCTCTCTCTCTCTCTCTCTCTCTCTCTCTCTCTCTCTCTCAGATGCAAACATTTTTTATCAAACTGATAAGAGATAGCATGTCCATAATTTAAGTCATCTCAATTTTTTTTAAATGATAATTTCGGAAGATATTGGTTTAAAGTTTCGTTAACTGTTGATAATCAGATGGCGACTATTATAAAAATACAGAATTATTCGCACACAATGAGAAAAATATGTTTTATGTTTTAATATAATATCATAGTAAGCATAATGATTAATATGCATAAATGTAGACATTGTAGAAAGCCTTTCTGGTCATAATGCAGTCAATATCGGTCGATATCCCCTTTTGATGGCGTATCTTGGGATCCAAGGGCTTTTTGTGACTTTGTCAAATAGTGATAATTTTCTCTTGAAGAGAAAAGAAAAACGCAGTGAAAATTGTTTTCTCTATCAGTCTCTCCTACAAAATCAGGATAGACATTTCTAAATAATTACATAATATATCTATAATAATTACATTCTACTGTGTTTTTCCATTAAATTCTGTGATCTTTAAATGCCTCTAGATGCAACATCCGAGTCACTACCTATGAATTTACATGTAATTCACATAAGTAGTTCCCAAAATCTGATTTCCATGTTATCGGTGATTAAAACGACAATTATTCAACACTAAAGTTAATTATATTGTTAAATGCAAAATTTTAAGTGTTATATTCTTCATGAATTTTTTCAAGGCTCATCTCAACAGTCTCTGTGATAACCAGTTTTAACCGGTTTTGGGTGAACAGCTGTTCTTGCTATTACTAATTTACTCCCTCTGTGATCTGCAATCTATACCAATTTATTTAATAAAATGTTGATTTCATCAATAAAGAAATGTACATAATTTAAATATAAGCAATATATGATTTATTTTTGACCCCGTCGTGTGAATAACTTCCATTATTGGAGCAGACAAATTATCATAACGCACGTTATTCAATTTGTCTGCTCACCTGACGGCAGTAATTCACACGCCGACGTCAAAAATAATTCATTCACTGTTACAGCGTCCCTATAGTCTGTCCCAAGATATTAATGCAACACATTTGGACGATTTTTAACATGTGACAGAAGTGCAATTAAAATCGATGAAAGGGATAATTTCCAAGACATCTTCATTGACACATTATCATTTTTCACTCGAAAAAATAATCATATGAACGACAACAGATTTCTAAGGAAATTTATAAAGGGGGATGTTTACAGCTTTTCTCCATTCGGAAGTCACTTGGAATACCTCGCGCAATTTTTCTACAATATCAACCGGGCTACTGCAATACAAAGGCATCGGAGATACCACGTTTTATAGCCGTGTATTGAAATTTGATAAGCTAACGGGGGCGTTTCAACTGAGAAATCTTTGAAATTTTTCATACTTTTGAATGAACATCCTATAAAACCCTAAGGTGTTTGTAAATATCGAGTACTTAAGCAAAATGTGTGTCGAGGATGACTTGGGACAGAGTTTAATTAACTTCTATAGAGCGAAGTGTCAAACCACCAAAATGTGGACGAGTCTGGAGCATACATGTAGCAAAAATCTTAAATGATGTTTTATAAAAATATCCGTCTTTAAGGTAGATCACTTTATCGAGACTTTTTAGGATACAATGTCTTAAGGAAGGAGTCTTCTCGTTATCAAACATACTTCTATTATAAGAAATTCATGAAATTTTGACACAGTCAAACGGATCATATTACCGAATGATTCTATCAGTTTAATCAAATTTGACCTTTTAGTTTTTGCATAAATGTCAGGTCAAGGTCACTACCCTTTTCCTCAACGTAAAGGATGATAAAAATAAGTGTAGCTCTTTGTAGTTCTTTAGACATTTGTTTAAGATTTGAAGATTCTATTCTTCAATGAAATTATAGAATATTAGAATGTCTATCAGCTTATACTACTAAATTGGAATAAATATTTATACTTAAATTGATATTGCCTTAGCCCGAATTTCCTCTAATTTTCTTAAATTTTGAAGATTTTGATTATTTTTTTATGCTTTCAATGATGAAATATTTCTGATTTTTTTGTATAATGAAGACTTTATATAAATATATAATTTGACAGAAAAGCTAATATATTGACCATTTAATAAGAGAGAAAAACTGATTTTAGTGATTTTTTCACAAAAATCAATGTATATAATGTGCGCTTTAAAAAGCTTATAAAAATGTCATTTGATGGGCAAATCATATTTTAAAAACTGATTCTGAAACCCAAGTATCATATCATTAGTTCATATTAGTAAAAAAATCCAACATTAATGTTATTGTTTTTAAAATGCTAAAACAGACTCACTAATCTGCAGCAATTCTGAATTGCGAAACGTGATATTTTCCCACGCCAATATTACGCCAAAAATATAGTCCTTGTTAAATTCTAAACATTGATTACTTTTTCTATCCCAAGTTGTATGATAATGAAAAAGAAAGAAACAATATACTATTTTAATTTCCTTTCATCTTGATTTAATGAAAAATTAATCAAATTTACGTTTGACAAGTCGAAAACTAAAAAATGACTCCTTCCTTAAGATGGCGATTTAAATGTTTTGTTAAAGTGTTTGTATCAATCAATTTATCACAATTTATATTTAAGTGATTACAGTATCGGGCTTGTGAACCGCAAATCACAAGTTTAAAAAAATCATAATTTCTTTATCCAAATTTATATATTTTCTTATGCATCATACTATCTTTCATGATCCAGTAATTTTCTGCGGATTTGTGAAACTATTTCAAGGTGTAAAGAGCCACCTTAATTTAATAGAAAGAACTTCAATATATCACAGTTAACATTCTTAAACAAAAATAAATCATAAAACGACATTCTGATATTGAAAGATCCAAGCTTCGGTTTCAATTCTATGGTTTATTGACATCGCCAGGTTGGCATACAGTCAAAATGAAATCAAATGACAGACAAAAGAATATTATAACATAAAGGCTATAGCATGCAAGACAGTTTCATACAATAACTTTGGTTTACACACCGTAAATTACTGGTTATGGAGGCTGGGTGGTCAAATAATACCAGCTGATACATGTATTCCTATAAATTTTAGATAATATTTTTCAGCAATAAAATGTTAAGTAAAGAATTGATTTTTTAATCTTTTTATATTAAAATTTGAATATTAACTTAATATATCTTTATACAAAACTCTCCTTCTATAGGAGATTATGTAGTCTAAAATTCCCATGACCATCCAGCTCTCTTGATTTCCGGCCGTGTTACCCAATCAGGTCCCGCGCACAAATTCTGCCCGAGATTAAACATAGAATTTCGTGGTCAAAATAGCGAGTGATCTGTAGTCCAAAATCTTAAATGCTTTTCACGAGCGCATTCGTAACAGGTTTCACTTAAGATTTCAATTACGAGTTATCCTTTACCTAGAAAGAGTCTCAATTCTCCAAATAATTCTTATGAAGAGGAGAAACATATAAATAAATCACTAACAGGACGCACAACGGAAATTATACACCACTTGCATCGAATAAATTTTATTTTGTGATAGAATTCAGAATATAACGTCACCATCTTTGCCGTAAGATTTTTTTTGATCGGATTTGGCCGATCACAGTAGTTTTTTTTTGTTTAAGTACTGTGCTACTGAATGTTAGGGATGTGTTTTTCTATAAACTTACTTTGACGGGGAGCGCCTATGAGCAGCACACGAATCCCAAGGAATTGAATGTCCCCTGTAATAAAATTATTGTGATCTGAGCTGATAAAGTCAATTGCTTAATTGCGAGAATTTCTGGGGAAAAAATGATACAGATATTTATCGCAGAAACTCGGAAATTTGAGTGCACCATGGAGATGTCGGATGACATATGTGGTCCTTCAGTATACGGACTCTGCTGAACTCTTGGTTCATTGAAACTCGTGGGAAGACTGGGTTATTGGATTAAACAGAAAGCGAATCTCTGGCCCAAAATCCATTCATGGTGCTTTTAGTTTTGCACACCAAAGCCAGGACGGACGGTAAAGAACTAAGATAGGTTATATTCTACATGATCAAATTAAAGCTGTATGTATACTAACCAACCTATAAAGAATTGAACAAATAGTTTAGCATCCAGAAAAAAGAAAGCAAGACAATTATAACCCCCTCTCCCAAAGTAGCCAAAAGAAATACAAAAAAAAAAACCCACACAAGATAACTGGATGGTTCGATGTTATGAAGTATTACGTCAATTGGTAAATTTTGAAGGAAAAATTGGGCCCAGAACAAACAATTGTGATGATGGTTGTTATCACTGGGAACACAAGCTGTTGTACTTTTGTTTTATCGGTATCCTGGATAAATTTCTTGATTAATTGATATAGCTGGATGTTCAAGTGACAATTTACTATTTGCACAGACGAGGAAATTCTTTCCAAGCTTAAAATTTGTTCAAGTACCAAGAATTTGCTCCATGCTTTCAGTCTATTCTGCCGACATGTCTTACATATTTTATCAATTTTCAAGAAATTTTTTAATGAGTTTTAGCACTCTGTTAACCTTTATGTCCTTAACATGTCTCTTTAACTGGAACCGCGCGAACTATAATTGAAATTTCCTAAGAAATATTTTTCATGCAATATTTTTATTCATCACTTTGCCTTATTTGCTAACAATTTTTATACGTATCGTTTCGTTGAGTGCAGAAACTTGTAAGAATTTATTTAAAAACTATTCTATAGTAATGTAATAATCATGGCATCTGCCAATAGAACATGCCTAGTTTTTATGAATAACAACTCGAAAATGAACACACAAATAAAAATCAGTGCTAAATCTAGACGGTCGCTTAAAAGATTTTTTGGTTCGCTGGGGAAATTCGTTTCTCCGCGATTTACTATGGTCTTTGATTGTTGTAGTCAGGATACTGATCGCTTGCCTTTTATTGTTTATGGCCATAATATACATGTCAAGTCCAAGCAAGACAATCGTAATGTAGATAAAATGATTTTCCAATAGCTATTTTCTCGTTTTGCAGTCTCTGAGACATTACCTCAATAAATAGCTTTCCTTTTTTGCTTCTTAAATAGGTTTCTGTTGATCATTCTTTGTAGATATTCGTCCCTTTCTTATTATTTCTTTAACGTTTATTACAAGAAAGCCATTTACTGTAAACTAGAAGAACCATCCGATGCAATTTCTCCATTGATTTACTCATTATCTGCTAGATAGCGCGAGCTGGGGTCGCCATTGCACCCCGTCACCGAGTTGCGCTCTTTGATCGGGTGTTGCTCGGAGTCCGTACCCGATCGTAAACACGATACAGCCTCATCTTCTTCCTGGCCTCGGGTCAGAAGTTAATTCAATTTGCTGCGAAGATTCTATTTTCATATATCATGAACGTATTATTCAAAAATAAATTAATGTGTATCAATTGATACACAAAGGCGGGTTATTGCTTTAGATCAGCCGATTTTGTAGATAAGGCTTAATTCTATTTCGATTACACCATGTATATGAGTGTAACGTTTTCCGGGTTCGAAGATTCGGTTGCTCTGCCTGAGCAATTATAATACAAATCAAATTTCTCAATCAAAGCTTTAAATCAGTAATATATACAATTCACTTTCTACTAGAGCGCACGCGCTTCCTCAACAGAACTTATTCTGTTATCAGCCGACACAACACATACAATAAAACCTCGAAAGCCTTATGCAGGCACGTAAGGTATTTATTTGTGTTCTAGGTTTCACCCTAATTACTGCTTCCTTTACAGCTTCTTCTCACCTCGGCTGTCTGTTCAGAAGTTCGACTGAGAGCTCAGAAACTCTCCTTATATACCCTAAGTCACGTGATACTTGGGGATCTAGAAACAGGAAGTAGTACTCTAGTATGAGAAGGGAATATGATTTTGATTCCGACTTTCGTTTCATTACCCACGCCTCCAGGAATGCGTCCCGCATTTAAAATAACAATATGATCTGGTAATGCGCGTGGAACATATAAAACTAACAACAAAACAACTTGATTCAATAGAGGGTCATGATCAACAAAAATAATTCAAAGACAGTGCGCTCATTACAAAAATCAGTGAAAAGATCTATTAGTATGAGTAAAAATATGCAATCAGCAGATGATCTAGGAGCAGTCCGCATGCCTTACAAATAATGAAAAATTAGCCAATAAGGAATCTGCCTTAATCAAAGAAAAACACATCAACTTAAATTTATCTAAAACCAACTCTCGTCTTCACGCGATGTGCCAGTGGTCTTCCTCCTAGCTGCGACCATAAATCGGCTATGATTTACAACAGGTCAACTATATCTAACCTGTTCCCGTACAAACAAAAGTCAAGATATCGCTTGCACTCTGAACAACTATTCAAGTTTAGTATCTAGCCGCTATAGTCGACTTCATAGTCTTGTAACCACTTTGGCGCATTTCTATCGCGTCTCGGTCGGCAGTTTCCGCTCGCGCCAGTTTCCGCAACGGAACTGAATGGCTCCGTTTCTTCAATGTGAACATCGTCATGAGGTGAACTGTCACCTATCTGTAAGTCACCTTTGTTTTCAGGCTCGTGGTCAGAATTGTCCTCTCCCCTTAATGTCTGAGCATGGCTCTTTCTCATTCGGTCACAATGAATGACAGTGCTCTTTTCTCGAAAACCACATGCAACTGTGTACAATACATCTGACAGCTTATTCTCTACTTTATAAGGACCCCTCCAAAATGAAGTTAGCTTGGGAGAGCATCCGCTTTTCCTTACTGGGAAGTATACATATACCATATCGCCTGGTTTAAATGACGACCAAGATACTTTAACATCATGGTACTTCTTCTGACGAAGCATCTCTCCCTTTACATTGTCTCTGACAATGGCATGCGCCTTCTCCAAACGTTCGCGCAATATCCAAACCCATTGATGAGCTGGTATTTCTTTAATTTCTGTCGGCATCTCGTACATTATATCTAAAGGCGTCGTTGCCTCTCGACCTAACATAAGCATATTAGGAGAGAAATTCGTTGTCTCATGCATCGTTGATCGATAAGCCATGAGGATATAAGGAAGACACAAGTCCCAATCCCGTTGGTTGTCTCTGACATAGGCGCTCAGCATTGAAAGCAAGGTGCGGTTGAATCGCTCAACCATTCCATCGGATTTAGGATGGTAGGGCGTTGTCCGTGTTTTTGTAATGCCCAGCAATTTGCACATTTCTGTGAACAGCTTACTCTCATACTGTCGGCCTTGATCAGAATGAATGATGGATGGAACACCAAACCTAACGATAACTTGTTCCATAATGGTTCGAGCAATGGTCTCCGCTTCCATATCTGGAAGAGCAAATGCCTCTGTCCATTTTGTAAAGTAGTCCGAAACGACGAGAATGTGACGATTTCCTCTGTCCGTCTCGGGCAACTCACACAAAATGTCAGTTGCTATTCTCTCCATAGGCACACCAGATGTTGTGATTTGCATAGGAGCGCGGCGTTTCGGAATAGGATTTTTCCGCTTAGTACACGTGACACATCCCGCTATGTACTGATGTACATCTCTCTGTAGACCTGGCCAATAGTATCGTTGTCTTATTTTTGCCAGCGTCTTTGTCACTCCTAGGTGACCTGACGTCTTATTGTCGTGACACATCTCCAAGACATTTCTCCTCTCACAGTCTGGCACTATGGCTTGATAGATCTCTCGATTTGACGGAAGCAATACCCATCGACGCACAAGCAAACCATCCTGGATGCTTAGTCTTTCAAATTGGTTCCACAACGATTTGATCACGTACCCATGCTGCGAAACATCAGAAAATGAGGGTCTTTTACCGAGGTCAATCCATTTGCGAACTAATTGAATGTCTTTGCTCTCATCTTGAGATCCTCTTAGACTAGCGCTCACCAACTCATTTTTGTTCTCCTCGACCTCAGTAGATGAGTGCAATACTCTTACTAAAGGTTTTGAATCTTTTGTCTCCCAATTTGAATCAAATCCACACTGAGTGCATGGAATTCTACTAAGAGCATCCGCGTTCCCGTGTTTTCTGCCCGGGCGATGCTCTATCTCCATATCATAAGTGCTGATGACTTCTAGCCATCGCGCTAATTGTCCTTCCGGGTTTTTGAACCTAAGAAGCCATTTCAGTGACCCATGGTCTGTCCTTAACAAAAATTGCTTTCCATAAAGATAGTGCCTAAAGTGCTTTATGAAATGGACAACAGCGAGCAATTCTTTTCTCGTCACACAATACCTTCTCTCTGTTTTAGATAGTGCACGACTGGCATACGCTATCACCCGCTCGTTTCCGTTGATTTCCTGCGAAAGCACAGCGCCTATTGAGCAGTTACTTGCGTCTGTATCAAGAATGAATCGTTTGGACACATCAGGTAACGCCAGTATTGGTGCAGATATTAACCTGTTTCGAAGATTTTCAAAAGCGCTCTGTGCTTCTTGCGTCCACTGAAACTTTCGCCCCTTTTCTGTAAGACGATGCAATGGTTTTGCCTCCGAGGCAAAATCTCGAATAAAGCGTCTATAATAACTACACAACCCTAAAAATGAGCGAATGTCAGACACATTGGAAGGAGTTGGCCACTGGGCAACTGCTGCAATCTTTTCCGGGTCTGTAGCAATGCCCTCGTGAGATATTATGTGTCCCAGGTATTTCACTTTAGTTGCAAAAAGGTTGCACTTCTTTGCCTTTAATTTCAGTCCAGCTTGCTGAAGTCTTTCAAATACCTTTCCCAAGTTGTCTAGCATGTTCTCAAAGGAATTTCCGATAACTATTATGTCGTCAAGATACACTAGGCAAATGTCCCACTGGAGACCCGCCAGAACAGTCTCCATCAGACGTTCAAACGTCGCAGGCGCACAGGTTAGACCAAAAGGCATAACCTTAAATTGAAATAAGCCTTTCCGCGTTACAAACGCTGTCTTAGCTTTATCCTTTTCTTCCATGCCAACCTGCCAATACCCACTGTTAAGGTCTAATGTGGAGAACATAGCATGACCCGAGAGATGGTCAAATGCTTCGTCAATATTTGGGAGGGGATATGCATCTTTGATAGTTACTTCATTCAAGCGGCGATAATCAATACAGAATCGCATTGTCCCGTCCCTTTTGCGCACTAGAACAACAGGCGATGCCCAAGGGCTATTGGAAGGTTCTATAACATCTCTTTCTAGCATTTCATTGACTTGTTTGTCGACTTCATGTGACAAATGCAAAGGAATCCGGCGCACGCCTTGCTTAATTGGTTTCTCAACTGTTCCAGTATTTATCTTATGCTTAACTACTGCTGTTCGTCCAAGGTCAAAATTTGAACTTGCAAACAGATGTTGATATTTGCGTAAGAATTTTTCAGCGTCTTTGGCTTGGGAGTGCGTAAGGTTATCTTTACCTCGATCTAGGAGATCGCGCAAATCCTCTCGCAGCTCGCCAGATGACTGCTTTTCAAATCTAGCCGTGCTCTTCTCTGCATCAATAGCCGTCATCTTAGCTATGGTTGTGTCCTTGTATATCGTTTGCAGTACATCTGTAATATTCATAAGTCGAACAGGTATATTCTCTCCACCTTTAACTAACGTTCGCCCAACTAGCGCACGACCCCTTTCCAGAAACTTTTCTTCTGGCTCGACAATGTAATCTATGGTACCGCATTTATTTTCTCCAGAAATTTTACCCTTTATGACTAATTCACTTCGTGGAGGAATATGAACATCGTCGGCAGCAGTGATACGATAACAGCCCATAGCTCCTTCACAAGAGACTGTGCATTCCTCATCATTTAGCCGCAAAGTATTAGTTCCGAGATTTATAATACCATTTCCCATTTTTAGGAAATCAAGGCCGAGTATTCCATCGACAGTGATATCCGTCACTATAGCTGGAATATGTGTTTCAGATTGACAAACCGCGATACCAAATATTGCTCTTCCATACTGAGGGAGCGCATCTCCGCTTGCATTTAATACTCTTTGCGAACTTGCTTCTAGAATCGGCCGCGTGTGTTGTGGCATCAAATCGTATATCTTCTTTGATATTAATGTCAACGAAGCGCCTGTGTCGATCAACATCTTTGCTTGGACTTCATTGACCTTAGTTTGTAGAAAGATACCAGCTTCATGGTTTGAAGTGTTTGCGCCTATGTTTGCGTTCATACACTTGTTTTTCCTGCGATTGCTACGAATTCGTCGAGTTTTCCCCTCACCCGGACTTTTTCTAGAAGGCTCACTTTTCTTATCCGCCCCTCTACTCTTCAAACTGGGACAATTTCTCCGAATATGGCCCTTTTCCTTACAGTAGTAGCAAACCACGCCATTGCTGAGGTTTCCGCCTGAAGTCTGTATAGGTCGTCTTTGTCGTGCCCCATTTTGAACCTGTTTTTCTAATTCATCTAATTTAGTCTGCATTGCCTTCATTAAATCCATTAGCTGCGTTGTCTGAGGTTGTGCGCTTTCATCACTCTCAATCATGCGCAAGTCTCCTCGCTTTTCTGTTTTGAAATACGCATCTAGCTCCACAGCAAGGCGAATTGCGTCATTTAGATTTCCAGGTCTGCTCTGTTTGATGCGCAGTCTCATATCCGAGTTGACTAATGCATCGATAAACGCATCTTTACCTAGCGTCTCCCTAACCTCAGACGGTGCCGTCGGATAAGCTAAACAAGTCAACCTATGAATAGCCTGACCTAATTCCGACAGGGTCTCAGACGCTTTCTGTCTTCTTTCCTTTAATTGCGCTCGATAGAGTTCCGTCTGGTTTGGCGGCGCAAAACGTTCCTCTAGAGCTTTTACCAGCACATCATACCGTTGTCCCATTTCATTAGAAACATTCCCAAGTATACCTTGAGCTGCCCCACGCAGCGAAACAGCTAAGTATAATCCTTTCTCCTTTTCTGACCAATTGTTAAGGGCAGCGCAGGCGTCAAAATGAGATTTGTAGTCCAGCCATGAATGAGAGCCATCAAATGTTGCTGGTTTGATGTTGCATCTAGTGCCCTTACTTCCTGGATCTGTGCATGCTTCAATATCTCCTCTCGGAACCGCTGACTGTCTACTTTCAGTTTGTAGCTCACGAATTGGTGCGTAATTGATTCTATTTCTCCTCATCGCATCAGCATTTCTACGCTCTAATGGCGCACGCGTCAATGTCGCACTCGACAGTATTCGCGCTCCCGCGGCTGGCGGCGCGCTCGCTGTTTCAGTGCCTAATATGTGATCACCCAGCGCATCCGCAAGCAAAGCCTCACTAGTATTACCTTCACTGTGTGCCTTTGCCCGGCGCACTGTAACATGGCTTGTGCGCTCAATATCATCAATACCATCCCTTTCTTCATTAGCCTGCAATACAACTGTATTCTCAGGGTCGTAATACTGACCTCCGCTCGCTCCATTCAGTGTAGCGATTCCAGAATCGCGCGCTTGCGTTCTTCTTTCCCTAGGTGTAGAAAACCTCTCTATTTCTTTGCGCAATCGATCGCAGCTCTGCTCTAAAAATGATATTTCTTCATCTATCATCTCATCCATGTTAATTGATCACAGCTGATTATAAAGAAATAAATAAATGATTATCTATAACCGAATCCCGACGCTGCCACCAAATTTATGTAACGTTTTCCGGGTTCGAAGATTCGGTTGCTCTGCCTGAGCAATTATAATACAAATCAAATTTCTCAATCAAAGCTTTAAATCAGTAATATATACAATTCACTTTCTACTAGAGCGCACGCGCTTCCTCAACAGAACTTATTCTGTTATCAGCCGACACAACACATACAATAAAACCTCGAAAGCCTTATGCAGGCACGTAAGGTATTTATTTGTGTTCTAGGTTTCACCCTAATTACTGCTTCCTTTACAGCTTCTTCTCACCTCGGCTGTCTGTTCAGAAGTTCGACTGAGAGCTCAGAAACTCTCCTTATATACCCTAAGTCACGTGATACTTGGGGATCTAGAAACAGGAAGTAGTACTCTAGTATGAGAAGGGAATATGATTTTGATTCCGACTTTCGTTTCATGAGTATTGCTATTAGACGTGTAATTTGATAAGAGCAGAGCGATGCGGGATGATAGCATTAATAATCAGCCTTAGATTGGACATTCTATGACTTTATTACTAAATATCGCTACATTAAGGACTCTATTGTTTCAATCCATTGATTAAAAGACACGAGAAAATTGGCACGACAATAGAATAATGTATGTATCTTAAATCCTCTATATTACGATTGTCGTAAAACACGAGAAGGGCTTTAAGCCTTGAATTTCCCGTTCACTTCTTTGAACAGATTTATCTTAGCTTTAACATTGATTTCATGTCTAAACAATGTAATTTGTGCCTCAGAATTATTACACCTACTGGTAAAATGGGACACTCGGTCTTTAACAAGATTTCTGGCCAGCAACGTTTTTCGGTAGAAATTGGGGAATTATATGACAGAGTCAGATTAATGGACTGGTTGTGTTTTGACTGATTGCTATTGATCCCTACTGTAAGTGGAGTATTATTCTGTTGTAAATCAGTACATCGGGTATTAAAAGATAACTGCCATTCTACTAACTGCGTTTTATGGAACTTTCATTCGGTTACCCTGACATTGTTATTTGCTATTCACTCACAGATAAGTTCTAACTGACGTATATGTACACTAAAATAACTTACTGGCTCCAAAATCACCAGTTGTTTCTCGTTGCAAATCTAGATAATTTGTCGTTTGTTCCTCAATTTGTAAATTTAATCTGAGCCTCTTTGTCACAATCTTTAATCAAATGACCATTGATGTATAGCGATTTACCAGTACATGTACATGTAGAATACCCACAGGCACAGTCTGTACGATGTGTGTACATGATGTTCCATATTTGAAGCGGTGTTTGTGAGCGGTCGCCATTTGTTGTTGTTTCTCAATGATGTCGTTTGTGACATCAAATAGTTTTGATGAATCAACATCTGCAACTGTGATGTTTCCCCCCATCACGTTATACTGCATAGAAATACCGTACTTGTGAGAAGAAGGCACGGTTGAGGGACGTGATGTGGTGATCAGTGACCTTGGAAATGGATTACCGGTAATCATTGACCTTGGAGACGGTGCTGAGTCAGCAAAATTACGGCAGGATTTTAACCTTCTCCTGTTCCTTAGGTTCATCTTATTAACAAGTTGTTATTAATGTACATATACATATGTTAATATCAGTTTACACAAAAGACACAGTTTCAGTTGGACGTGTCTTTTAGTGGGTTTTGGTATTTTGTTTCTCGGGAATTATTCTTCTATATGATGCACAGCTCAGTGGGCGGTTCTATTCAGCGCTTTAACTTAACTGCACACCCGTGTTGAGATTTCAATCTATTACAACATGAAGGTCTAATTCAGTTGTCGACAAAGATGTCGAAAGTCTCATCATGTCTAACTTACAATTGGACTGTATCAAATTTGCAATAAACACCATTGGAATTTGTTTGTATCTGTAATAGCCATACTTTTCCAGGACCTTTGGTTTTTCCGTTTTCTTCTTATGCAATTGTGTACATTGTGTTTAAGGTTAATAGATACGTTTAAGAGATAAGGTGAATAACCAAAACAAGATGCATGTCTGAAGAATGGGGAAGAAACACCAGGTGTGTCTCATTAGGTGTTTTCCGACAGGTGTAAGTCACACGGCATGTTACTTCTTATCACGTTTGTATTCTACTTGTATTTACAGTACATTGTATTGATGACTCCATCTTCTAGGAAAAAAAACACTTTGATTAAAATCATTGAATATTGCAATTTGTTTATTGCATGTAGGTTATATTCTTATGTACCAAAATTGAAAGTCTTGGTGAATATAAATTCAGAATTAGTTCTTTATTTCAGCAGTTCGTGGCTGAGTGGTTAATATTAAATGGACTTGCCAATGAAACCGGATAGAAGTGTGTACAAACAGCTCGACGAACCCACTGCTTGGAATGGACTAAATGACTTGCTTACAAAACATAGTCTATGTCTAAACTAAACTAAAGTTTTATTCTAAAAGATAAGAAACCGTTGAGATTTGATAAATAACAGAATATTTTTGTTTCATATTCATCAATAGAGTTTGATTGAACATAGTTTTACGGTTGTCATGGGGACAAAATTAGCAACAACAAAAATGACGACGACAACAAAAATATCATTAGAACAATTACAAAGCAAAAACAAAGAAACCTCAAGTAAAATGATAAAACAAAATTTAAAAAAATATATCAACAAAATAAAAATACTGGAAACAAAAAAAAAGGGAAAAAGTACAACATGTCACCAAAAAAAATTCAATTTCAAAATCTTAAAAAATTGGAGTGGAACAAAAATTTAAAAGCATTGATATAAAAACCAAAAGGCAAGGCCGACGAAACAAAGGTTTAAGAAAAATGTGGAACACAGTTAAGATAAATTTGACGCAAACTCCCAAAGTGATCATTTTCTGAATTAAAATGATGAACTTCCGGTTGATAGATATCCTGACATTGCACTTTTCCTCTTTTTTGTAGCAGGTAATTAAATTTTGGAAAATATATACCTTGATTATCATCATATTGGGGAACAGACCAATACTATCAGATAGAAAAGATGATTCTTCAAAACAAATTCGTATTTCAGGGTTCAAAAGAATCGCCGTTACCGTTACCATGGCGATATTGCTCTCGAATGTTGACAAAACTTAAGAAATATGAGCTTATTGTCTTGTTTTGCAATGCAAAGTTATTTTTAAAACGAATGATCAAATGTTTTTGTTTCTTAGTTTTATGGGAAAAGTTATGTAAAGATGTTTGCGTAGCATTTCAGATACTTGTCTGTCCCAGCTATATGGTGATGTTAAAACTCCATTCTCTTAAGTAATTGGCTGTTAGTCACTTTAAAAAACCTGTTACATAATGTGTTTGTAGAACAGAGATGAAAGGAAAAATAGGCTGAGTACATTATGTTTTCATTTGTGATAAGGTTTGTAGCCGTCCTGTGTGTAGATAGACAGCTACGATCCTCGCGGCTTCCCGAGGGATGTTGTCAAGATAAAAATGAACTCTCCATTACAGACTACTTAGAGTACCATCTCCTTTCCTAATTAGTATGAAATACTTACTCTCTTGTTGTTGTTGGATTTCTCCGTAAGCAAATTTTGTCTAAATGACTCGCGTTAATAAATGAAAAAATATACAGAGGAACGGTAATGCCAACCACATGTACGTTTCATTTCTTTGGAATTACTCTTGTGATGGCTGTAGAAAACTCAGATTAAGGCCACTAGAGTGCGAAGAAGAATATCTTCAAAGTCAACAAAAAATATCTACCTCATTAAATTCAAGAGCATATCTTGCTCTGTTTTTATTTTTATCATTTATTTTCGAGTTAATACTTTTTTGGGATAATTTACCGGAAGTTTCTAATCTCTATTTTTCTAGCACAGGTTCAAGAAAATAAGAATGTTTATCACAACAAACTTAATACCAGAAAATAAATTCATAATATTGTCTCTAAGAGAGAGAGAGAGAGAGAGAGAGAGAGAGAGAGAGAGATGTACAACGCCTACAAATTCCTTCAATATGGTTAAAACATTTAGGATATGAATTCGGCCTATAATTTGGTCCAGAGCGCCAGTCTCCCGGTGCTTCCTGTGACTCGGTGGCTCCCTCTGGACGGTGATTTGTGTATGTAGGTTGTGTATCGGACGAGTTATCATACCGCCGTCTCTCTGGAATAGCAATGAATTATATTTCATAGAGGATATAAGAGTACTGCAGAAATACTAACAATGTAGGCGTACACACTGCAAAAGTGCATCAACATTTATGTGTAAAAACTTAAATAGATTGCAGATGGAAACTTAAACAGAACTGATATCAAAGTATCTATTTATTTGTTGAGATGATGAGCCATGGCGTCATAGGATTTTCTGAATTAACATTTATTAATTCATTGTTGTGAAATCTTCGATCGCCATTTGGTGCTAACCCTTTCTGTCTGATTATTTCAACAAGCAACTGCTTTAGTTATATTCTCAACTACGTACTGTAGATCTTTTTGTAATAAATATAGTTTGAAGTAACAGTCTGGGGCTGACGAAATCAAATTTGCCATTTCATCCTATTTATTTGGAGAAGTTCTCTCCATCTTAATCCTATATCTAAAATAACCAAATGTATCTCCTTTAGCTGTATAAATAATGAATAGAATAGATCTGATCAAATATGCTATGACTAAGATATACAAAGACCATGAAGTAGGCATGCGCAAATAAGTGGCCTTGTGGCGTCCTTCTGGTATACTCTTACCCCTGTCCTGTCGGTGTCAGGAACTTAAAAACCTTCCATCATAGGGGCATATATTGTTATAGGACAAGGGCTTACCCCTGCCACTAAGTTTTTAAAAACCTGCATTATTTTTTTACAAAAGGTCCCGTAACAGACACATGTACAAAATGATCCCTTTTATGGTGTTCCTCGGGCGATATATCATTTTCAAAACCCCAAAATATCATTAATGACACCGTGTTTGATCACATGATAATACACAGGCAATCAAAAGTCTGGGTATTCGATGGTCTTGTGTCACGAAACCAATCATACATCAATTTTTCTTTAATTATGTATTAATTCATATAGAGAGCATCGCATGAAAACAAACATGACAATCAGATCCCGTTTGTCCTGCTGAATAGAGACTGTAGACTCTAATGATACCCAGACCAAACCGAACCCAGGTCATAGGGTACTAAATGTCTTAGATTAGTTTGAAAGGTGCTTTGATAAAGGAAATTGTTTACAAAATAATCGAGATTAACACTTACGTAATCGACAATTGTCGGCGTTTTTGCTTCTATAGAAAGATATTTTTTTTGCAAAGGAATAAATAAGTCTTTTGATCTTGGAAATATAAAAATATATAAAGGTTTGTTAATTAAAGACATAAAGAGAATGTGTTTGTCTAAAGCCATCACACAGTCGTGTACTTAATAGGACCGCTGCAGTCGAGCAGAACTATTTAATCTGGCCATGAAGATTTAGTTGTCATTATTTTAACCTCCTTGTTTTGAATAAAACATTTCCCAAACAAGCCCCATAGTCTTAATGGGTTTTTTTCATATACCCTTAAAGATTTATTTTTTGACCAAGTTCAAATAAATAAAATATGTATGCAATGGAACTCCCAATTTGTGGACAGAGCCAAATCACGTGACAATTTGATGTCGGGTATTTCCATATCAGGTGTTTTGGGGGCATTGAAGATGTCCAGTGTCTGATGAACACTGGCAAAGATCTAGCTTCTTCAGAATTTTCCTAAATTTCCTAAATTTGTATTCCTTTGATATCATATAAGGACGTTATTTTGTTTTATTCGACGATTCATACAAGGATTCATTGCAAATATGTTGTCGTTTGATACTTAACATCCCAACCCTCTCTCCCTACATATATCCGCATCCTAAGGCTCAGTCACGTATCATGGTCGGGGTGATGGGTTCCGATGAAAACCGCACCACCAGTAGAACAACTATGAACATGTTCAAAGCTTCGAATGTACACTACTGTCCCAACGTTTGGTTAGAGTAAGATAGCTATACGCTGAATGGGGTTCGTTCTGAACTCATTCGGTTCTCATGCGTTGTGCATTCGTTTTACCTGATACTTGTTCGCTATTCTAATTGTGTTACACTATTTTAATCCGTTGGACCCATTTAAGCATTATCTGATAGGTATGGCTGGCATTAAAATATGTTCTGAATGCACAGTTTGTTGATCAAAGCAGTAAAACAGTGCCTTCAGTGTGTCAGGAATATGGTACCACATTTGGGCTGTTTAGTATGGTACTGGGAAAAGATAGTATTTCAACACATTTGCCGACCTTCAGTGGCAGGATTGCATACAGGGACAGAACAGGGTAGCATTTGACTAGCTTTGAACTATAATCTGCACGTTTTGAGTGACAAATCTCTCATGCAAGACGTGACACTACTTAATCCTCATCTGTCATCATCTGTATCATCATAAGCAACATATGTGCGAATAAAAATAGACATTTTACTTTAGGCTACTTGTAGTATGATTTAAAGGGATGCTGAACTCATCGATACTCGGTAGGACAATCATGTTAACATCCAATCTATTTATAATGAAACCCGAAATATGGAACATCACAAAAACCTCGCTGGCCTTGAGCTGAATAGGTAATACTAAGTCTAGGGCTCTTATGCGTTCTCATAATTACTGGGATTTAGACACTATTAAAATGATACCAGTGTCAACCAGTTACTGCGTGGTGGTTTTGTAAACATGAAATACAAACAACAAGTTAATGATTAAAACAAAAATTTCGTTAAATTTAAACATTAATATAGATAGTCAATACTTCTTATTGTTTATGTGACGGTACTGTTCTCATATACACGGACATTACTTATCCAAACGCTGCTCGCGATGAGATCTTTATATTTGGATAACGTTCAATCTATACATATCCTCTCAATCATATTCGAAACATTTGTCAATGTTAGTAACAAATAAACAAGTGAAACTCTCTCTGTGTTCCTGTGGTAAATGAAGCGTTGATGCACACAACAAATACACCACACAATCGCTTTATAATTAGATCTTCTGTCTATATTAGTACCAAAGAGAAAAAACCCAGAAAGTTGATAGAAAATGTTTAACAAGCGATGGCCATATCTGTACTCTGTTCTTTCTCTGGATGTTGAGTCCTTGCATACGTGTTCTTTGAATGTCATTGTTGAATATTGATTGTCTTTGCCAAAGTCGTTTTCAAGTCATACTAAATATTCTATAAAGTATAAGGTTTATGTACAACTTTGAAGTTGTTGGAAACTTATAACTTATAACTTATAACTGTTGGATACTCGCTAATTTTGTTTAGCTTTGAGTTTGTTAGTTAGATGATAGTTCTGTTTTTGGGTTGTTTGTTACTTGAGAATTCTTTTAGTGTGTGTGTTGGTTACTTGAGAATTCTGTTCAGCTTTCAGTTTGTTGGTTCCGTTTTGTTTCTGTACGTCTTTAAATTTGAGTTTGAAGACTAAATGGTGTTTCTGTGCAGCTTTGAAGTTACTGGTTAATTTTTGTATTTACACAGCTTTTAGTTCGTGTTTACTTGATATTTATACAGTTTTAGTAAATACCATAGTGTTTCTTCATGTATGGCTTTAGATAATAGATTCCTGACTGTTTTATAGGTCATTAAGCTTTAATTTTAATGGTCAATTTTCTAGACTGTACAGCTTTGATTTTGTTTGTTGCCCTTCCTCTCTGTACAGCTTTACATGGGTTTATGAGTTACATTCTTATAGTGTGCTCAATGTTATTGTTCCTGAAAAGCTTTGAATTGGTTATTTACTTAATAACTTTTAGTTTGTTTGTTCTCTTTGTTTCTGTACAACTTTGAGGACTAGAGTCACAAACACACAAAAACGGCCCATTCTCAGATCTTGATTAAATTTTCTATAAATGTTGTTAAGGAAGTCTACTTTTATAATCTAGAAAGTATAATGAGTTTTGGGGGTCCGTGCAGAGGGCTATTTTGTAGAAATTGGTTTTTAATTAGTTCTTTATCGGTATTTTTGCTTTTGTGCATTTTTTTTTAGCTTTTAGATTACTTGTTGTTTCGGTACAGCTTTGATGTTGTTGATGGTTCCTGTTTAGCTGTGATCTTAATTGTTTTTAAATAGCTTTGAGATTGTTTGTCTGTACAGCTTTGAGCTTGTTTGTCTATACAGCTTAGAGCTTGTTTGTCTATAAGCTTGGAGTTTGTTTGTCTGTTGAACTTTGGGATTGTTTGTCTGTACAGCTTGGAGTTTGTTTGTCTGTACAGCTTTGAGCTTGTTTGTCTGTACAGCTTGGAGCTTGTTTGTCTGTACAGCTTGGAGCTTGTTTGTCTGTACAGCTTGCAGATTGTTTGTCTATAATCTTGGAGTTTGTTTGTCTATAAGCTTTGAGTTTGTTTGTCTGTACAGCATTGAGATTGTTTGTCTGTACAGCATTAAGATTGTTTGTCTGTACAGCATTAAGATTGTTTGTCTGTACAGCTTTGGGATTGTTTGTTTGTACAGCTTGAAGCTTATTTGTCTGTACAGCTTTGGGATTGTTTGTCTGTACAGCTTGGAGCTTGTTTGTCTGTACAGCTTTGAGCTTGTTTGTATGTACAGCTTTGGGATTGTTTGTCTGTACAGCTTGGAGCTTAATTGTCTATAATCTTGGAGTTTGTTTGTCTGTACAGCTTTGAGCTTGTTTGTCTGTACAGCTTGCAGATTGTTTGTCTATAATCTTGGAGTTTGTTTGTCTATAAGCTTTGAGTTTGTTTGTCTGTACAGCATTGAGATTGTTTGTCTGTACAGCATTAAGATTGTTTGTCTGTACAGCATTGAGATTGTTTGTCTGTACAGCTTTGGGATTGTTTGTTTGTACCGCTTGGAGCTTATTTGTCTGTACAGCTTTGGGATTATTTGTCTGTACAGCTTGGAGCTTGTTTGTCTGTACAGCTTTGAGCTTGTTTGTCTGTACAGCTTTGGGATTGTTTGTCTGTACAGCTTGGAGCTTGTTTGTCTGTACAGCTTTGGGATTGTTTGTTTGTACAGCTTTGAGTTTGTTTGTCTGTACAGCTTGGAGCATGTTTGTTTGTACAGCTTTGAGTTTGTTTGTCTATACATCTTTAAGTTTTCGGGTTCCTTGATAGATACATATTCATTGCCATAAAATTAGTCACTTTCACTGAAATTATCTGAATTCAGTTTGTCAGTGTAGTTTAAACCAATGGAAAAGTGGGATGTGACAACATAATGATCTTTTATGCGAAGGATAATTTGTGACCAGTAACCGATCCGCTTTCGTCGTTCAATATTTTCATGATTTTTTTCTGAATCCAATTGAGTAAAAGATACATGAGAAAATGAGAACATATCGAAACAAAACGTGGTGCTGTTTAATCAATGTTAAGGTTAAATTACTCTTTATTTACATGAAAAATTAAATATATATCCGGTGCTCGCGTTTCAACTTAACTCATTTAAAACCTAATGTGTTCAGCAGACTTCATCAATTTTTTATCAAGTTATTGTATTTTCCTAGAAACCTTTAAACATTTTCCAAGTATGATACAAAACTCTCTTGCTTCCGAATACATATGTTATAGTGCTTAAGAAGATCGATGAGAATTTATTTGTAAATTATATTTTGCGTGACTTCCTTATAACTTTATTATTTATGTTACCCCTTTATTGTGGAGGCTATAAGTAATAGCACCACCATGATACAAACCACATCATGTCATCACTTTGAACACTTTAGCACCACTTTGAAACTTGCAACTATCATCTCTCATCCCTATTTTTGATCACTTTATGATAAAAGTTAAAAGTGGCGACTCGTCAATCTTTGTGATAAAAGAAGGAAGAGAGGGAGAGAGAAGAAAGCGAGAAGAGATATAGATACGCCTTTTGCTGAATGACTTTTGTAGCACGTCACTCGAAGAAGTCGATTGTTTGGCCTGAGGCAACCATGTGTGTCGCTAACTTATTATGAAGCTTGTATATTAAACAGGCTTGTGTAAAAATTTGCCGCTCCGTAAACTTGACAAGGATGTTACAGATTTCAGAGCAGTGGTAAAATGCTGTGTCCGTGAATTCTTTGGACTGAGCGGCATAGAGTAACGCCGTTTGAGGTAGGTCCTTTTTCTGTCAGTCCCTCCTTCCCTCTGTCCTGATCAAGAATCGATGTAATTTTGAAAGGGTTTATGTTGCTAAGACATTGTACCATTTTGTCTCAAAGAACTCAGTGATTTTTGAATTATATTCAGAAATCTTCAAATGTGTGTCAAGGATTCTATATAAAAAGAATTAGTTGATGTATGATAAAAAATAGTCATTTTAAATGGGAAATTTAGCTCCAACTTAAGATTGGGGTACAAAGTTTATCAAATAATGTTTCGTGTTCCGCGGCATATTGTAATATGATGTATGTAATAGACGGCTATCAGATCTGTAGTCAAACTTAGCGAGGATTGAGCCACGTTAATCACTTACATAGAAAACCCGCAGGAGTGAGTTAATATAGGCGTAATCTAATGATACGATGGGAGCTTATCGCTCGGGATCGGATTGACGTGCTCCTGAAGGAACCAGATTACGTGGTATTGGAGAGGGTCACGCCATACTGATCAGATAAGTAGCCCGGGTCAGCCACCAGTTAACGGAGAGAGAGAGAAAAAAAAGACAGAAAAAATACAACTCAGACACTGCAATACTAGATGGTCGGACTCATCTTGGTTTTTAATGCCAACTTTTGAAACAGTTTGTTGCGATTTTAACGCTATCGACGTTTATATTTAAACATTTAGGCAGAATTTTAATATTTTCTTAATTTCCATGAATTTCAACACAATAATCCTATTTCCAAGGCCGTCTGTATATGATGAAAACACCCATTTTTAAGATGCTTTTTTAAAACTGGGAGAGAAAAAAAGAATAACAACTTGAAGCTTCTGTCTCCTTATTGTTGAGAACGACAGTATCATGTTTGGGTTGAGTCGGATATATGTTATTGTTAGTAAAGCAGTATTTTGTGCACAGGTCGGGTAGCTGCCTCCAGTCGGGCGTGCGGCGTAGTTCTAACCAAGGTCTTCTGCTCTCTGTGCAGGCAGTGAATTGGATGGTGTTACTTTGTATCATAATAGATTGTCGGTTTTCTTCGTAAAGTGATATAATACGGCTGCTTACAAAAATCTAACTTTGTTGCCAAGGTTTTTTTTAAGAAAAAAAATAGACAAAGTTACCGTTTTAACTCAGCTGTCATGCTCATAACACGTACATTCCAAACTTTTTGCAGAATTCAACCTGAACATTTTTGTCAGTGCAAGAAATAATTTAATGGGTTTATTTCGGAAGTAAATGCTCAGTTAACATGTACATTACTCTAATTGCCGTTAGGTGGCTGATGTAGGAGTATTTACTCACGTGACGTTACGCGCTAGGCGTCACCAGGCGACGCTCAAACACGCTAACTTTGTTATAGTTGGCTTATAAGTACTCACTTTTTCAAACACTTGCTTTTCAATTTCGCCATTCATTATAACAGGCAGTCTCTACGGCTTCATGCGAATGCTTAGTAAAGAGTTATGGCCTCAAGTAATTGGTTCATTCTCTAATCGTTCACTTAGCAGTAAAATGATGAGCGTCAGAGAAAATGGTAATACATACTGTTGAAGAGTTAAGTCAATTCTCCAGTAATTATGTCCTTTGCCAGGGTGTTGACTTTATGTTGGTGTCCTCATTCGGGGTTTAGCTTCAAACCTCACTTAAATGAATTCTAGTATATTCTCGTTGATTAAGTGATCCGGGTTATTTGGGGTAATTCGGGTTAAGTAGGTGATCGAGGGTAATGAAGTAATCTGGGTTAACTACGTGTTGTTTATTTTGTCTCTGACAGCAGATTAAGATGACGGTTACATGTCCCCACCAGGGGTGTCTAGACTATCATCTTCATTATACAACGGAAACCGGGCATGTCGGGTATTATAGGAAAGCACGGGATGAGGAGAATCGAGCGTCATTATATCAAGAATCAATCCTCATAAAACACCTTTTCGTGTCATTTGAGTTGACAGTGGTGTGTGCGGAAGAGAGTCATTTCAATGATATGAGCATTGTTTATCATTGACTGAGAGTTCGGCATGTTGACTTCTGACATTTATGTAACAATTTGTAAGTCTAAGTGTTAGTGCTGTGGCGATGTGTGATTTGTGGGATCTGTGGTCAGGTGTATCAATGTACTTATGATTTAGGGTCATAGCATGTTTAATAAACTTTAGAACAATCTGTTCTATGCCAGCTATGTGAAGGCCACTTACACTGTCCCATCCACTTCCGGTAGTCGTAAGTTCTAATTGGAAATCTTACATAACTTCACGTAGGATTCTTCTATAGCCGGTCTGTAGCCATTGTTTAGTCTTAACACAATTCAAAAACAATCAAGGCAGCAAAACGTATACACTCCCTTTCTTTCAGAAAAATTTTCAATGTTATTCGTGAATCACATCATATAATGTATGGAGCTTGGCAGGCTTGGAAACCCTGCTATTACCAAGGAAGCTGTGACGATTTATGACAAATCGGCACGAAACGTCAAAAACTCTCATTCACTAAACGGCAGAATCCACGTTGCTGTAGGGGTGTCACTAGACGGGCGTGTTATAACACGTGGCGGTGAGAGCGACGGTACTCGGTCATCGGTCATCTGTCTATTCTACTTTTTTTTTAAGAAAACGAATCTTTAAAGAAAATAAATACGAAAATGCCAGACTTAATGAAGGTCATGAAGGTGAAGGTGTACTTCCGTGAAATAAATTGTTTATATTAACACGCATCTGTTCTCTGATTAAATATCATGACGTTCTACCTATATAGCTATTCCTTGATATACATACTGCACCAAACTATCAACGAAATTCCTTAGATTTGTGAACTTATACTTATTTCCTAAAATGATGATTCGTATGCCTCTTTAAATCAGTAAATTAATGTCTCCATCAATCTATGCCGTTAATTTTCACCTGATCGCCCCATTAGATGTAAGAGTAGGTCGTCTATCTCGTGATTATCCGCAGGGTCGGTGTTTCTTGCTTGTCGATCACATGCAGTACCTTATTTCTGTCCACCGTTATTCTTAGGGTAGCAACACAGAGTCCCCTAAATCAACCAAAACAATATTTGTATTGATAATTAAGATACGCCGAGGGTGGGAGATGCTGGTTTGACTGTATATTACGGAAGCTTACCACTTGGTCGCCGGACCAATAAGTAATAAATTGTATACCTAGTTACCTCTTCAAAATGTCAAGGTTATTCTTGTCGCTTGGAGCAATGCATACTGACGAATTATAATGGTTCTTTTCTGTTTTATTTAAATTAATTCCTCAGTAATTAGATTGCTGCTGCATGCGAAAGCGACTAAAAATGTAGTAAAAATCTTCGCCGTTCATCACAGAATTTACCTGAGAATTTTGCCGAAAAATTCATCAGAGAACATAAAGAATTTTTCTATTGAGGAAATCAATGAGAAAAAATGCTCTGTGAATCTGTTATGAGATATTTTCGATGGGAGTGCTAGAGTGCAAATAACATCATTATTTTTGAAAGAGCTCAAAGTGTCCGTACATATTTTGGGGGAGGTCGTATATTAAAGTACAAACACGAGTTCCAGACGACGGCTTGAGTGTTAAAGCTTCCGTTCTGTCTGGCCCGTGACTAGTGTGGGGGAGGGGAAGGACCGCCAGCAATGTCCGTGATATGACTTTCATCTCTGTGCCCAGGGCCTTCTGCTTGCCTTTGACGGGCCTGGACAGGTATGAGAAGTCACGCTGATATTTCCTTTACTCGTGCACCCCCAGCACGCATCACTCAGCATCAAGGAGGCAGGTAATTCGTCAAATAAGGAAATATTCACTTATCAGGTTTTGTTCATGAACGCCGATATTCCAAAGAGGAAGTGTATTAGAGGGCTTTATGCGTCCTCCCATCAGTTCCTGTATCCGTTTTTCTACACTTGGTCTCTATAGGCATCTTAAGGCGGCCGTATTGTTTCATGAAGTCATGCAGGTAAACATTAACTAAATGAAATCCTGAGTATGACATTTTTATGACAAATGTACTTATAGATAGACGTGAAAGTAATTAAAAGAATTGAAACATAATGTTGCGAAATTAACGTGCATGTTTTAGGGAGAAGACAACTAAGCTGTTGTGAACGCCCAGTAATTGACAAAAAAAGCAGTGGTCGTCAGAAACAGCAAGGATGGCCTTGGATTGTGGTTAATAATCAAAAATTAGACGTTGCTAATGTCCTCATTCAGCGGAACGCCTTTCTATTAGTAACCAAAAATAAATGGTCATACCGACCCCCCCCCCCGAAACTTCGAGCCGTGTTGCTTATGTAATGGCACAATACGAAGTACATTCCGCATTAACAGCTGTGTCCGTGTTAATAGGGGCGATGTTTGATGGATTAGCCGCGGATAATACGGATAAACCCAACAGGTTACATCCATCATACTTGATGCTGTCAAAATATGACATCTGATTCTTTTCATTTTAATGACATATTTCAATGCTGGTTCCGATTAAGTCTGATATGTAAAATTATCTCTTCTAGCTCACCCATAGTGAAGTATTTGGCTAGATCTACCTTCTGCTAAATCTTCGCTTTAGGTTAGATCGAGAAAAAGTTGTAATTATTGTATACTAGTTGTCAGTTTTGTTTGGGGTTTTGATCTAATGCCTTGTACATCCGACCGGAACTCGCCCATTCAATTTACACACCATGAACATCCTTTGAACGGGGAAACTACAGTAGCTCTGAAAACTACTGGAAACTGGAGGTCAGGGCAAAGCGAGGAATGTCAACGAGTTTGGTCATTTTTAAATTAATTTTTAACGAATAACCAGATTAAAAATCTAACCGTACATGGCCTTAATTTCACAAAATGTAGTCGTTCTAATTCTGTTTCAAAATTATTTCAAATTGATTCGATCACGGTCATGCAGCTAATACTTTACTTCTGGTCAGTGGGGATACTAGTTTATAATTTTAGTCGGGTCAAGGACACGAGGTCGGGTAGATACAATATCAAGGAGAAAGGAACGGTAGGTAGGTGATACAATGCAAAGGACACGGGCTTTGGTAGATGATACACTACCAAGGACACAGGATCAGTTATAGATGAAACAAGTTAAGCGAGATTTTGTTATAGAATCGATTATATTTCAAATAAAATGAAATCAACAACTGTAACTTAAATGTATATCTCTAAATCATGGAAGATTTTTTTTACCTCGTTCTGACTTTTTTTTTTTACCAAAACTTGATAACATCCTACAAAACGAATATCATTATATCACATTATATAACAGGAAAGGTATCTTAATCTATGACTTGACAATTTACCTAGGTTACAGATGTGGAATGAGATAGGGATGACAGTTGCATTTAGGTATTTGGTATAAAAGCTTTCTACCTCTGGTCTATTTTACAGCTGTTTCCATTGGTTTGTGAGCCGGGGTTTAATTGCGGGCTGTTAGATGTTTACTCCTCGGTGTAACAATGCGGCACTGACTGATTACCTAATGGGGCATGTGTCTTTGAAGTCGAACAAAATTAACAAACCATTAAAAACATCTCATTCGTTATTCAATCTTAAAGAAAATCAGCAGTGAAAATTTTACGGATAACATTTCATTATAAACTGTTATGGGTGTATTTTGCATTAATAGGTGGTAGGTGACGTCATTATAAATACTTTGTTTTAAAGTAATTTGCATATCTAGAATCATGAATTGCAGCAAGGAATTTTTTACTATCATTGAAATTTTGTTCTTCTACGTTCTTCAGTGGAGATCACTCCATCATATGTCACTTTTATTTCTCTCCTTTTTTACCATAAATTATTTCAAAATGAGTTCCAATAAGTTTCTAACAAGGCGGAAACATCTCCCAATTATCATTAGCTCAGATCGATCGCCATTCTTTAAATCTGACAACTTCTAAATATTATTTCTTTGTATAGATGTTTTTTGTGATATCTTGTGATGTGAGGCAGAAAGTGATACAGGGCGAATACATGTCCCTGTCACATACCATCAAAGTGGCAACCCATCCATCACCGATTTCCTTATATTGACACTTACTGCAAAGAAAAGGCTCAATTAAAGTTATATATCACTTTCGTTCCCTTTCTTTTTTATGATCCTATTGTACACTGGTACACAGATATTTCAGGTCAATGTTTATCGTTTTTTAAAACAAATTGATGGCTTTAAATCTTAGAAAGGTTCTGTTTTACTTCTCACTTAAACAGTAAAGCGTTTGGTGGAGTTAAACATAGTGCTGTAAAAGTGATTATACATAGTAGGGGGAAATACACCGTGGGTCTTAGTATAGTCAATTACCGCTGTACTGTTAGACATGAACCGACGCTTTTGATTGGTGACATCTGGGTGTCCTGAGTGACCATCAATGGAGTCTGGCTGAGGAATACTTCCGGGTGTCGACAATCATACACAGATTATTTTCAGTGTGATATTGACTGTGAATTGTTTGTAAACTTTTTACTTTACCTGCTGTACGTTACTAGTATTTTGTTTCATTTTGGAGTGTTGTGAACTTGATATTTTGACTTTTTGGCGGAATTTTAACCCTGTGTTTTTAACTTAATCTCTCGCGGTTTTTGGGACTCTTGAGTAGATAAATATATCTACATATGGTAGCTTATCAAGTACTTGCCGTGAAACGCATCTTGGGGGTTCCCAAAGATAACGTCAAAACAACACTATAGTTTAGCGACTATCAACTTTCAACAAGAGGTAAGTGAGATGTTGGTTAAAACAATTCAACCAATGTAATTTCAAACGTCTCGTTTTGAATACTTTGTATAACATAATGAAACAAATACCGGCGAGTGATTAATGAAATGGTCACTTTTAGATAAGACAAATATGCATCATTTACAACTTGCTTAACTATTGTGATTTTCTAAGTTCAACGTGCAAAATTGAGCGCAAATCTTAAAAAGAACCCTCTTCATTATCTTTGATATAAATATATCTAAACCACTCACTTACATGTGTTGTGGAAGTGTAACTTTCACCTCTTTATCTAATTTTAATTCGTAGCACGAACAATAAAAACATCAATATATTTTTTTAATATGTACTATTGATCTGTGTGCAGATTCTTAGAAATCAAATGTTGTTAGATGTATAATTTGCAGTAAAGCGCGGTACATCTGTCTAGCAATCAGTCCCCGGACAAAAAATTCCCCGTGTAATCCGGTCCTGATAAGCATGTCGGCATGCAGTAACGGAAGTTTATCAGTTTCTGGGTTACGATTTCATTACAGGTTGCAATTGGCCGGCAGACGTTGGCTTTTATCGTAAGCATTCATTAAATCATCTTTATCGGTTTTAGAACGACCAATAAAGCCCCCTTAAACATCTGTTGAATTTAGTTCGATCCGGTCTCAGAATTTTCCTGCAGTTTTCCGATTAGAATAGGCACATGCTTTCAAAACAAAGATAAACTTTTTAACTTTACGAAAGATAGAGACCCTTGCTTTGAACAAAGTTTTTTTTAACTAAAGAAAATACCCTGGGCTGATTACAGCTTCCAGTTGTATATATGAGCGTACAGTTTGGTCGCAGTCAAAGGTAACACAAGGGCAGGATCCAATGAGATTGGGTATAAACAGTTAAACCTTTGTGGCGTTTGGCATCATAGAGTCTACTTGTTTAACTTTAGATATGAATGTACATGTAGCGTGAAAGTGCTAATATAATGCCAATTACACACAAATAAAATGTAGTAATTTGAAATATAAACGTTGTTAATTCATTGTTTACTGGGCTTGAAGTCCAAACTAGTTTTAGTATTGATGATTTTACTTTGTTTGAACCACATTCCTTTCCCAGGAAGTCAAACACTGAGCTAATACATCTTTGTAATGATGACGCCAGCGCTGGAGTCAATATTTGTGAATGGAGCGACAATGTGTCTCACTCTTTTTGTTTAAAAATCATACTTATTTACTTTTGGTCCTGTATATACCTAATTAGCGCATGCGTACGCTTGACTTAATAATGATATACTCTTCGGTACCTTTTTTAGAATCGACGGATATTTGATTCGATATTGAGATACGACTCTTTAATCTTTATTGTTTGTTTGTGAATCATTATTCGGTGGTCAGATCTTACTTCGTTGAATTTTTAATCATCCCAATAAGATTTCTTTTTAGCTTAAAAAGTCCAATCTGTGCCCGCAACCAAAAAGAAGTAAACTTATATTCATATACTCAGCGCAAAAGTATTTGATATCCAAAGTAATTGAAAAACATGTCATAACTCTTTTGGGATATCTTCAGTACAAGGGGATTTCTTTAATAGTTTTCGACTATCCTTGCTGTTGGACATCAATAAGTATTTCAGTGGAATAAAAAGTATTATGTAACAACCATATGACATGTACCAAATGACATTTTATCGATAAATTGTGAAATCTCGTACTGATCGGGTTCGAAATAATGTGAATAATGCTGTCTGGTGTACATCAAAATACAAAAAGTAGGGGCTGCACGGTGACTATCATTTTACTGAGAAAAACAATCAACAGGGGTTTATGCATGACATCCCGAGGACTCTGATCCTGCAAACGTCACTAATTGCCATAAACAAGCAAGCTTTGATGGGGGTGTGCCGCCATTACTCACCACATTACCAAATGACCGTAGCATCCGCCAATAGTATTCAGACATTCAAATTACAGACGCTTTGGCATCATAATCTCTATGGTCCGGAAGGTAGCGTCAGTTGTCTCAAGACTTAGTATCAGGTGAAGAGTTAGTGGTCAGTGGAGAGGGTGGTAGGCGGAACTTGGTCAATCTGTCAGAGAATGTGGTAGGCAAGGCATGGAACATGTCGGTCATTCAATGCAAGAACACACATAAGACGAGAAGATCTCACGTAAAAAAAGTTAACAGATTGTAGATATGTGAATAGATGTACGCTCTTAAAAAACTCATCCGGACAATATACTGTTCTCTCGTTAATATTTATTTTGTATAACAAGTATGATATTAAAGGTGTGATCGTAGAATAACTTTTTAAAAAATAGAATATATTTTCATGGCCCTTGTCCAGTATTTGGTTTTTATATTCATTTTGTGCATAATACAATAGTAATTGGCATTTATATTGATGGCATTTTCCTATATTTACTCTCTCTCTCTCTCTCTCTCTCTCTCTCTCTCTCTCTCTCTCTCTCTCTCTCTCTCTCTCTCTCTCTCTCTCTCTCTCTCTCTGGAGTTAGGTTCCAATATAAAAATATAAAACAATGAAATTTCTGAATGCTGTACGTGTGGTTGTTTCAATGCTTGTCAAGATGTATCAACGTTCTGACCATAATTGTTTGAACTCGCTAATTTTCCCAGAAAAACAAAGTGAAACTCGGGGGGGGGGGGGGGGGGGGTTCCGTCATCTGATCTGAGGAGCAGTGGTTAGTGGGATGACGGGCACCTGTTGTGACTCAATGGCGTCAATTCTGCAAGTCATATTTATTTACATGTCTTTCCCCATGAGACCTGGCTAATAATAATTATAACTAGTTTCCATTAGTTGATTAGTAATTAGAATTCTGTAAGAAAGGCGCCGGAGGGGTACCTTTGATGGTTCGTAACAGTAGGGGTTTAGGTTAGGGGATCGATGGCCAGGAATCGGTTACATATCACACACAAATTGATGTCAAACACGAGGCGAATCTTTTTTATCCAAACTAAAATAGAGCATATCAAATAAATGCTGGCGTCCCGACCGATATTTCTGATATACTTGTTAGTGTAGCCTGAAGCAAGAGCAACGTCCACCAGAAGACAATTATTGGAAAAGACAGTTGGATATAGTGTATGACCAATTCCCATTGGAAAAATAAAGGGAAGGTCGTTACCTTATTGCTACGAGTCAACTGGACATAAGGAGTCGGTAGTGTAAACTTTGTAACATTTCCTCTTTCTTGACATGCATTTCTAACTGTAAACTTTAATATAGTACCGGGGTATGTCCCAAGTTTTTGCTTCCATCACTTTTTGATGGTTTTCTGATAAAAATACACATACCTGTAAAAGATGAAAGAAATACAGTTGAAATCGATAAAAGGGAAAATATCCAAGATATCTTCATTGACAAATATTCATTTTTCACTCATGAAAGTAAAACAAATTTCTTACGGAGATTTATAATGGGAACTGTTTACATCTTTTCACCAACCGGAACTCACTCGGAATACCTCGCACAGTTTTTCAACGTTATCATCTGGGTTATTTAATAGCTGATGCAAAATCCTCTCTATTTTGGGTTGTTTATTGAAGTCTGAAGCGGTGTCAAAACAGATAATCTGGACAGTTTTTATATTTGTGGATAAACGTAGATTGAGCACAAAGGTATTAATGATTATCGAAATATGAAGCAAAAAGTAATGGAAGCAAAAACTCGGGACAGAGTATAGTCATGTAAACTTGTAAATATGTAAACTATGTAAACTAGATGGCGCGAATGTTACGTCATGATCAATCACAATAACAGGGTGCGTATTCTTGATGAGACAACCAGTATAAATTGTGTGTAAACGTCTCCTTACTGATTAAAAGACATTTTCAGTTCACATCAATTTGACACATAAATCAATGATGATGAAGAACAATTAGACTAGCGTGGTTTCATTAATATTTATATGGCTGCGTGTATTAATTAATAAGATTGCACAGGAAAATCACCGTTACGTCATAATACCGAGTGAAGAAGTATAAAGATAGACGGAATATCCAATTCCAACATCAGTTCACCATAAACTTTTATTGGGTTTTATTCACATAGATTTGTTCTCCGCCTAATTTTATTCAGGAGTGTGGACTTACTTTTTTATTCAATTGGTCTGTGCTGCGTTATTTTTGAGTAAGTGAATTGAAATTAGTTGTTATTCTTGTAATCATTTCCTTTTGGTTCCGTTTCGATCTCTGGTCAGGTTTGTCCTCTGTCACATTTGGTCAAACTATCAATAAATGCCGGACCCTGCATAACACATGCTGTTTAAACTGTCCGAGCTGTCAATCACCCCAAGTTGACCCTGCATGGTCACTGCCCACACTGCCTTACCTGACCAACACAGAGTGGTTTGTACATAAGTCATTTACTGTGAAACATGTATAATTCGTGCAAATATTTTCTACTTATATTTAGCAAAGATAAATGAGTATTTGTTGGAAGCTTCCGCTTCATGTATATATATTGATCATCAATCAACGGTGAAAAAAGAAGGGTTTTGTAAAATGATCTTTGTAGATGACAAGTTGATCGTTATACCGGTATATATCTCGACTCTTCCGTTTTGAAACAAATGTTATGGCATCCTCAAAGCCGGGGGACCGTGTAACAGAGGTTGACTGGGGAGGGGAGAGGTGGAGGGGTCCCGGTTGACGGGGAAGGGGAGAGGTGGAGGGGGTCCCGGTTGACGGGGAAGGGGAGAGGTGGAGGGGGTCCTGACTGACCAATGACAGAATCATCCACATAGTTGACATTTCTCTCTAAGGGGGCGGCTGCTGGAACAGCTGACGAGCAAGAAAGATCTACTGAGTACCTTCATTCATTGCGGCGCTCTCCTCTCAATGGGCCCCCAATAAACTACAAGTGCGATCTCCTTGAAAGCCCTTGTATCTTTGATAGGTGTAAATAAAGCCAATACTGAACAAAAATGATTGAGGAAAATGAAACAATTAGAACTTAATAAAATACATTGTGCATGGCGTCTCAAACTGCACTGAGTCTGAATGAAAATAGAACAGGGATTGCTTCTTATATATAGACCGACCATGTTATGTCAGTCGGTAAATCGGTTTCCTTTAAACAAGAGTCTGCTTTGTCATGCATCAGAAGGGCAGATCTTCCTCCTTGGTCGTTTATGTTTTACTTATCAGTTATTCTAGGTGGTTTTAAACCTGCTGGTAAATAAACACAATGTCTTGGGTCTCGACCCTCGTTCTGTAGCGGTAATTTTTGACCTGATATCTGAGAAAAATGTGATTTAAGAGTGAACTTTATGTAAATAGAGAAAACCCTTTATCAACAGCATTATTTCGGGGAGCTGCTGTTGTGATAGTCTGCCGCTGGTCTGTTAGAACTAATTTGCTCAAATGCTCGTGAAATCATCACGCCAACAGGACGTTGTTTTTCTTTACAGAAAGGCGGAAGCTGTTTATCTTGGAATGATTTGGAGTATACACAGAAGTGAAATTGCGATTAAATAGATAATGTAAAGATTATTTTCAACTGTTTGATGATTCTATACTGATGTCGAGAGTTGACCAAGTGCTTCAGCACTTCTTTAGTTTCACACTAGTCCACACTAATCTCGGGCAAAGTGATTAAGCTTCGAATTATACCACAAATGAATTGAATTAAAAGTTTAAAACTAAATCTTTAAACAAATATTGACCATCATTTTCGCAGGTCATTAGGCATTGTAAACAGAACTTAAGGGTTCTGGCTATATCAACATTATTTTAACAAAATCAAAAGACTTCGGCCGTCTCCTTTGACAGTTCATTTTCCGTGGTCCAGTTTGTCGATAAGCAGTGAAGTCTCCCGGCCTTCTGACGGTCCGACACCGAGTCCGTGCGAGCTCACAGGGGCTGTCAGATAAAGTCTGAATGCCCAGAATGACCTTCAAATAACCTAAATGGAAGTCTTATGATTGTCCGACCAATCAAGCAATCCAATAGTATAACAATCCTCCAGAAATATCGCCGTCAAGTTAAGAGGCAATATCTTTCTGACGCGTAGTGATACGGTCAGTGTGGTGTCACATTCCGCCATTAAAACCTTTACCACTTCCGGCGGTGTATGCACACCCCGTCTCGCTTCAAGCCAGATCGTCGCGGGTCCACTTAAAAGAAACAGAACCCAGATTAAACCCCGAATATAAGATTCATTGATTGCTAAACAATATCAGTTATTATGGTAATGTCCGAGGGACATAGAAATTTAATAGAATTAAGCATACCAGCGTACATTGCATCTCCTTGACTATCAAAGCATATTATTGTTCTGCATGTAAATCCATCTTGATGAATTGAGTGAAAAATCCGTAAAACAAATACCCAAAATAAGGTTGATTTTTCAGAGTTATTATGTATATAAGAGGTGTTAACCTCTAGTCATTTTGATTTGTGGACATAAATAAGATGTTACGAACTTTCAGTGTTTTCATTAACTCCAGGCAGTTTATATGCATGCGGTTTCTTAATTGTTCTTATTTATAATAATGTGCCACTGAAACGGAAATTTTAAAAAATATATAATTAAATAGTAATTTGAAGCGATAGTGCATGGTCTGTGTTATCGCCTGGCTACGTGGAGCAGTTCAGAGTTGTTTCTTTGCTTATCATCCTGGGTTTTTTAAAGGTAAGTCTAACTCACTCCCTCCCAGGAATGAGAGATATCAAATCTTTGCGAAATAGTCTAGAGTCGATACGCGTCTGAATTTTATTATACTCAGAAGAAAATGTCACCACAGGGATGAGCCAGAGCCCGAGGTTAAAATCGTCATTCCAGTTGGGTCGTAAATGATGCATTTCTTCAAAAGACCAGCCAATTGTGTTGATTCAAACGTTAAATCGCCCCCTCCAATCAATATCGAATGCACTGATGGAGAATGACCATTTCGTAATCGCTAGTCACTTAACTATATAAACTTTTTCTGGAAGTTTATTTTGTTTGTGGTTAATATTGGTCCCCGTGTTCGAATTCGCCGTTGCCTTTTCTATTGGAGAATATTCGCCGAATCGATAGGGTATTATAAAACAAACAAACTTTTCTCCACTTATCTCATAAGCAAAAAGCGCTCATGGTTGGATGTTGACAATTCCTGACTAATGCATGTATGAATGGAGTTCAGTCTATAGTAAACTTGTGTATTCTCAGGAGGTTAACTGGATATACAAGTAGGAAAAGGTAAGTGCGCGAACTTTACAGAACAATTTCCTTCTAATTAAGTAAAAAACTTTAACCTAAGTAACTTACTGTCCTCGCTGGAATCCGATACGGTTTTAAAGCTTAGGTAACGCCTGGAAGAAAGTAAACTCATTCGAACAATTACAGTCTATTCGATAAGCCAATGAAGTTAACAAGATCTAATTATTTTTGACCAGCTGCATAAAATGACACGTTGTGCTCCACAGCGAGTATTCTATCGGACGGGTCCCCTCTGGACGCGTCACCGCAAACTGTACCACCAGTATAAACAGTTGTGGGATCGCACGGCACAGCTTCCCGGGTTAACGAGCAGCTCTAACAATTACTCAGGAATTTACCGAATTGAGCTCCTTCAGAGTTTTAGTTGATTTTTTTTTTAAGATTTGCGGTGAATCTTATGGTAATTTTAATCGGGGAAAAGTTCCATTTTAAACAAGATAATATAAACAGAGGAATTAACTTTTCTGTTCGACCTGTAGGAAATTATCTATAGGAATGTGGACGATATATCGACACGGTAAGATTCCTATTTTATTTTATTTAAACAAACAAAAAAATATGTCTTCCTTCAAAATCTGTTGCTTGTAAATTATCTTGAACACCCAATTTCTGTTAACGAGGAGTAAATGACCAGGTCTAGACCATTAGATGATCATAACAGTGAGAATGATAGGTCTATAATTGAATCTCATTTTTCTGGCATCTTTTGAGAGGTTTCCTAAGTATTGAGTGCTAATGAAGGTAAACATTTTGGTTAAATATATTTAGCATTCATCTCGCTCGCCAGCATATCTGTACTCTATGAAATACAGGGTTCTGTTTTTTTCTTTTCATAAAGATAACTTTATCTGGACGATAAAATAAAGATTTATAAATAAGTTTTCTGATAGCTTAGAAACACAGACGAAGGCACAAGTGATAATAAAATCTCGCATTTCTTATATATTGTTTGACTTAATCTTGTCACTTTCTTGGTTTTAACCTACTGTTATTAGCTTTGCAATTTTCGCATTAAATTTCAAAATGTGTTTAAACTAAAATGTTTGAAATGTTTATTAAGGTTGTAGGTTTTTGAGGGGTTTTTATAACTCTAACTTCTATTTACTGAAATATTTTTTTATTTTGTTCACGTTTCAACATTTTCGTTTTTCACTGCGTACTTCACAAAACATATTAAAAAACTTTTAAAATAATAATATTAAAAGTACGTTAAGTTCAGTAGGAAATGATAATGAAATAAAATCACGAGCTATTTTAGATACTAGTACATGTATTTCTTTAACAAGGCCAATAGACATGCAGTATACACATAATTATCATTGCATGGATAATTTACGAGTCGTGGTTTTTATTCGTAGTCCATAATTTATCTGTGTCTCGTGAAATTAAATATTGACAAAAAGTTCAGAATAGCATGTGAAGGTTATCCTCGGTCGCTGCCCAGCCACCGGTAACCACGTGACTGGGACTGTAGATAGGGGTACTGGCCGTTAACACGGTACCCCCCCCCCCCCCCCCTCCAATAACTTTCGCTGTCTATAGAAATGGTGGTTGGTCCCGTACCGTGACATTTTATATACATGTATAAGATAATGAAAGTCCCTATTTAGACATCCGAGTCAGCAACAGACAAATTCCCTGAGCTTTGTTGGGACAATAAAAAAGCGAAATCAAAATTAATTTGGAGACGATGGTTGTGTAGGGTCTTGCAGTATGATCCTGGCTCCCCTGAGATCGTTGATTGGTTCAGTTCAGGTCTTCATCGAGTGCTGTCTTCCATCAGCTGTCCAATACACCGCGATCTCGCGTACCTACCCCACCAACGCACTGCCTGTTAAACTCCAGGGCCAGCATTTTCAATTATATTGATACAACACATGGAGAAATGAACCGAAGAAAACTTGGCGACTGTAAACTTTATCATCAGATAGTTTGATACTCAAATAAATCTTTACTTTTATATCAATAATAAATATCCTCATAAATTGCTGAGTATATGTTTTTTCCTGGATCATACATGGCCTGGATAAGGGGAGAGATCATTATCTATGACAGAAATAATCGTGTTCGATCGTAATTCTCGCCGCAGCGGTGCTTGGTGAGGTATGGCCCTACAGCGGGGGACCTGTATCTGTCTCGGTGTTTTACAACATAGGATATTAGCGCTGTAAACATCTATACTGTTTATACTTCATTGCGATAAACAATTTGATCTTGGATACAAAAACTTCCTAAAAGATAGATACCTAAATGCCGGGATTAGGCAAGAAAATCTGATCTCCCTACAAACTTACGTCCCTCGTGAAATGCGATCATAACAACCTCAGAATTCTGATTAACGCGTTTAAAATTGAAATTTTAAAACAACTTTGAATTAAACTGGAATGTTTCGGATAAACAAAAATTAGACCAGGACCAATCGATTACTAATGCTCTGGGAGACCATGATGGATTAAGGTGTTAATCTTGATCAGGTAGATAACATGTTGACGCTTACGCTGCTGACATAAACAAAGATTGGATATTTTGAAGTCTGCTAACTTTGTTTGTGTTTTTATCTATTAGAGTGTGTATTTTGGTGTTTCATAAATTTAGCCGCCTCTCGATCAGGAATAAGCCCGAAGCCAACTACGTGTAGTTTGAAGGGAAAATGAGGATTCTGTCAAAAATGATAAAGTTTGAAAGAATTGATTAAAACACGGCATGGATTCAACCCCGTTGATCGACAAGCCCAGTCCATATGATATGAACAGCTGATATGTATAAACAAATATATGCTTGTGATTTGCCACATATTCAATGTTTTAAACACTTTTAAGTTCAAAAGGGTCATACGGAATATCCAAAATGAAAACTCGTTTCATTGCGTAGAAACTGTGTGTAAATACGATAATTTGAAAAGTTGGTATTGATGCGGCAAAATAATGCTGATGAAATTGATTCCTGAATGTAAATTGATCCCACCTCCGACTTTATAATTAGTGCACCATTTCACTCCTGTCCCGGGGCAAATTCTCCAGCTGTCCTCCCAGGAATACTTCCTGCATATTTTCTTGGGAACATTGGAAATCGGCGCTCTGACGTGTTATCGCAGGCTGGAGACGCCATTCTTCCTCTAATTTTAAGTTCACACCTTCAATCTTAATTTAAGCGCCGTAGCATGTGGCCATTTTGGCATGGCAAATTAGTGGTGATTCTGTGTACAAAACCATAGTTTGCCAACAACAACCGTTGTTTTAAACATAAAGGAAGTTTCTCTTGAAGGGGCGTAGTGTCTTGTCTTGCTCTGGTCACAGTATGTGTGCCCCTATTTAGAGAATCAAATGGTACTACTACCAAGAAAACTGTTCGCTTATTCAAAGTCATGTTCTAATTAGCAATCATCATGCCTCACTAGGAAGCTCTATTTAAGTAAAAATTGCTGAACTAATGTAAACTTATTTTCTTTACAGAGACTGAGGCACCATGAGTCTTAGAACGTAACTTCCTTCTTTGAGAACCACCGTCATGGTAAGGGGTGAGATCAACTTCGCGCTGAACCTCTCCTACGGGGACGCAATCTTCCTCCAGGACAGCGCGGGAAACAACACCGCGCTGCAGAACGCGTTCTACATGCAGTACGTGGTCAACGGCATAATCCTCCCGATTCTGTCCGTGTTCGGAGTCTTTGGGAACATTCTGACAATGGTCGTACTCTGGCGACGGGAGATGCATTCGACTACCATTTTGTTCCTGCGGGCTCTCGTGTTAACGGATACCGGAATCATTGTAGTAGTCGCGCTAACTGTGACCCCGTTTACTTTGTCTTTCTTTCACCCAGGGCTGTGGTATTTTAAAGATGTGATATACCCCAATGTATTTACCCCAGTGACGTATATTGTGATGGTCATCCAGCAGTGCAATGTGTGGATAACTGTGTCGGTCAGTGTGGAGCGATATATCTCTATCTGTCATCCATTCAAAGCAGCCAAAATATGCACAAAGCGAAGGACATGGATTATTCTGTTTGCGATATGTGGAATTTCAATTATTTACAACATTCCAAGGATTTTTGCGAACAGGTCTAAATCCCCGTGTTCCCCTACAGACGACAGAGAATGCTACATGCTTGTGGATACTACATTTGGCAAAACAACATTTTACACCAAAGTGTACATGGTATGGATGTACGCTGCTTTAATTTACATTATTCCACTGACTCTTCTAGCGGTCCTTAACTGTTTGATTATCATGGAATTGATGCGCATGCGTGCAAGGAGAATCGGCACAAATATTCAAGATGACAATGAGGCAAATCTTAGTCTCATTTTGGTTTTAATTGTGATAGTCTTCATTTGTTGCCAGACTCCGGGACTATTCTCACAGTTTGACTTTCTCTTCGATCCCATTGTATTTATTCAGTGGATAGCGTTTGGGAACACTTTGTTTGTGACAAACTCGTCCGTGAACTTCCTGATCTACACGGCCGTCGGGCGGCGGTTCCGCAAGGTGTTACTGAAAATGTTTAAGAAAATTTTCGGACAATCTGTATTCTCGCGCTCAAGGAACTCTGGATCAAGCTCCGACCACGAGCTTTTGGAGACATTAAGATCTACTGTACATTACAGAGACTCGGAAGTGACGCAAGTGAACGACATACACAAACTCGAGAAAATCAGACTTACTTCTTAATACGGTGTGATCTTTTATCCGCACAAGTGTCTCGTTATGGTGACTTACCTGTCTATCTTATTGTTATTGTGATTCATTAATCAGTTGTTTTATTACGTTAAATTGTTAAAGGATGTTTATATGTATAAAGTTTCATTGACAAACGGTTCTTTAAGTTGATATAGTTAAGTCTTGTCCTTCAAGGTATGATAATGAAATGAGAAATTCCTTGCATTAGAATTTCAAATTCACTGTTGCATTATTTATATATTAAGTATTTTAGACTGGGCCGTGTGATGGCATTAGTAGGAATTCTGAATACAATTCATACTTGGAAATGTATAAGTTGTTGGCGTAAATTAATTTATTAGATATGCTCCATTCACAGTTCTCTGGGTGCACCCTCACACGGCATGAATTATGCAGTGGTTTCCTCTGGATATTTCATCACACATCAGAAACAAATATATGGAATACCCTCTAGATAAAAAAAAAATCAAGTACATTTGTATTACTCATTCGAACACCTCGTTTTATCACGATGGACCCGCAGCCAAATCTGACTACTTTTAAGTAACTACTGTTCAATATCATCCCAAGGTAGTCTTTATGTTATCGCAGGTCTCCAAACAAAAAACGAAAGACCTGTCGCAAGACCGACACCGGTGATAGCTCTGGTGCTCATCATGTTACAACAATAAGGTGATGTATACCAAAAGTAAGTCGAGCATGCATGTTTAATTAGGTAATTAGTAGTTTTCTTAGAAATAGAATCAATTTTCCCCATTTTTAGATAGATATTTTTTATAGAATTTTTACACTTTGAAACAGTGCAATACCCTGAATAATTAAAGGAACTGGATGTAAGTTGACTTTGTGGTTTGATGCGATCATTTTCAAACTTACTACATTCACTTATTAAACTATGAAATCACCAGTGACATTTTGACACTCTCATATATATTTAATATCATTCACTCTTCATCATCAAGAGGTAGAAATATACGATAAAGAGGCGACGACCATCGATCTTCATTAAGAAATTCATCGATTTGTTGTTCTGTGTAGCTTGCGCGGAGAAGTATTCCAAAAAACGGTGTTAGTAAAGGTGAAGTACGCCGCTCGCCAGGTGTTCACAGATCAGTTGGGTTTTTATAGGAAAGTCCTTGTATCGTATCATCTGATATATTTAAATTTGAGGCATAACCCATTTTTACCATTTTAACATATATAAATATATGTATATGTATAACATTCTTCAATACTAGGTAACCTTTCTACGCTCTTAGTCTAACATGTACGGTGTATTTTAGGAACAAGGAATGTTTTTAGCACAATTCAGATACAGAAGCCCTTAATCAAAGATTCTAAATTATTGGAAACGAGTCAGTATGAAATATAGACATACAATGATCAAACGCAAAACTATTTTATATCAAATATTATCAATGCTAGAAATCTTGAACTTGTCACTACTGCGTAAAACAGAATTCTGATGTCAATTTCAATTTATAAGTGTCTTATATCTGAATCAGTGAGGATATAATTTGGGTCCCTAACCCTTTAAATTTTTATTCTGAAGAAAGGATTTGAGACATGTTTCTTTTAACTTAATTGCGGGTGCTGATAAATTTTTTCCAAAAGAAAGATTTTTTTCTCCTGAGATACTATTATTTGGATAACAATAAATCAGATGATTTTGTAAATCTGCAAAATTTTTGCGTCGTTTTCTTTTTGCGAGTGTGGGAAAATATATATTATTCTAAAAATAAATTTAGACGTTCTGGGACGCCTAATTTTTATGAATTAACATCAAACCTTAAAATTGAAAACGCCGAAAATGTTAATATTACCGTATTTGTTTGCAGGTTTCAATGCGCTCAACGAGGATTTTTGTTTTATTACTTCCCTATATGAAGAAAATACCTGACACTTATATGTATACATACTATTATGCCAGTCGTTCACTCGGTTTGTGTAACAATAGCGCCAACAGACACGTGCGTATTTTCTCCTACCTTCACACCTTCTTCTATTTATATCTTCGCAACAATTGAAGCCATCAGAAAATGGCACTTTATTTTTTATATTTAATTTGAGTTCTAAGAAATGTGTTCAGATACGCAAACTTGCTATAAATATCTAATTGTTATTACAAATTTCCAGGTTTACGGTAAACATTTCGTACTACACCTGCACCAGGTACGTTAAAATTATGTGATAACACAATCTTTGAGCAAACAAAAATTCATAGGAAAAAGTTTCTTTGCTGTAGTAAAATTATTTTTCTTATTATAAGGTAAAGTTCGGTAAACGGATGTAAGGACTCTTAGCACGAAAATATTACTTACTGAATTAGTTGAAGAAAGCAATCAAACTCAATCAAACTTTTATATTTATTTCACATTAAGTTATTTGTTTAACATAGAATGCAGTCGTAGTGGATAATGTCATATTATCCCGGCAACACTAAAAACTTGCTCTCGTGAATGTCATACATATTCTTATTTCAGACTATTTCACACATAAACGCCGCACAGAATAAATGAAAATATATGCTCATAATTCAAACACTGTGGAACAAAACGTTAAAAGCATCGCCTATCACCGTAAATCTTTAAACTTAAAAAAAAAAGTTCAATACGTCGACTTTTTTGGCCCGGAGAGAGCAGACCAAACAATTGACGGCTCTTTTCGTGTTTATTGACTACTAATTAGCGACCTCGGCTCGCACTCTAGTCAGCAGGGCGGGGGAGATTGGTCTTTTATCTATAGACTGTGTCACAGCCAGCCCAGGCTTGTTAATACGTCACGGGGTCACTACCGGAGCACTGACCCAAAGTCTCCTCTCGAAAGAACACAACCTCTTGTCGAAACTAATTAAAAACATACGTTAAAGAACTCCCCCAAGTCCACGTGTTAAAATTAATCACCGTTCTTAAGCCGCCATCAATAATACATTGAGGCGGACTATTGTTTCTTACCGAATCTTAATTAATTTTTTCACTTTCTAGTGTGTATGGACACGATAGGGTCCTATTGATTACCCTTGGAATGGAACCCACCCCCCCCCCCCCCTCCTTCTTCATCCACGGACTTGTCACCAGTCAAAAGACCAGTTATTTGTTACACCGTACCGTCGCGTTCAGAAACCGACGAAAAGCGACCACTCGATTGGATTGATGCAGTAGCAGCACTCTATCACGTTTGATGAGATTTACCCACACAAAAAAAATCCATTTTCTGATATTAAAGTATAAACTAATAAACTCCCAATTTGAAAGTTTTTTCAGAGCTTTTCATTCAATTATTCTAAAGTTTTTTAGGTTCCACTATGCAATTTTCCAGATGAGATAAAATTGTTTCCATTATCAAATATTTTTAGGTGGGCTAAGATTGCTTTTCAAACGGAATTGTAAATCTCTTTGCTACACGAGTGAGTGTACACGTATTTTCAAAATCTTTTGAAAACTATATATGGTTCATTATGGTATTCATTTAGACCTCCATTATTTCCAGATAAATGAAACGTATCAACTATATATGAAATGTCTAGATCAGTCATAATCATTACTTACCTACTTAATAAATTGCACAAGAAGTTTGAAGAAGACTAATAACTCTACCTCAAATAAAATCACCAAACTTTCTGATATTTATCATGGAAATTTAATAATGCAAAACTCTATTCTTATTTTTTGGTCAAAAATGTGTTATGATACTTCGTTTGATTTTAACCGAATTGCACAAAAGAATCACTTAGATGAATTATTCTGGGATAATCAAACACTCTTTAGTGGTAATCTCTCTTACATGTACATGTATGTTCAAATCATTGTACAAACCCACGATGCATGCACAGCGTATTTGATACACACTAGGTGTAGGTTTTCTTGGAACGATGTAGCTTGGTCCTGCCAATCAAGTTCTGCAACACAAAAAACGACCGAATGAAATTATCCAATGATATCCGATTACAAGATTTGTTTTGAAATTACATAATTTTGCTAAAAATCATGGATGTTATCAATTCCCTAAAGAAAACACATCCTTGATATTTTACATGTTTTCAATCTAAAATTTCAAATCTTCATTTCAGAAAATGAGGAATATAGATTTCAAACACATTTAAGAAAACTGAGAAAAGGGTGGTTTGAAATTGTTATCATATCCCGGTAAGAAATGTTTTTAATATTTTTAGCTGTCTTGATTTACTCGGAGAAGATCTTAAATATCTGATATAAAAAGATTCAAAACACACACGCCCATAAACTTGTTTTTCCCACTGGTCAGACGTGTTCGGAGCAGAATAGTGCCCACGTGGCGTGATAGTTGTAAAGCCCGGATGTTGATTGGATTTTGTGACACTAGTCGTTAGATCGGACAGTTAACATTCAACCTCGAATTGGTTTTTCACAAAGAAAATAGTCATGTGTTTAGTAAAGTTAAAAACCATGATTAACTACATGTTCTTGCAGTCAAGGGTTTGGTGATTTGTGTATCTTTTTCGAAAATTAGCAAAACATAAAACAGTCAATCAGTGAAACAAGCAAAAAAAATGTACATAGGAGTTTTTGATTTGTCGGTTAATCGTGTAATATTCGCACTCTTATGTATCTTTTATCAACGTGGAAAAAACCACACCAATCTTTCTGCAATCTATTTTAGAGGGCCTTTCTCGGAGACTTTCATCATGTTCTCCCGGCATGCCTGTACTCTAAAGCTTAGCATGATTAATGTTTGATATCTACATCTAACCAGGTATCAGTCGGAGGTGTCAATATACACCAAAAACTGGATAAAACTTTTGTGAGTCTGCAAGAACGTCACCATCTAGTCAGAGAAAACAATACGGGAAAAGGCCCGAGTAGTAACGAAAGTCTCATCAGTCCGTGGGGACCATTTAAATCAATTACAATCTTCTCTTAAGAACCATGTCTATGTCAGCTCCTTCATGCTGGGTTGTTTTGTATTGTAATTTTGTGAATCAGGAAAGGATCGGGTCTGCAGGACTTTTACTGGAACGGAGGAAACACGCACGCTTCCGAGAGTCACGGTATTGCACGACCAACGGCAGAGGGCGCTGTCAGCTCTCGTTATCTTCTCGATTCATCATCCATGGAGAGATCTCAGATTTATGGAAATCAAACAATTAAGGTTAGAGCAGTCCTGGGTCTGAAAATGTTTACAGTATCCTTACTTGTGTCGTTAAAGAATTGTTTGCAGAAATTCTCAAATGACACTGTGAACAGACAATTACGTTACATTGATTGATGACTCGGGTAAACCGAGTGTCATTAGCGGCCTGACATCAAAACGATACTTTTAATTTTCAGTCTAGATACAAAACAAAACTAGATCATTATAAAGTTATTCGTAGACTAGCATCTAGGTTTATCTGCAATACTGTGTATTCTAATTCCCACGGTTGAAAACATCTGAAAACCACCTGCAAACGACTTCACAACTGCCAAACTTAAAACTGTTTCACTGATAAAATTTGCATCGTCACTAATCCTTTTATAAATGCATGTCAAATATACATTTAATTAAGAACATTTATCTAAAAGACAACCCTATATATCTCCTTTTCAATTTACTAGTAGATACAAAAGCAACGTAATATTTCCAGTGTTTGCAAGACATAAATAAACACTATATCGTGCTACGTTTTTGTACGTTATAGAGAGATTCTGCCATGTTTTTACGCAATTGATCATGTCACTATTTCCAGGTAAATTAAGAAATTTAATACACAGCATTACAAATTAATCAAAATGTTCTATGACATTATTTCTACAGTACAAGAATGCTCATAATTAATTGCTACAATATCAACCAATGTAAATTCTGCAGTCTAGGTACACTAAATATGAAACCTAATTCAACAAGTATATTAAACCTCCTCGTCCAACACACCGTCTTCTATGTGAATTCCAATGACGTAACGTCGGTACAGCTTCTTGAATCTACTGAAGAACCTTCCTATTTCACCACAACAAAACTCGCACCCATCCGTAACCGGCTGGGGTGCCGTCTTCCTACAGAATGCGGCGAACGCCCCGGGACAGAACTGACGAAATAGAAGCCTCAGTAGGATGAGAAAGAACACTGTCCCCGTGACGATCCAGAGCACTGCCATCAGGTTTCCAGAATCCTCGGGGGTCTTGGCGTGAACTACCCGCTGAACTTTGTCGTTATCCAACAGAAAGGAATCCTCGTGTATCATCTTTTTATAAGGTTCATCATTAAAAGACTGTTTGAGGTTGAACGCCTTTTCGTGGTAGACTACCTTGGACAATTTCTCGGCGAGGGAGACGTGTCCCAATTGTCGCAGGCGTAAGGGGAGATCATTAAACATTTTTCCTCGTCCCTCCGTCCTGTCCCATTTTAACAGAAGATATAAACATGACTTGTTTGACTTTTCTGGGACTATCTCTTCCTTTTTGATGAAGAATTCCTGGTGGTGGAGAGAGGAGATTAGTTTTAAACAATCATTGTACCTCAAATGTTCGGCAACTAGTCGCAGTTCCCGTAAGTTAAGGTCCTTCGTACTGTCACAACATGAAAGAGCTCCAAGGATAAATATTGCAAAAAACAACATGACAGCAGAACATGAGAGACTTGTGACGTCAAATTACACTGCATGCAGATTTCTTGCTACGTCATAGTTGATTACGTCAGGTTCTTGCTCTAGATTTGATAGATGATTTAAGAAATGAAGATAATAATTTTTCTATTGATCGACGTATCAAAGAAAAAATTGACCGGAAAACTTCATCAATGCGCGTAGCGCATTGATGAAAAAGTTTTCCGGTCAATTTTTTCTTTGATACGTCGATCAATAGAAAAATTATTATCTTCATTTCTTATCATTTAATAAAACATTTTCAAATAAAAAATTGTGAAGTGTCATTGATCAAAAATGTAAATAATGTAAATGAAGCGGCGCGTATGAATACAAAACAACAACAGCAACAATGTTCAAAATGGATGCGCCTTCAGCTGATGCAGACCCAAGCTATTGAGCTGAATTTAATGGATTAAACACAAATAGTGAGTTAAACTCTGAACCGGCTGAATTGAAAACGAAAGGAAAATACATGCAATAGCTTGTGATATTATTCAATGTGCAGAAAAACTCGTAATAAAACTAGTTTTCATGTGAGATCGCTGGAATATGCAACTGGACATAACCATCCAAGGAAAAGCGACCGTGGAGGAAAATAGCTGATATGTCGACAAAGAATAGTATGTATAAGCGACTTTTGTAAACGTTGTGGTAACTAGATAGCCAGTGATATACTTAAATGGTATATCTGCCGCTTGGAATGCGCCGAAGGAGTTGATGCATTACTCATAGCTTTTCTTTACGACGCTTATTCTGATGACCGATCATGTACGTGTGTAAATTTAAAAATTATCGTTACCAAATTTGAACAGCAGTGTTACCGTGAAAGTTTATAGGCCTCTATGTTCGTTATAATATTCCTGGAAAAGGAACAGCCAGCCTCGCTGTAAATGTTGATTGATCTCAAGCAGACGAAATCGTGAGAAGACGCTAAATTTTCTATTTCGTGAATCAAATAATGTGTTTTTGTTTATTTTTGAAGGTTAAACTTTCAAGTTTTTATATTCACTAGGATGCATTTTGTTTGCTGACAATAAAACAGACACAACTTTACATTTTGTTGACTGTGTTTATCTTGGAAATTCCCGTTCTATAAATAGTGTTAGATCAGAACAGTTGAGAAAAGTAGATCCGGCAAAATTTTATTGATGCAGGTATCAAAGAAATTTTTCAACCAATCAGAAGCGCCGATATCTCATCAAACGAATAAATATTAAATGATTTGAGTGAGAGAGAAATAAAGAAAAACAAAAACATTTTGTAAAATTTAAAATTTGTGAGCTTATTTTTAGTTATAAATATTTTTTCAGGAATTATAACAAATAAAATATTAATCAAATGTGGTATAATTTTTTAATTCAGGTCTAAAAAACCATCTTTTTCATAATAATATCATTATTGTTATATTTCAATGTTATTTCAAATTTTTGTTCATCGTTGTAAGTTTGCCTGTAGTTTTTGCTTTAAATTCCTTTTAAGGAGAAGTTATAACAGAATACCCTTTTCAATAGTAGATCAGACCATTGTTTTCAATAAAAGTACATTGACATGTAATTTAGGAGACTAATTTAATGTCTTTTTAATGTTAGATATCAAGTTCAGTAATTGGATTTGACGTTATATGATTAAAATTTTATTTATATCAATAATTATATCTCATCGTGATTGTCTTATAACCATTAAACTTTGATAATTGATTAGGTACGAGACAGTGACTTAAAATGGAATAATACCGTCCATTTTTGTGTGTTTTGTTCTATTATTCTATTATTATTAATTTGTAAAACTGCTATAAATAAAAGAAGTATGTCTTCTGCAAAAAAGAAATTGAAATGAATTGATTAGCTTTAGATTATAAGTAGATAAGAAAAAAAGCAAGGATGTTTGATATTTACATTTTTTTAAATATTTTAAACTAAATTCATTAAATCAACGAGTACTCGACTAAAGCCCCCTAATAATCGACTAGTCTCTCCGAGTAAAATTGACAAGCCTACTTTTTAGCATTATTACACAAAAGTCTTTATGTATAAACATGCAGTTTATTACAATTCTTGACATGCACCTCGCGGAAGAGCCAAACTATAATTAATATTGTTCCATAAAGTACTAACAAGACCGCCAAAAATGCCGAACCTACATTTAAAACCGTCATTTATTGTACAATTCAACTCATTTATTGTACAAATCAACTCATTTATTGTATAATTCAACTCATTTATTGTACAAATCAACTCATTAATTGTACAATCGAACTCACTTACGGGGTTAGGGAGGGAATGACATAAAACACCTTGATAAATTCTGTTTGCTCTAATTTTATCTTTTTGTTAAATAAATTTGACTTCCGACTTCGGGGCACGAATGTACCCCGGTACTTGTATATTCAGCGCTATTCAAAGAGAGATAACTTCAATATGCTCGTCCGTCCTCTGGCTGCTCGTTTAAAAAAGACATGGGAAAAAATATTTTTGGGGGGATTAACTGTCTTTCAAAGTCATAATAAAGACATTAAATAAAAAAAAATGTTTTACCCTTGCTGTACCATATAAAAATTCTAATTTCTTAAATAAAACACACACACACACACACACATCTAGCACGTAGGACTTTTTATATGAACTGTTGGGTACCAATATTTGGTATATAAATTGCATTTCATTATATAATATAATATTTGGTATATGAATATTATTTCTTTTTTGGTTTTTTTAACACTCCTTTCCTTTGTGCGATGGTAAGCAGTTTCCTAAATCATATTGTGATACGTTAAATCGTTTACGTGGTGCGCGTGTCCGTGAAATAGTTACAAACTTACAATGTAAGGCAATGCTATTTACTATAGCTTTATCGCCGTATCAGTTTGTAAATCTATATTTATGTTTATCTCCCTGATAAACAAGAGTGTTAACCGCTCGTAAAGGACTCCCAAGGATAAAAACTATTTTACAGGTAAAGCTCATCGACATATTTGGCATAAATTTATTACATTATGGTTTGGTAATTCAGAAAAATCGCAACCTCCTTGTTAAATGTTAAGTACATGTATTTGTTGTTTTTTACAATGAAATATATTGAGCGGGATTTTATTTTATAGTTCAAATTAAGAATTTGTTTTATAAGAGGTAGCCAGTTTTCAATCACATCATCTACGATTGAACAAGAAATCGGTTAAACCTCTCTACAATTTTTAAATTCTTTAATCATATAAATTCATGTATTTGAAGCTGATGTCGTTTATTATAGTAAAAACAAAAGTTTTGCATCATTGTCGGTATTCGTTTATGCATTACTGCAAATGACAAGTTAAAAAGTTGAAATTGCGAAAATTGTGAAAATTTTATGGCAGTGTGGCTTCCTCGGTAGAAATGCCCATGTGACTGGCACGAATTGAAAGAAATTGCAAAAAGCGCCGACATTTTTGACCTATTTAAAAACGACTTTTCCTGTTGTTATTGTATTAGCTAAGAACGGAAACATTTGAATGAGCATCCGCCACAGTACAGATCATATGGGTTTTGGAATAGTTGGTTGGCTTTGGTTCGTTTGCTACAGTAATGAAACAGTAGCCTCATTCGACACAACAAAAGAACACAAAAATAACAATGGCTTGGCTTTTAATATGAATCACATTCACTATACACACAGAAATAAATTACAGGTACACTGGCATTTAAAATGCCGACTTCCATGCTATAATATGACAAATACATTGTATTCATAAGATATATAAGAAGCTGCCTTTGACCTGACGCGGTCTGAGAAAGTACGTCAAATATTTCGTTACTGGCGGTACTTCGCTTTCGCAATTTTGATGCATTTTGCACGGAACGATCTCTCCGTGTATCTCCGTCTACACATCCGAATTTCCTTCAAAAAGTTTTCTTTGTTTACGCAGCATTTTTCAAAGGACATGGAGAAGCTGACAGCGCACTGCGTAATCTTGGATATGAAAGTGTCTAAGTTCCCGGATTGGACCTCGCCGCCGGCGGTGTGAACACTGTTAAGAATGCGCTGACTGCTGTAAAGACTGCATGACATCATCTTCCGGGCTGTTCGCTGTCCCACCCTGCAGCATCTGGCCGCTGTGGGTCGGAATCTGTGCACCACGGCTTGTTCCCGCTGTAGCTGCCGCTGTAGGTACGGAGGAATGACGGATTCCGCTGAAAGTAAAGGGAGATAACGTCAGTACTTCCGTCGGAAAAGCATGAACTATACAATATATATATCCATAGTAACAAATATCTTCTTGGTATACCAGTTTAAACTGGATTAGAAGATGCAAAAAAAATAATTAAGATAAAATAAAGTCAATTTTGCGCAAAATACGGCGTAAAAATTTTCTCCTTATATTTTTCTGTTGATCACTCTATCAAAAGTTACATTTAAAATATGTGCTTGTAGTAAAATGGAAACATCAAAGGCTACGATTCCTGTGACATTTTCACGGTTGGCGGCGCGTGTAAAAGATTAAGACACCGATAAGACGGTTAGCGCGTCTTTAGAGGGATTACCCTTAGCGGTGGTTTCCGGTAACGTACGTCTCGCGTCGTCAGCCCATGCACTGTGTCAGTGAGACGATTGGTCCCGTACATCGGGTGATTGCCTTCCTGAAATCGCCTGATGTTTTGTCACTTTAAACGTTTTAAAACGCAAACTGAACTTAGCAAACCGCAAACGAAATAAGCGAAGTATCGGACAAAACATTTCAAAGTTATATAATTTTGAATATCGAGTTCTGTAATGTATGTTTAGTTTTAATTTTGTTTCATTGTAAGGAAATAAATAATGAGATATATAAAAAACAAAAACAACAAGTTTAAAATTGAAAGACACAAATTAATTCCAAAATAAAAAAAAATCCTTCCACTAATTTTGATATATTACTTTTTAAAATCTTGTCTTTAAGAATTAGGAATTCTTTGGAAGTTCTTTACATAAGAAAGGAACCTTACCTGATTTGATTAGCAGAAGACAGGCCAGAATCCCAACAGATGTCACAAGGGTCTTCATCTTGAATTTTTCTTACTCTTTTTCGGAAAATAGTTTCAATATCTGAATTTCGGACCGTTATTATACCGTTCTTTCCCTGTGCATGGGGCGTGGAGATCACGTCAATCGTTGTCGCTGACCAATCAGATCCGCCGCCAGTGGCTGTGTGCTCCTCGGACGACGATCGCATCATAATTCTTACACCTCGTGACCAATATAACCTTGTTTTTTAATTGAATGGCAAAATCGCACCATACCATCCTGATCTTTTTGTTTGTTTGTTTGTTTGGTTTCCGGATGGGTGTGGGTAGATAGGTACAAAACAAATTTCTGTCGTTTTCTGAACACTTGCCTTCATAATTTTGTTAATATTAGAATAAACATATATTAAATATATAGCTATACGTGTATATAAATCTAAATTTTTCTCTCAAGAAATATTTCATATATATATTTTTTAAATAAAGATTATTAATTAAGGTCGCCTAATTTTATTAAACTGCGAATTATCCCAACATCTAGGCCAGATAAGGTTACAATATTTAGGTTACAAAAGATAGTTTTATCTGATAGTTTGTTTATATACTTAGAGTGACCAGTATTTGCATAACCTGACACATAAACTGATATAAAAGTCATATGTTTTGGTTTAAACCTTCCCCAATCCCAGAGGATCTTTTGTTTGCTATCCCAATCCCATGTACTATTGCATAATGTTGTGCTTTAACTCCATTAAACTCCAGGGTGTTTGTAAGGGAGATTATTTGTAAGAAATTACGTATGTTGTCACCACGTCAACCTGATTAACAGCCCAGAAGTTTCCCTGTGACTTTTTTCAACAATTTTCTTAAATGGGCATGGACATGATTTTGGTCAAATTTCATATATCTGTTTTTATTATTTACAATTTAAAATGCTTTAGGAATGCATTTCTAATGATCAAATGAAATTAGAATCAGCCGTAGAATTATAAGTAAGATACATGGCTCGTACCCTGTTTTGTTTACAAAAGTTCAATATATCATTAAAAAAACTCCTTTTCAAGCTGATTTGTCTATCTTCTTATTCATTTTAAGCATAAATAAACAGTTCCTAACGTTTAACCAATATTTTAGGTCTAAAACTGGAATTTTCACCTCATTAACTTTCAAAATGTAGACAAAAGCTTTGTTTACATAGCAAAGAATTCTAAGCTCTGCAACTCGCTTAAAACTCAACCAGTGACTCTCAAATTTTGGTTTTTCTATTCAACATGCCTTACTGAAGCAAATCGAAAAAATATATATATATATTTTACTAAAATAGTGACCATGTCCCTTTAAAATGTCTTTCTATACAAAAAAGGGGTAAACATATCTTACTAAATTCAAAAAATAACAATCTCCACGAAAACGGATTCAAATAGTAGGCAACTAAGAATTAAATGACAGTATCAACTTTTAAGTATACGTATTTGATATTAATAATAATTAATAAATAAACACACAGTGTTGTTATTGCCGAGTGCATCAGTATCACAGATTTGATAATCAGGAATTCGTTTATCGGAGCCTGATTATCGATATTAAGGTCAAATTTTCCTAATCACAGTAATTCTGATAATGAAGTTTGTGTTTAAACTCTACATAAATATAGCATAAACATTTTATGACGTCACGTGACTTGTGTTGATTTGCACGTTGATTACGGAACCTCTTCGCAGTTTTACAAAGTAAAATAAATCCCCGATTAACAAAGATAGATAATTAACAGGTTCTAATAGGTATAAGATCGAATCACTGACACTACTGACTATATGGGTAAGAATGATTCAATCCTAAACTGTGTAAGATTGAATACAAGTATAATATTTATAACATTGGTAATAAATTCCCAATGCCTCTATCCACGACCAAGGAAAGAATCAGTCATTGTTATAACTGATAAATTTGATTCACAGATTGTTGATATGTTACACTGAGTATGATTAATTCAGAGAGATTAAAACATTAGTTTAAAGCTAACATGCTGGTAATGATTTAACTATAGACAACTGACAGTTAATAGGTTATATATTCAATTCAATGGTTTATTGACATCACCATGCTGGCGTACAGTCAAAATGAAATCAAATGACAGGCAAAAGAAAATTATAACATTTATACAATACTTCATAGTCCCTGGAACTGTACATGTTTTCTCTGCATAAAACATTTATCCAAGTAGATACATAGACGTTTTGTAGTATTATAATCACATGGATTAACAATTTCTTTTATGGGATCAATACCACAGTACAATTTATCATTGAAAATATCACCATAATGAAATCGAAGATTGTCATGCACAGGACAGTAAAGTTCAAAATGTTTTTCATTTTCGACTAATAATTTACAACTAAGCATAAACGTTTTTCCTTTGGGATAATTGGTTTACAATATCTACCTGTTTCAACGAATAGTGAATGTGCACTTACTCTTAATCTTGTTAGCGCGGATCTTTCATGCAAGTAATCTTGCAACTTGTACTCGTTAGTACTTAATATTTTACTGTAAAAATGAAGTTTTCCTGAGTTAGAGGATGAGATTTTGTTCAATTGCTCAAAGGTCGTATCAACAAAAAATTTATTTAACTTAAACCTCAAATCCTTATGGGAAATATCTAAAGATGTTAAGTTTAGTGCATTATTATATGTATATAAGATTAATTTAGCTATGGGCTCTGGCAGTTAGTATATTTTTTAGACAGTTAACAGGTTATACCGGTAAAGTTTAACTATAGACAATATTGACAGTCAACAATTAACTGTTAAGGTTCATTTCAATAAATGCTACCTTAGTGATTCATGCGGGAAATGAAGGTGGCGACATTGCAGAATCAAAGTACTGAAGTACTGATGGGGGTTGATTTTATCGATTATTATTTATTTTAAAATAAACGATATGTTATTTTGCATGCTAAGTATTTTCCTATATGTATTTGAATTACGCACATTTTTTATCATATAAATTCTCCGACAAGAATTTCGTGAAAACTCAATATGAATCTTGTTGTGCAATATTCAAAGAATTAATTCCATCAAACTACGAGTCAGTAATCGAAATAGTTCTGAGAAATTGTATGGATTTAGGCAATATTGAACTCTAGTCTCGTTCAACCAGATCGACATTCGTCTGTCTCCATTAATTTCCGACAAGAGAGACTCTCTGCTTGTCAGAGATTTACGGAGACAGCCGAGCATCTGGTTGAACAATACTATATTGACTTTTGGCGTAAGAATACATAGAATGTAAGACTACAAAAAATATCTCAATTGTTCGTACCATTTAAAATCTGACTATTTACAAGGTATCTATAAATAAGTTTCCTTGTAAACAAGGCTTTAGAATATACTACATTGAATTTATCGATAAGAACTAAATGTTATCAGCGATGTTGATCTGTGCATCGGTCCAAACACTGTTTCACTTTCGATTTGCAAGAGTAACTGCATATGAGAGTTGATTAAAATCAACTCCCAAAAAATAACAGATTATGCTGGTAATGTTTAACTGGACATTTGACAATTCACAAGTTATACTGTTAAGGTTTTTACTGTATTAACTCTGGCAGTAAACAAATTATATTATTATACTTTCATGTTAAATACTGAAATCTGATTGGTTTAGACGCAGTTGGTAATCCGTTCTATTAACCTCAGCATTAGCAACACACTTGGCAACGGTAACACTATATAAATAGTGCCTGTTTGGGAGGGTAACAGTTGAAATTGACACCCCGAGAAAACCATTGTCAACCGACGCGAAGCGGAGGTTGACAATGGTTTTCGAGGGGTGTCAATTTCAACTGTTATCCTCCCAAACAGCCACTATTTATTTTGTTATACTGAATGTCTTTTTTAAAATTTTTAAGAAAATTTTACTGCTTTTATATAGGAATAACGTGAATTCTACAGCGAACCGTACGCGCATAATTTTCGCGCATGTAACAATTTTAATGTTACCCGTTGCCAAGTGCGTTGCTAACGCTGAGGGTAATAGAAAATATTGTTATACTTTCATGTTAAATACTGAAATCTGATTGGTTAAGACGCAGTTAATAATATTTACTATTACCCTCAGCGTAAGCAACGCACTTGGCAACGGGTAACATTAAAAAATGTTACATGCGCGAAAATTATGCGCGTACGGTTCGCTGGAGAATTCACGTTATTCCTATATAAAAGCAGTAAAATTTTCTTAAAAATTTTAAAAAAGACATTCAGTATAACAAAATAAATAGTGCCTGTTTGGGAGGATAACAGTTGAAATTGACACCCCTCGAAAACCATTGTCAACCTCCGCTTCACGTCGGTTGACAATGGTTTTCTTATTATATATATATTGTTAAAGTTTTAACTGAATGAACTCTGACAGTAAACAAGTTGTACTGTTGAGGTTTTTTTACTGTATTAACTCTGACAGTAAACAAGTTATACTGTTGAGGGTTTTTTACTGTATTAACTCTGACAGTAGACAAGTTATACTGTTATGGTTTCAATTGTATGAACTCTGATAGTACATAAGTTATACTGTTAAAGTTTTTACTGTATTAACTCTGACAGTAAGTTATACTGATAATGTTTGACAATTAACAAGTTATACTAGTAAAGTTTGATAGTTCAAAATAGAATATACTAGTCACGTTTTAACTAAGGACTTACACATTTATTTAATTAAAGATTGTCTAAAATATTTATATTGACTGTAGTTAAAAATTATGATTTGGCAACGCTTTTCTGATCAGTATTGTTGCTCAAGTGAGCCTCTTGTTTTTTCATTAAAATTTATTTTTGATTATATAATACAATTTTGCCAAGTCATAATTTCATACATAAATAGGTACAGGCAATAATATTTCATTCATGTTTTTATTAATATTGGATCGGGAATTAGGTGTATTGAACAAAAAAAACGTGTCTGCTAGTTACCTTCACTTTCAATGTGCCGTATTTTCTATCAATTATTTCAAGACTACTACCCAAGAAAAGCTTAAGACCATCTTTAAAGTATTAAACCACAAAATATCTAAACAACTTAGTAGAATAATCTTGCTTCATGTAAAGATTTTCAGGTTTTTTCCTCCAAATATTCTTAAATTAATAATTGTGCTTTTTTATGTTTCAGTTTTTGAGTATAAGTTTTCAAAAGGTTTTTCTCTATTTCTTCCAATACACAACACCTATTGTGGCCCTATCCTGCCCCCAAGGATCATGTTTTAAACAAACTTGGACTTCCCGAGGATGTGTCCACACAAGTTACAGATTTTTGGCCAAATAGATTTAAAGAAGATTTTTAAAGATTTTTCTCTTAATATTTTTATGTTTACATTTGACCCCCACGTTGTGGCCCCATCCTAACCTCATAGGACCATGATGTAAATAATCTCGAATCCATACATCACCTGGGAAGTTACAGGTTTTCTAGGTAAATAGTTTTTGAGAAGAATTCTAAAAAATAACTCCAAAAATTCGACCCCCCCCCCCCATTATGACACACCCTACCCCCTGGGATCATGATTTGAACAAACTTAAATCTTCACTATCTCAGGATGTTTCCACACAAGGTACAGATTTTCTGGCCAAATGGTTTTACAGATAATTTTTAAAGATTTTTCTTCTTATATTCCTATTTGAAAAATTCGCTCCACCCCCCAATTGTATCAGCTTTCGTCTTAGATGAACTAAAAACTTACGTTCGTAATTTTGAGCAATAGTAACATTGCCTTCTATAGATCGTTATGACTACCAGAATTAAAATTAACCAATTATACAAATTGTTAACATAAAACTTTTGGCAACTTACACAAGTTTAAGTATAACTATTATTAAACTCTTGTCAATTGAAAGATCTACCATTTTATTACATAAAAAGTTCTTCACTTCCAACCATTGTTTCACAAGAATAGAAAAATAATGGCCCATGAAAATACTAAGTATGCATGTTTACTGTAAATTGTAATTGGGTGTAATTTTTTATTAATCTATATACGATGTGAGTACGATGATCAAAATAGTAATAAGAGAATAAAGCTACGCACATTCCGCCACGACTTATTACTTTATAAATTTTGGACGTAATTACGTCATTTTCTTCAAAGCAAGTACTCTGTCATCATCCCCATCCTTCTCTCGGTATGAATTGAATGCACACTCGCGGGTTGTTGACACTGTTTGTCATGTTTAATCGGTGATTGTAGATTATCATTTATCAGCAAGGCCGCTCCAATGCAATGGGTGCACCTTCCGATCCCAATGTGACATCCCTAATAACGTACGTCACCCGTGACCGAGGACAGCGTTACAAGGCCATAACGAGGCCGCTCACTTACCGTACATCCTCTAATACGTGCACCACATTCCACACCGTACGCCCTACCAACGTCAGCTCGTGGTCAGAGCACGACACGGAATACTGACTGAATTGTCATAACACGCGCAAGCATGCTTGATAATAAATTAATGACCCAGTAAACTAAAGAAAAAGGATAATTTCCCTTCCTTTAGATTTTATCAGTTACAACGTGATAACACCGCCTTGTGTGCTAACATCATTGTGTGATTAAAGAGAACACTTAGATAACAGTAGGTTATATTTTATTGCACGTCAAAACATATATGTGGGGTAATGATTGTCCACTGATCTTTACGAAGAGCATAATTATTAAATAATTTCATGAAGTATTTCATAAATATAATAAAGTAGTTTTGAGGGGTGCAATAATCAACTAGAGTTACAGAAATAAATCTGTAAACGTATTTATCACATATCACAGACATATAACCCATAGCTGTTGAGAAGCCTTCAACTCTGTTGTAGATCCGTTAACCTGGAGTCAATATCCCTCTTTGTACTGAATAATAAACTCACAACCTTGAGTGTCCATGGAGGGAAGGGCAGTACACAGGGACACAGAGAGCAACACACACTATACCAAGGCTGTGATTACATATACATGTAAATTGCTGGGGGTAAGAAGAAGGACATTTAAGATGAAAAGAATACGACTCATTTATGGAACCTCTAAAACTTAACATCTTTTTAAAAGATCTGAACTGGAAACAAATTCCACTAAACTTACAATTAATCCAACTATGACATCAACCACCAAGAAGATTGGATTTCAGTTCTAACCAATCACAGAAAACTCCGGCATTAACCAAGAGAGGTGGACTTCAAAACTAGCCAATCATAGTCGACTTCCACTTAACCAATCATAATGGACTTCCAAACTAACCAATCATAATGGACTTTCAAACTAACCAATCACAATGGACTTCCACACTAAGCAATCAAAGGCGACTTCCATTTCATTGATTCACAGTTATCATCTTCTTTAACAAATCATAGTGGACTCCTAAACAAACTAAGCACAACAAAAATCTTTATAAATCAAACATAGTGGAAACAAACGTGATTGTATTTTAGTCTCCTTTGAAAAAGTAACTAAGCCACATTATTAACTTGATTTCAATTATCAGTAAATTCACATTAATAAATCTGCAAATTAACTAAACACAGAAACTAAAGTTAAGATAACAATATCACAACTTACAAGGTAACAGAATGTAAGAAAGTTAAATATATGTGAATTCTGAACCAAACAAATGAAAACATCCCTTCCTACACCTTTGTCTAACAGATTCTAACTGATGGAATTAAAGATCCCAACTGAACAGATGATGTTTAACTAACATATCCTTGACTCCTTCCTTTAAAGGCTTGTAGGACTCTTTAGTCTGTTGAGGGATTTCCCAGTCTCTCGAGAGCTTGAATGAAAACTGGGATAAAAGCCTGAAAAATATTGCAGCAGCAATATCAATTTACCTAAATTCTAAGTACATTTAATTTCATTTCAGAATTTTATGAACAGGCAAATTATCATAGAGTTTATGGTATTTCTTTCTGTTTACTGGTAGAGATTCATAAATCAGAAAAAAAAAGTTTTGTCCACTAAAGAACAACACATGACAACATCCTATTGTATAACTATTTAATAATTGAAATCAACAAATATTGTATAAAAAAAAACAGACTTTAAAATAAATAAAATTTTGTAACATAATATGTTTCAAACAAAAAAGAATGACAACATAGAAAGAAGTGGATTTCTTTAAAGAGATCAATGTCAGATGAAAATCTCCAAACATATACCAGTAAATAGTTTACATGTATTGAAGGAAATACCTCCACATGACACAGTCAATAGGAAATAAGTCCAATGAAAAAGGTCAGTTTAAAACAATAGTTAATTTAACACAGAAAATCATAGAAAAGAATGAAATATGGAATATTCATCTGACATTATCTTAAAATTTTGGACAACATAAGGAGTTTTGTTTAAATGACTGTAAAACAAAATAATATCAACAAGTGAACATTCAAATAATGGATTTCATATTTTGCTAAAATAAAGTATTCCATAGCACATAAACCATGTATTTGGAATTCAGCCTCAATTTTTCTCAGTCTAATAATAAACAACTTCATTATGCATCAATGAGTATGGAGAATGTTCTACAAGAGCTAATAATGTAATATTGCTGTGGAAACAATTCCAGACCTGCTAGGTGTTTCTCTACACAAGTATAATTTGACCTTATCTAACCTGCTAATGCTGTTATGTGTTACATTACAATATGATAATATGTATCAGTAAGTCCCTCAACCATCATTATCTACAGTGACATGTATTTTACTTATATCTCCCAGCTGAACAGGTGATGCCTAATCAGCATATCGCGGACACCTTTTTTGACCTGGACATTTTGTGGCATGCTTCTTTTTGGTACTTCCCAGTCCATCGACAAGTTGAAAGCCAATTGAGACAAAACTCTGCAGAAAGGGATACAATATCAGGATGACAATTTTTCCAAGAAATGATATGTTTTGGTTGTAACACCTTCCCCTTTTCATATGTGCACTACTATAGGTATCGCTCCATCACCACTCAGCATGCATTTGTTCTAATTATTTGTACAGCAGTATATGATACCAATGATATCTTTATCTAGATATGGGGGAGCTCTGTATGAGTGTTCCTCATTCACATGATTGATGGGTGAATAGCTGAGGGTTTGCTAGTTATTGAAAGTTGACAATAAATTGTCCCTACAGGTAATATGTATAGGTGTGCCACACCTGAGATTGTGACATTGCTATCAATGCGTGATATCACTGTCCTATCAGTGGTTTGTTAACATACAAAATATCTGTATACATGTACTTGACAAGGTGAACACTTATAGAATACAATAAAAAATTAGTACAAAAATTGAAAATTTATGAAAACAAGTGCAATTATGCAATAAATAATTGGAATTCATAACCAAAATAATAAATATTTTAATACCGGTAGTAGTTTTGCTAGTAATGGGGGCAGGGAGCATTAGTTTCATTGCACAAAACAATTAATTTAAATCTTGTAAATAAAGAATGAAAACTACTTGATTATGAATGCGTAAAGTCTTTGAACATTAGATTTCCCAACTAAAAAGGTGATGTTTGACGAGAATGTCTTGAACAGATTTTGTGATCGAGTAAGATGGAGATTTCTTTTTCTTGATTGGTAGTTCCCAATCCATGGACAGATTGAAAGCAAACTCTGACAGAAGCCTGCAATAAACCACATTACATCAGGTCAGAGATGATCAGAGTCGTAGAGCCAAACACTCTATTGGGGCAAACTCTCAGGTTTGTGAAAAAATTGTTACTATGAAAAATATCTAGGTATAAAATAAAATTGACACAGCAAGTTACAGCTACATTTTTCTTACAAAACAGAAGGCCCACTTAACTTTCAAAGCATGCATTCACATCTATCTGTTTACAAACAACATGGGGATACACATAAACAACAGCTCATGCACAGAAGCAGGGGGTGACTACATAAAGAGGATCACAGACTTACCTTAGTTCACATTTGATTTGTACCCAGCCTGGACTACGCATGAATGACCAGGGGTGATACCACTTCTCTACGATGTCCAGACCAGAACACAGAGTCTCCAGCCACAGATGTAGTACCTGCTCACTGCAAATAAACAGCCACTTATACAATTACTTAAATTCATTGTGCTTAAACTAAAAAATTTCATAAATAAAAATATACAAGGGGGAAAGAGGAGAACAGGGTTTACAGCAAAATACCAACATGAAAGAATACTAAATGTTAATGTTTCTGTGTCGCCTGACAATTTTACAGCAATCCAGTCATAAAATAACAGTCTCCACTTTAATCCAAAAATACAATGACAAAGATGCCAAACAACATCTTGAATAGAACAATTGATGTTTGTGAAACACTTATGCCCCCTCCCTTGGAAACATCTGAGAAGAAAATGAATGGAAACTGCTAATAATTGGGATTTTTTTAAGTCCATGAGACATAACTGTCAAAAATTGCTCCATCGTACCCACAATTTAACTTTTCTAGATATTCTTGTGATAAATCTGTATACCAAATTTTATTTCAATATATATATGCATCCTCTGCAAAGAAAATGAACGGAAACTGTTGGTGGATCGACCAACCGACCGACAGACAGCAGCAAAGCAATATGCCCTCCCTTCCTCGAAACAGAAGACTAACTGTAGCTTCCTATGAACAGCATGTATAAACTAGCTTTCACCAAAGAGGACATATCAAGGACCGTACTTACTTAAGGCCACAACAAATGAGTGACCGGAACTTGACATCCATCTGAGCATGGCAAGCATCATGTGACACATTTACAGCATGGACAGCCTAAAATCAGAAAAAACACAATAAAATCAAGCACGTTGAACTTTAAAGTACCTAAAATCCATGAAAGTAGTGCGTACACAGATTGTTATTATTTTTTTTTTTTATACATGTTTTGCCTTTTTATAACATACCCTGTATAAAATCTCTTCTGGTGTAAGTACTTTGCCATCTTCATCAAGTCTAAAATAAAAGTTTATAATAGATTTGGTTCATAAATCTAAGGTTGTACCCTAAATAGTATAATCATTACTTAAACATTGCTTAGAGTACATAGATTAGATGGCAAGATTATACAGAATGTTTATCAGTTACAATTAGATCAATAAATCTCAATACACATTTCCCCTCTGAACTGAGTTGCCATATAATTGCTACATGTGCTGCTAGGTGACTTCTGAGAGAGCTGTGCACTTATTCCTGTATATGACCATTACAAAGCCTTACCTGTAGGTTTTACACAACACTAGTCTGGAGTACACAGACTGGAAGTCCTTCTCCACTTCCTTGGTTGCTGCCTACAAAGACAACATTTTGCCAAATCATAGCAAGGACATTTATTTTCTCCTTCAGATAGTAACAATTAGTACTGAATAATTACAGTTTCTTCAACAAAATATGGTAAACATAAGACATTACATCTCTCATTATACCAAACTGACGAGATTTTTTTTGTAACAGCCTTGGCTAAAGATAAAGGAGAAACATTAGAAATAACAAACCTCCTCTAAAAACAACCAAGGATGACAGGGGGTCCCTAGAATAGATGACCTCTTCAACCCATGCTCAAACACAGCCTTCAATGCTGGACATAATCTGAAATAAAGCCAATGTTGAGTTGACAAGAGACGAACCTGCTACATGTACATAAATTAAACCATTGTTTTATCAAATTCATTGACAGCAGATAACAACTTTATAATCAAGTTGTGCTGTATCTGTTTGTAGTTATGATGTGCATAGACAGCAAAACAGTATGCTTGTGCGAATGCTACATGTATGTACTGACAGGTGAACTTGTATGTTTGCTGGATGAACCCCAAGTCTATAAGACTTTAAACATCTAAGCTGTATACTGATGGGTGAGGCTGTTTGTATATTTGTGTATGTCTATAAGAATTACATCCCTCTGACCAGGTCTGTAATGGCCCGAGTGTATACTGATGGGTGAGGCTGACTGTATATTTGTGTACGTATATAAGAATTACATCCCTCGGACCAGGTCTGTAAGGGTCTGAGTGTATACTGATGGGTGAGGCTGACTGTATATTTGTGTATGTCTATAAGAATTAGATCCCTCTGACCAGGTCTGTAATGGTCTGAGTGTATACTGATGGGTGAGGCTGTGTGTATATTTGTGTATATATAAGACTTACGTTCCTCTGACCAGGTCTGTAATGGTCTGAGTGTATACTGATGGGTGAGGCTGTGTGTATATTTGTGTATGTATGTAAGACTTACGTTCCCCTGACCAGGTCTGTAATCGTCTCTGTGACACTGTCGTCTCCAGCAGAGCTGTAGTGCTTACTTCTTTCATCCAGCAACTCCACAAACTTGGCAGGGAACCAGCCTCTCAACCCATTCAGCTCCCCCACCCAACAGTGCTCATCCTTCTGAGATATGATCTGAGGAAGAAGTCAAAAGAACATCATATTTTTGGAAGAAAAGAGTGTTTGATTGTTCACATCAATCCTGAAATTATTTTTATAAGGAATTTCCAAAGAATAGATTAAATTAAAACAATTCGATTGTGCACCATTTGTAACCTGGTCTCCTGTATGTACCATCAGTTTTGTTTTCTGTATGAATACTCACTGTAATGATGTCATTCTTTCTGAAGCCTAACTCATCATCATCATGCCTCTCGAAGTCGAGCAATGCCTTCGCTCTCCTCCTCTTGTTCCTTGCCACATTTAGATAGTTCTCTAGATCCCTGGCATGACTTTCCATTGCATAGTCTGCTGTTAATATCTGAAAGAAATTATTAAACAGGGATTCAAAATAGGTAATCAAACAGGGGGAAAAGTTGAACAAATATTCTAAATATAATACAATGTACATGCAAGTTCATAGTTCGTACTTTACATACAACACTGATAGTTTAAAAACTTGGAAAAAACCTGTTCATATTTCCGCTTACAAATGCATAAAGAATTTAAAAAAAAGAACTTTTCAACAATAATTAATTACCACTTTATTATTCTTGGGGTCCAGGGACTGGAAATGGCGGGCTATTTTCAATATGGCCTCCCTCAGGTCCACAAGAATTTCTGTTTGGCGTATATTTTTAGCTTTACCAAAGTCATCTTCTTCCATCTCTCCCCAAAGTAAAGTTGACACTAAGGAGCGGGATCTTTTCAAATGCCTTTTGTTTAATTGCTGAAAGAGATTGATCAAAATGTCATATCATGCATGTTAAAAACAAGCTTAACCAATCTCAGAGAGAGATACTACAAAACCATACCTGTTTGGGCAGGTTCTTTGCTGAGTCTGGGTTAACTATTGCACCTTGGTCTGCCATTAAGTAGGCTAAGTGTTTCCTTCTCTGAGATTCTATCACCATATCTGTGAGCGAGCCAGCCACTCGGTATGAGACCTACAACACAAACAAGGCTGTCAACACTACTGTTTTGGCTTGTTTGGATGTGCTTTATTGAAATATGGGATCGTGAAATTCTTCAGTAAAATTACACTGTTTTATGATGTTGAAAATGATGATTTAAGTACCTCAATTAGTTCCTCTACATCCTGAACATCACCTGGCACATCTGACAGGGAATTAAAGATCTGAGCTGAGTTGTCAAGGGTACGCAACTCTTCTTCCTATCATACAAACAGTAAGTACATTACTTTACATAATATGGATATTAGGCCAGCATTTATCAAAATCATATCACTTGTTACATCAGCAAAACAATAACAGAGGAAAAATTTATCATAGATCAGCTGGGTAAAACACACTATGTTATTGCATACATGAAGATGATTAACAATTCACACTCAGAGTATAATACATGTCTGTGTATATAAAGACATTAAAGCAACACAAGAACAAGGTATACTTTCTGGTTAATTGACATGTTATAATGAATTTCACAGCTGTTTGTAAGACAAGTGTGAACAGCCTGACAAACCTTCATCTTAAGCATGCCCATTGTGATTTGGAAGAGGACGGTGGAACCCTCATAGAAAAATAGATCCCAGATCCTGAGGAGCACCTTCATGTGAACCACACTGGCGAATATAGTGAGGAACCAGTGCAGGCTGATCAGGGAGAGCTCTGTAATGACATGCATGGGGCTACAGCTGTCAGTGTTAGCTAGCATTGGACCATTGGTTATCATGCAAGCAGTCAACACAGGTAGAATATAGAAGTTTGCATCCAAACATATACAGTTATTTATTGCCCTGGGTATTTGTTAATGAGAAGAATTATTCATGTCAAATTGGGAAAAACTTATATATTATTCTAAATAAGCTTCATAAATTTTATTAAACTAGTACATGAAATACATGTTTGATTTAATTTAACAAATTTCAACTTTTTTTCTTTACAATATAAGCTTCCATTTTTGTAATCTTTTAAAATTATTAAAAAAAATAATCACACAAATATTTTAGATTCTATTCCAGTTCTTTTCCCTTTCTATTTAAATTCATAACTTGGCATTTTCAATTTCTTAACTTGCTGAAATGGAATAAATGCTTACAAAAGTAACATGAACACGTACTATCTGTGCTAGTACTTTTTCCACATTCCCTACATACATACAAGTACATAAAATATAACCGTCTTTTCAGTGAGCATTTTCTTTCCCTACTAAGGTGTTGTAACATGCAACACATGAAAACACACTGTCTCTGCATAGAATATCTCCACACTAACCTATATCATGTTCCTTCAGCACAAGGTCTATGTCTGGTAAGTAGCTTATTATCAACTGCCTCATCACCCTCTGATCCGCCTACTTGGACAAAAGACATTCATTAAAATGTGTTTTGTTTGTTAATACACCACAAATTATGATTCAGTTTCCCTTACTAAGTCACTGAGTGGTGATTAGTGTTTCTGACCTGAATCCCAATCAAAGTACTGGAGTAGTAAGAGGCCGGCAGTAGGTCCTCAATGATGGCACACATCATCCAGAACGTGTCCTCCTCCTCCATAAACAGCAGCAGGGAGCCCGCAATCTACACAGAATAACAGTGGTGTTACAGTACAACATAGCGGTGTTACAGAACAACACAGCAGTGTTACAGAACAACATGACAATGTTACAGAACAACACAGCAGTGTTACAGAACAACATAGAAGTGTCGCTCTTCTACCACAAATACCGTTATTACAGTATTATTGAAGAAAGCTATTTAGATTGCTATCCACTAAGTCCATTAGATGTCAAATTACAGACAATCATAGTCTGTATATAAAATATTCCTGTTTAATTCCAGTAAAATTTCATTTAACCATCAATGAACTTGTGGTCTAATAAACATACTACTCCAGTGCCCTGACAGTAGCCGATGTCTGGATACAGCCAGGCCAGACCCCTCAGTATCCTCCTAAGCCTCGGAACCCCAGTTCCATGGATATTACAGAAGCAAGCATTGCTTGGCATTGTTCTTAGTAGGTCCTAGAAATCAAGGGGAGCACATCCATAATTTTCATATCTAATAATGTACATTTGCGATGTTCATGAGAAATTCTATCGTTTACACATTTCCTAATACATGTACCTGATACATGGAAAACCATATATAAACATGTCAATCATATACTATAACACATTCATGTATAATAAGTACTGTAATTCAAGGCAATTCTAAAAATCAATACATATACATGTATTTATATGGTACCTTCTCAATCTGTTTTGATGTCATAAGTAGGTCATTAGAGCTGGCCTTGACGATGTCTTTGTAAGTCAGGTCAGACTTGAGTTTCTTCTCCATTCCTCCTGATAGCCTCATCCAGATGTGTGGGCGGAGGGAATGGGGAATCCCCTGCTTCACCATCCCTCGCAACTTCTCAGATCTGGGCAGTCTGGGTTCAACCTAAACAAAAATGAAACAGGAATCATTCAGTGTGACTGAATAGGGCCTAGACTTGTTTACTGTACAAATACAGCATTTCATTGCAGTCATAATAAAACATGTACCTTGTCCCATGTCAAATCCCCCACTTCATTGTTATGTGTGAACTCTAAGTATGCTGTCCACTTCAAGCGATGCTGAGGGTCTTCCACAAAAGGAGTACTCAGAAGTTTACTTGAATTCTCTTCAGGACCATCTACAATAGTCATCACATGTTTAGCAGAAGTGTTTGTAATTACCACCGTCTGAGGAAAAAATAAATCTACCCTAATATGCTATTTAAATTTTACACAATAATTTTATTTTCCATACGGTTAGATTAATGTTTGACTTTCATCAGCAGTTTTAAAGGTGTTCTTACAACTCCACAAAATATTACACACCTTCCTCCTCTACTTTAAATCCAAACTCATCATATCTGTAATCAAGCTGGCCATTGGGATCTTCTGGCTATTGAATGCACAAAATACTACACGTAATTATAGAAAACAAACATAAAGTAAACATTACATATACAAGATTTAATAAGGCAGTGCACATACTTTATGTATTTGATGTGATGTTTCATTTTATAGTGTATTCAATAAATTTAAACTTTTCTGCAACAGTTTTGAATGCTTTACAGGTATAACAAAATCAGATACAACTGACTTCAGAGCTTTTAATTTTGACTCACTGGATTTCCTAACTTTGCTAGTATATCTTCTGGCCACATAGATGGAGTCAATGCTGAGAATGGCCCCCCAGGGGTGGGAACAAAGTCAGATGAACTTGCGTACTGACCAGTGGAGACACTGACGTTTTCTACGTGTCCAGCCACCAAGTCGTCTTCATCTTCTGACAATGTCTCAACTGCAAATGTAAAGATAATGCATAAATTAAATAACTGACTTTAAAAATGCCTTTACTTGAATCATGTCATACATATCTGGTCAAGTGCTTCAGCATCTATCCACATGTAACGGGATGGGGAAACTACTGATGGACTTAACTGGGATTTGTATCTGTACCCACAATTCTAACATCAGGAACTCTAGTAACTGAACTTACTGGCACCAGCAATGTGACCATCACATTCCTTTCCAATAAATAAACCTATAGTATACATACAGTCGTCTACCCTAGTCTTCCTTGCTCTCATAGATCAACAGCCAAAGTACTTTCCCTGGCGCAAGTTAACCTTCAGTTCAAGGGGTTGGTCAAAGGACCAAATCAGGATGCAAGAAATAATGAAGGATCAGACCAGAATTTGAATCAGGGCTCCTTAAATCTCTAGTCAGGTGCTCTACCAACTGAAATTTCTTCGAAAGATCCAGTCTGACTGTCACACATATGTGGTATTTACTGAATTGCACATTTGATATTAAAGAGAATCGATTCAATCATATCCACATGTAACTTACAGGACCAGGGACGTATATACTAGTATATACGTCCTTGACAGGACACATCAAATTTTAACCAAATTTAAATCCATACAAAGTTAAAAAAACCCAACATATATAACCCCCCCCCCCCAACTCTCCCAGCAAAATTTTCCTTCTATGGACTGTAGCTGAATTGTGGAGCAACGAATATCAAATCAACGTTACGTTAGCAAAAGTCTCCTAACTACTTTTCAAGTGGGCCGAAGTAAACATTGCTTATGTGGCATATGTTCGCCATGTTTCGCTCAGCTTCCAATACAATGCAAAGAAAATAAAGCCAAAATGCAACAAACCAGTTGTAGCTTTACTGCTATATCCATCCGGATTTCTTGAGCCAAACACTGACTTAGCCAGTTCCATGGCGTAATACAAAAAGTCTTATTTATCCGAGTACAAACATTAAACCGTCTGCACAAATCGCATCTCCGCCATTGTTGTTTTTACATTATGATTTTTTATGCAAATTAGGTGCGTAATAAAATATCGATTTTTATTTCCTACAGAACTTCTATGGAAACCTAACATTAATACTTAATTCTTAGATTTATTTCATTTTAATTGATACGTAGTATTACAATGTGTTAATTATGGAATATTTAAGCAAGATCATCGTGCAAACATTGGACTATATTTTTTCATAAAATAACTGTTATATCAAACCCGATATTTTTATTTATTCGAACCCGATCTCTTTCCTAGACCTGACATTATAAATATATTTTTTCATTATAAAAAAATAATTATATACAGTACACTGATGTGTCAAAAGTATGTCAACTTTTTCCCCCTATATATTTCATTGAAAATAAGACTTATATATAAAATGTTTTTTGGTGTTATTTTGCGTCAGATTTAGAAGAAAAATAGATTCAATTCAAGTTGCACTTTTTGGCATACCGTGACTTTGAAATAGTTTTTGACGACTCATTTGTAAAATTTGATATTTCAAACACAACACGGAGATATTTTTAAGTGTTCTTCTATATATCTTTTGCTATATACGAGCCAAAAAATCTTACTTTGGCTGGTGAATATCAAATCTCAAGAACTGAAGGTTGGAAAAATATTTAAATATGATGCCAAAAAAGCTAGAAAATTCTGAAATTCAATCCAAGTGTTTTCAAAATTGGTCAAGGGTAATTTTTTAACGAGTCTTTGAAAGATGTTGGTTTGCAATGATATAGTAAATAGAAAAAAAAATTGACATACTTTTGGCACGCTAGTGTATATACCCCTATCTAACATGATATGAGAAATATATAACGTCAGGTGCCTGTTAGGACCCTATATACAATATATATGTGACTCTAGTTTACTGACATAAAAATCATGATTTCAGAATTTTTAGAAACCTATGTATATATCTATTGATTAAAAGATGAAAAAAAAAATGATGAAAAATAAAATAAACCGGCAGAAATAAATTTTAACCTTGGCCCACAACGGGACATTATTGGGATGAATAGAAATATATAAAATATTTTCCAGGAAGTATTTGAAAATATATAATCTTCATATAGGCGCTTGTTTCTGTAAAATTTAATTTCGCGTTAATTTAGCGAATAAACGCGTGACTTTCGTGAATAAAGGAGACACTTTCGCGAATAAACATTCCCAGCAAAGAAACAAAAAATCGCGAAATTTTGGCAGTCTTTCAAACTGGAACAATTAAATGAAAACGAATAGGATTGAGTTTTCTGTTGTTGCAATCAGATTTTGAATGTTTGAATTTACTTTGCTTCTTTTTGAAAATCTATCAAGAAGAAGTACATGTTCGTATTGTATTTTTAATATAGATATGGATAACTGACAAATAAATCAGATTTCATCATAATTGTTAATAAAAAATAGTGTGATGAATAATCCTTCTCCGTTGATTTATATATATAAACATCGTAATTAAGTTCTTTATAACTTAACATATCTTTAAATGATATAAATTCATGAAAAAAATATATCAAGTATTCATATAAGTATCAGTATTCTTGTACATGTACATATGACTCATCATTCACAGGTTAAGAATTTTTTAGACATGTGGAGGCACGTGTAGAGATATAGATATCATTCATGTAAGAAAAACTAATACGTTATACGAAAAAAAACCAATTTGATCGAACCAGCGACCAAACACACATTTTAAAACACACACACATGAAAAAATTCCATATTCAGCATTTACAAACGAAGATGAGCACTAAAGCCTTTCGCATCGGCACATATATGAAAACGTGAAGGACGGGGAAAAATTGGTTTGGTACAACGGGCAGATAAATTCCGTAAGAGTTACGAACCTTTAAAGTGTAGGAATATTTTGTTTCGTCTTAGTAACGACAACAATTTAAAAAGAATTTTACTAGAATATTTATCTATCAGTCTTTCTAAATTTCTATAAGATAATTATCAATTGTAAGGAAATATCACACCAGGTTACATTTTTTTTCACCCGTTATTAAGCAAATTAAAGAAAATAATATGAACTATATTGACAGGTACTCTTGGGCGTAAGGTTTTGTTTACACGTAATGAGTAATCCGCCATTCTCCAACATGTGAACGATGGTGTATAATTTAATCCAATGACATATGAATTTGCTTCTCTCGGATCTTAATTTCGATTTTAAACAGTAGGCATGGCATCAGAGGCCGTAGTTAAAACTGTTGCCAAGAAGTTGTAAGTATTGATATCGCAGATATTTAATAATCGTCGTTATTTTACCAAAGCTGTGACAAACTCGGAAAAATCGGTTTTATTACATTATTTAGAAAATATGGTTGTTAATTATTGAATACAATGGTCTTGTTGAAAAACATAGTTAATACCACTATCAGACTGTATACAGCTGTGGAAGATCAAAGATGCTTGATGTATATTTTGCTGCAAACTCACAAAGTACAGTTTATAATTATTAATTTATTTACATTAAAAGATACTGAATGTGTAAAATAAATCTTCTATAGTTTGAGGGATTTCTCTTATTTTAACTTTCCAGTTTTAAGCAAATTACCGGTAATTTATTTTTATGTGTTAGTACCACATGTGTACATGCTTGGGTTGTGGGATTGAATGGTTGGATGCATACATGGAGATCTCTCTGAAAGACTTTTCATGTGCAGATGTTTAATACATTCACAATACACAAATAAATACACACAGAAGAAACAGGTATGCATATATTAACAGTACAACCATGCACACTGTCCAAGGGATGACATCCTTAAAACAGAGCATAAAAAATCATATAGATAGATCTTCGAACAACAAAGACAGCTGTGTATCAGACGCTATGATCTCTAAGTTATCATATTCATGATAATTAACATTAGTCTAATTCTTTTTCTCCTTTTAAGCTTAATTGACATGGGTATTTTCCAAATTGAATTAACACCACCAAAGGGCACTTTATTATGAAGAATAATGGAATATACAAATTACATAGACATGGATACAAATTTCAATTAAGTTAAAGTGATTTACAATCTGATGGTTAATCTGACCAATTGATTATACTTGAGTTATTTCATATTCAGGCAAACTTTACTATACATGATACATAGTGATACATGCAAATTTATAAATTTCTAAATTTTATAAAACAATACACTCTTGTTTTTATACAGTCATATATCATTGCGAAGGGATTGGAGAAAAGTTCTTAGTAATAGCTAGCTTGTTGATTCTTATGCACAGGTACATGTTAGGAAATACTTCATACTTTTCAATGTTGTAAATAAAGGAAAGAAAACTGAAAAGAGAAAAAGTGTTGTGTGGACATAACTTTCCTTAATGATAATACAGTACTGTGGTTTCATTAATTTTCATGGGTATCAATTTTCGTGGATTTTCTGAAAACCACAGTTTCAAGGATACATCATTTCGTGGCCAATGATCCTATCAATACAAAATGTTAGTTGAAATTGAACTTCAATGAACATTTAATTTCTCGGATCAACTTAACAATGAAATCCACGAAAATTGGTATTCAACGAATATTGATGAAACCACAGTACATGCCTGTAGCTTATAACATTGTTTATTATTTGTGTCTATTTGTGGAAATCTTATTTTGATGAGATCAATACCATTTGTTTAGGAAGTACTACTTTGATGTGAAGAGATTGGAGGATGGCTTTGATCTCTCGGGAGTAAACAGTCCCCAACTTGATCATCCTCCCCTAAAATCAGTAAGTATAGCCTACAAGTTTGTCCTTCAATCTAAATAGCACCAGCATACTATTCATTCACCATGGTATATTTCTTATAATTAAGTTCAGTATAAACCTATAAACAGCAGAAAACCCACATTTCATGACACCTATATGATCTATGTTGTTGTCCACCCTTGCATTTATCAAAGTCTTCTACATTGAACTGTCACTTTCTCCCTCATAAAAGTTGAGCTATATGCTTTAATATGATTTTAAATCCATTTGCCTCAATGTGGAGCTTCTTCAAAGCCACTTCAGCTTAATATGTTAAATGTACAGACATCAGGAACACAAATCCAGACACTTCAAGTTCCCTAGAAAAATGTTCTCATGCACGACAGAATGAATGGTATCATTGATGAGATAGATTATAGTCGTATCAATGTTTGTTTGATAAGATTACCAGTACAAATGTATGATATCTAGCCTTCAAAAAATTCCTCTGCAATGATCTGGTTATGTACTTTTTTATTAAAATTTAAACTCCAGCTCTCAGAAAAGTGATGTAATTATTAAATGTCTTTAACTGTATACTTTGATAGAATTGTTTTTAATGCTGATGAAGTATTTTCTAAAGATAAAAAAAACATTTCAACTGTACATGAATTATGCACATCTCAGATGGTAAAACATACATCTTTGCATGATCGACGTAGACATAGTAACTAAGCAATACTAGTAATAAGAGAAGTTGAAGGTATCCTGTTATTGATTTATTGATGATATAATGACTTATTTATGATGCTGACCCTAATTAGTACTGATAAGGGTGAATTGCAGCACCCCAAGACTTTTGACAGTGTGTCTATCTGTGCTGATGCTATGTATTATTATTTTGCCCAGAGGCCGACTCTTCAATATGATGGCTTACATGACAGGGCCCTCAAGCACTACTTCAGCCTACCAAAGGTCCGAGTCAAGCTCACTCAAATGGATCCGGTAAGTAAACACTGTGGGTATCTTAAAGTATGTATTGATGAACCACGGAAGCTGACGGCAATGGAAAAGTTTACAAATGATGGTGCCTGGTCTTCTGAATTCTGTACACTGAGTAGAGAATACATTTAGTTACATGCTGATTAGTGAATATTAAGATAAAGTTTAACTTTGGATTTATTCATTTTTAAATTTTTGGAGTTAAAACTCAGTAGATAAAAGCTAAATTGTGATCTCAAACTGACGTCATCTTCGTTAGAATGTTTTGTGATTTTATTTTGTTTTATTCAATCATTTCAACAAGATTAAATCTATTTGTTTCCATACATTTAGAATTATTGAAAGTTAATAAATTTTTCGTAGGTTTAAAAATATTTTTTCAGGTAATTACATGTAATGTAGAAACCAAATGAAATGACATCACAGTATTACACTAGCGATGTCTTCCAGTCTGCTTTAAATCTCCTGGATAATCAGCCCGTTGAGGTGTTTTGTGTTGTGGGAGTGAGGCGTTAAATATTTACTGTTGACGAGATTTTTGTTTGTCTTGTATAACTCTCCCAAAAGTTTGCTTTAACAACAGATCAACAATACAACCATTAGGCTGAACCAGGTAGAAAATACACTCAAATTGCTGTTAAACAGGATCCACAGGATAATAGAGATTTACAGTAGATATCGGAATAATCATTGGTCATGGAGCATTTATCATTATCATTTAAATACAATTGTTTTAAAGAAGGTTTATGTGTCCATTAATGAGGAGGATGTTGAACAATATGGTTCATGGCTTCAAGACACATGGTTAGATAGAATACAATCAACTCAACTGAAGAAAAGCTAGCTGTGAATTATTGCTGAATTATTAATGAACTGTGAAAATAAATCATTCGTTTTCCTTGCCCTGGGACTTTATTGACATCACTTGATGAAATATTCTGAAATTTCCGAAAACAAACACATATTTCTAGGCAACGAGTGGATCTCTTTAAATATCATCCAAACATCCATGCAAATACATGTAATGAATATGGTAAATAAAGACTAATTAACTTAAATGTGGTATATTTAATTTTTTAAAAGACATTAAGCAACAAGTTTTAAAATCTGAATGCTTGTTTTAGAAGATGACATTTAAATTAGTCTTTAATGTGAATTTAATTGTTTGTCAAAGTGAGTCAAATCCCCGGGTTTTTCATCTGTACTTTATTCCTTAAAAGTGTACTACTGCTGGGGAATGATAAAATAGCAGTCATATAAAGGCATGTCTGTAACAAATCTGTCGTAACACAAGAGGTCTGCTTCCAGCCCACGAAGGTCTTATGGTAACTATGTATTTGGTATACACTGGAGAGGGCTCTTAACTAACTATTGATTTTTTAGAGTTTTTTAGACAGAAAACAGGCAACAATGAAGCTTTTATCACAGTGTAAACAACGTAATAAAACTCCGCTTACAAAAAAATATGAAGGTACTCTTCGTAAACTTGAAGTTAAAGGACTAAAGAAAGTCACGAGTCAGCTCTGCATGTTCTTGTCTCATAATCCCCAAATAATCAAGTTCCTTGATTCATACCAGGGCTACTTTTTAATTTTTAAAATAATGAATGGATACAATGATTAATTTATTTACCAATTCCACATATTCTAGGGTACATAAATTTGCCTAAATCTCATAAACCAAAATTTATCATTCATTGTCACCGAAGAGATATTTTAATTAGAGGTACTCTGTTTGAGAATTTAAAAATCCCATACTTGAGTTTGTTCTTTGCTTAGATCAACATTCTTTGTTGCATGCAATATACTCCACAACTGTGTAAAAAAAAAAAACCTAGTACATTGTATATTCAGACCCAGAGGAATTCTAAGACAGCTAAAAAGTTTGAAACAGACAAAAACTCCAGCCCTAAGGGAAGTTTTAGACCTATGATTCACTCTCAGTTATTTATTTTGGTTGTTGACAAAATATGACATTAGTTCATCATCCTTCTATAGACCTCTGTAAGGGCTGTGTAAAATTGTCCTGAAGTGATTATGTTTTTTAAATAGGAAGTCACAATCATAATTTATTAAAATGCACATTATTGGCATACAATACACTGGGCAATTTTTACAGAAATCACATGCACATTTCTATAAAGGAATATAATTCATCTTAAATTTTTCTTTCTTAATTGTTAGATGAGCAACATACTTTAATAATTTTTTTTAAGGATTTCAAATCTTATTTCTGCATGAATAAAAAACTGATGAAAGATTGAATTGTCTCTGTTTTGCAGTATGCTGATTTCATAGGGGTGGTGTGCCAGATGTAAACATTGTTTATTACAAAATTAAAAAGATATGTTATTACATATAATTTCATGAATAATCAGCCAAATATATCTACCGTCCCGTAACAATGAACCTTTAATTTTGATAAAGGGGCGCTATGAAGTGATTGCATTTAAGCTTTCGAGAGCCAGTGTTCATGGATTATCAACTTTTATTAGTTTGTTGATATATTATCTCTTGGAATCACTTGTACATTGGATTATGAAGGAAGTAAATTATAAAGACTCTGTTTCATTATTTGATGGGGATGTTGTTTGTGGAGGAGGAAATACCCAGAAAATCCACAAAATTGAGTCATCATGAATGCTAATGATATCCCAGTTTTGGATGGGGTTGAGCAAGTTTTCATACCATTGCTTATATTGGTCTGCTCACATTGGCCTGGTTGTTATAGGGGGAGTGTGAATGTTTTTTCATTATACATGTATCTGCTTGCTCTAGCTGTTGCAGAGGGAGAGTGAATTGTCATTGATTGTATCAACTTGCTTTGTTGTAGGGGGCAAGTGAGCCCAGGCAAAAGATTGTCAAGAAGAAGCTTAAGCGCAACATGATAAATTACCACTTCCTGGTAAGTGACATTTAACATTGTCAATTACACTGTAAAACTTTATTGTAAGTGTAACATGACCAATTTCCACTTCATGATAAAATACCACTTCATGATACGTATACCATGGTAAAATACCTCTTCATAATAAGTGCATCATGATAAAATACCACTTCATAGTAAGTGTAACATGATCAATTACTATATCATAAGTGTACCATGATAAAATTTTACTTTATGAAAATCTACCATGATAAAATACAACTTTGTGATAATTAAGTCCATCATGATGAAATACCACTTCATGATAAGTGTACCATGATAAAATACCACTTCATAGTAATTGTAGCAATTTAAAATACACGTACCACTTTATGATGGTTTTATTAGTCCCCTACCGGTTTCACCGGAGGGGACTATAGCTTTCCTCTGCGTTCGTCAGTCCGTCTGTCCGTCCGTCTGTCTGTCTGTCCGTCAGTCCGTCTGTCTGTCCCACTTCAGTTTTCCACACTTTTTTTCTTTATGCATTTGAGGAATGATATGAAACTTGCTGAACAGCTTCAAAATGTCAAACTACAGATCAAGTTTACACTTTTGTAGCGTCTGATTGACATATTTTCGAGAAAATTAATTTTTTATATTCCAATTTTTTAATATTCGGGTTCGTTATCGGGTTCGGTGTGTAACTGAATAAACGAGGTCAGTATGTAGTCAGTAATAATATCGTGCGTTACTTGTTCCAATCCTTTTCCTGTACCATTCCTTTTATAATCATTTCTAACAAACAAATAAAATCTATAAAATAGTGTCAAGCATTGTGTTGTAAATTTAATCGGCAGGGTTTTTTTGTATTATTATTACAATCGGGTTCGTTGTCGGGTTGGGCTGTTTAACTGTTTGGTTTGATTTGGGGTTCAGAAGAAGAGGGTAAGAAATGATATTGTGCATAACAGTTCATTGTTTTCACAAATTTTTACCAGCGAATATAGAATAGACTTGGCGAAATTACAGGAGATGAAATAAAGAGTATTATTTTACCTATTTCCTATTTAATTTCTATATCAACTATATAGTTTTAATTTCCTCTGTTCTTTTATCTCTGATTAAAGCATGACATCTCGTTTTCAATAGCTCTGAAATAGTTGTGTGCTTCACTGGCGTCGGAAGCAAATTGAAAGTGGGGGGGGGGGGGGGGGGGGCTAGACTAATCCTCTGAAATATTGAGAAAAAAGTAATTCCCAAAATTCATGGAAATCCTAATCCGGGGGGGGGGGGGGGGGGGGGGGGGGGGGGGGAAGTATACCTTTACTTCCAATAAAAAAAAATTACTTACCCAAAATTCTTTTTCCAAAATCACGTGATTCCTAATCCGTGGGGGGGGGGGGGGGGGGGGGGGGGGCTAGTATGCTTCTGAATCCACTTTTTCAATCCTCAATGTAAATTTAGAAACAGTCTTTCCTGCGAGAAAAAGTGGGGGGGGGGGGGGGGCTGAACCCTCTATTATGCTATGTTTCTAATGGTAAGGTATAAATTTGCAAAAAAAGTGGGGGGGCTAAGCCCCCCTCCCCCTAGCCCCCCCGGTTCCGACGCCTATGTGCTTGGAAGCTTTCATAGAATAATACAAACCGGTAGGGGACGTGTATTGCTTATGCAATACTCTCAGAATGCTTGTTATTTTAACCTCTTTTTAAAGTGAAAAGAACTGGTGCAATGCTTAGCACTAACTGGCTTTGTTGAATTTCGAACAAGTTTCTGGGCCAGTACCATTATACAAATTACATTATATAAAATCTTGATACTTTTATGTTACTTTTACATAAAACTTTGCATTTTTTTTAGGTATTTGAACAATTTAATTTTGTAAAATCACTTTTCATATTAAAACAATGTCAACAAAAATTAAAACAACATTTTTAAGTAGAATATTTCCTTAATTTTGTTTCAATCATTCCTTAGAGTTCAGCGATTGCTGTCATTTCACTTACAAAAGCAGCAGTATGCACATTAAATAATGGAGTAACTCCAGTCTTCCTATAAGCAATTGAATATTGTTGATTGATTTATGGAAATGATTTAAATGCAACATTACAACACTTCATATGCTTTGAAGTACATGCAGGTAGCCTGATCCAGAGAATAGAAATGATTTTGATGAGGTGGTTTTGGCTACTCAGTCATTAATCAGCAATTTACTTCCAAAAAATTAAACAAAGTAGATGAGACTGAGAAACTAGCAATTATATATTTCCAAGCTTACACGAGACCCAGATGTGGAGCCATTGTCTGCTCTCTACAGACCTTCAAAATCTGCGGGAGCAGGTACCCGGGTAAATAGTCCACTCTTTGTGTACACCACCATTGTTAAATCCCACCAACATTATTGTGGATGTGCATGTATATAAAAGAAAACAATTTGTGTTGTATACTGTGCAGTATATTTCAAGGCTCTCTCTCACCTCTGATTATGGAGACTGTTTTCACAATGGAGAGCTCTGATCTCCCACCCACTTGTTACACAATGTTGTACATGTATTTGTTTACACCTCACCCTGTTCATGTTACTTAAAATTTTGTGAGCATGTTTGTGAAGATTTCTTTACATGCAAGTAATGTGCATGAGCAATCAACTTGCATCAATTTTGAAATTTTTATTTTTATGGGTTTTAGATTATCAGTAAAGCTATTATTGATCGTTAGAAATAATCTTTGAGTTGTTGGTGAGATTTTAATACACTTTGTAATTCTTTGTTTCAACAGCCTTCCCCATTACCAGAGTATGCTTATGCAGACACCAGAGAAGGGAGGCGACTGCGTAGAGAGATGACTGGGTTTGGAATTCTGATGGAGTCTCAGAAACCCAAGTAAGAATTTAAGCCTGACTTTTGTATAAGAGGACCAGGTCCCTCTCTGTATTGACCTACAAAACTGAAATCATCATCCTACTCAAGGGACTCCGCCTTACTGAATGTTTTATTTATTCAGGGCCCTAAAAGGAGGCTGGCCCCTTCTAAGAAGTGTCCCGAGTCACAGTGTGCCCAAGTCAGAGGCCAAACGCCTGGTGGATACAGCAGCCAAAGTCCTCATTGCAACTGTAAGTGGAGAATTTCCTATCCCTTGTTTCACTGCTAGCTATCAAGTCAGTTGAGATTTTCTCAGGATTACTGTAATTTCCTGATTTTAAATATGCTAGCCTAAGGAATTAAAACTCATGTAGATTGCAAAGCATAAAGAAGAGAGAAGCTCAATATATGTACTCTTAAATCTCTCTATTATTTTTCCTAGCTGTATACTATATGGAATCATAAAAAATATTATCTCTCACAGTTTTATGTTCTCAAGATTGGATACAAAAAGGTGGGATTAAGGAGTTCAGTTTTTGTGTATAAAAAGAAATCCACAGTAATACATCAAATAGTGTTCAGATGTAAATCCAGAATTTATTTGATTAGGGTATCCAGTAACTGGGATCTGATTTTATATTTCCATCTGTTTGACACAGAAAGGTTTTAAAGAATCGTCCATATTTGTTTTCTAGGAAAAAACAAAGGAGGATGAAGAGGAGGAGCCAAGAGGAAAGAGCCCCAAAAGACCCCAGTCTGCTCCCAGACCCTTTGAGGTATATGCATGTAATTTTACAGGTCTGATCATTCCTGGAGCATTGTTTTCTCCATTCCGTACTGTAGATTCCTATTTAAACGTGAAGAATTAATTTCCGCATAAAATCGTGAGAAGCTACCCTGCGGATTTTGAAACTCACTTTTATTTTTCAGACAGTTTTGAACTATAGGTTATTATAAAAAGAAATTGGTGATCGCGATTTTATATTCTCTTGATTTGATACAAAACAGTGGAATTAAGTACTTGCGTAAAATAAGGAATTTACAGTATTTCTTGCAATATGCGACGTACAGGTCAAACCTAAAGCACCTTTCATTCAGTCGCTTTTGAAGGCTGCATTTTCATCAGTAAGCATGAAATTTGATTTTAGACAAAAAAGCATTTGCCCCACCACACAGAGATGGATGAGAACAGATTTAAGGTAGGGGGTGGGACAGTTGTCGCCACTCCTCGTGTTTTGTGCTTTAAGTAAATGTGTGGCTTTGTTAACATAATTTTTGGTTATCTGTATATTTTAAACAGTTTTGAATATTCAGAATTGGTGTATGTATTATAACAAAAAATATACTGAACCCCTATTTTCTTTAGGGAAGTTGACAGGCATACTGTGCCTGTCCAATTCTCTGAAGAGAATAAGTTAACACCGGTATATATGATTTATCTATATTATGAAAGTAAATTTCATTATAACCCTTCTTTAAAACAAGATTTACCGTACTGTATTGTGTTGTTTGTAATTTTTATTTGTTTTTAGTTATTCACTACACTTACCATTTCTCATCACAATCACAACGGACCATTTTGTGTTTCAGGATGTATGTAGTGAAATGCCCACTGTTTATATTAAGAGTTGGAGTGTGGTAAACCCCATTGACATGGCCACCACTGTAAGATTTCATGATGGCATGACCTCTGATTTAGGCCGCTGTCTTCTGACTCCCCCTATAGACCTGTATATCTCTGTATCTGATCTGTCGTTCAGGGACGAGGGGATCCTCTAAGTTAGACATGCCTCTAGTATAAAAACATTTTGTAGAACCCATATTTTAATTATACATGCATGAAATCTTGATTTCTCTCTTTGTCTAACAATTTTGTAATAATTTAAGTTGTTGGAAGGGGGGAGTGTAAAAATGTACCTGAATGTATGCATATGTATAGGTTACTTGCTAACAAGGTTCTCAGACATCAGTCGTAATTTCTATAAATGCATGAATATAATTATAACCTTACTGTATCTCTCAAAATTTGTGTCACTCATTCTAATGATTATATATATAATCAAGACAACAACTTTTTTTTGTCTATGTAACAAAGACACTTCTAACTTTCCTCATTAATAGGGTTACCATATACAGGGTTATTTTCACCTCGTGTAATTTTCGTCCTTCCACACTTGCAAACAGTTTCGCTTCGTCTTGAATTCAACCCAGACACATCTGTTTTTTAAGAGTGATAATTTAAGACATTGGAATTTGCTCAGTCTTAAATTTGCCCCTGACAACAAGGGTGTACGGGGCGAAATGAAACGGGGGCGAATTTTTCCCTGTATACAGTATGTATAAGGATTTTTTAGTTGTCTTAGTATCTAATGAGGAATTGTTAATTAGAGTGTAATGACAGCTAACTCTCAGATCTTTTTAATACAAATATGTACATTTTTGTGTGCAGAGAGAGAGAGAGAGAGAGAGAGAGAGAGAGAGAGAGAGAGAGAGAGAGAGAGGTGATCCTGTGATTAAGATGTTCATGTACAAAACAAAAAAATCAAGATGAAATAAGAATTTTTAAATTAATATAAAGCCTTTTGGTTAATCAGATAGTTTAATCTATAATAGAATTGACTGAGCTAATTTATTTACAAATGCATTACAAAATTTTCTTTCTTTTTGTTGTAGCCTTTAAAGAAAGTTGATCGAACAAAATATAGCTGGGATATTCATGGTCGCCGTCATAGAAATTCCACGGTAACAGATGATTAAATTATTAAATTATTAAGATATTATTAAAGAGGCCAAGTTCATTTGAGACCCCTGGAACAAACCAGGAGGTAGAAGGTTATTTTTCATTTTATTATTTGGTGCTTTCTAGCAATAACTGTTATATGTGGAACAGAAAAAAATTCCCTTGGGAGGAAGTTTAAAAAATGTAATAAAAAAAAAATGTACAAAATTGATACATTTCAGGCAAAATCGCATAGGGTCCTATCATAAAAATTAACAAAGTTTGAGATGATCACCTAAGCAAACAATGTTGTAAAAGTCTAATTTTTTATCTTAAAATAATAAGTGTATCAGTTAAGATTTATGTAAAAAATTTCATTAAAAAATCTAGGGCAGAACAAATTAGACCCTGCCTTTGGTAAAAATGCCATATCATAACATTATTACATATCATGTCTTTATTACATATCATGACATTATTACATATCATGACATAATTTCATACCAAGACGTTATTACTTATTAGGTTAGTAACTGACTCAGTAACCTAATAAGTGGTTTTTTTTTCCCGAGGACTATCCAGCGACATATTTATTCACAAATAGCGATGATCAACGCAAAGCCATATACAAGATGCCTAACATCTCATTCAATTTAACTCATTTAAACTCTTCAAAATTTTCAATTTCACCTTTCAAATACTTTTTAAAAATCTTTGCTTCACCCATGTTTACTTACAATGTTTTGTTGCTATTCAATTTTAAATGTTTTCTCCCTTTCCTCTGCAGAGATTTGAGCAAATTTCAATGCTGCCATTTTGTTCTGTTCCAGACAAAACAATGTGATGTGACGTGTTCTAAGGGCAACTACTCGAATTTTAACAAATTTCAATTGGCAATTACTCCAAATACTTAATGAACTTACGGCATGTGGTTTATGTATTAAATACTATGAAATGTCGAAATGAAGCGTCGGCCAATGACGGCTATATTGCCTTATATTATTTCTCACCGAACAAATGTAGAGATATATGAGGCAATCACGTGCTATGTTTAAACCAATGAAAGTGTGACATTTCAGTCCAAGGGAAAACAATATTACATATCACGACATTATTACAAACCAGAACATTATTAAATACCACATTAAAACATACAACGACTTTATTACATCATTATATCATTATTACACATCATGACATAATTACATACCATGACATTTTTACATATCATGACATAATTACATACAATGACATTATTACATATCATTACATTATTACATATCATGACATAATTACATATCATGACATTATTACATATAATGACATTTGTACATATCATGACATTATTACATATCATGACATTATTACATATCATGACATTTGTACATATCATGACATTTGTACACCGGATGACAATGCTTGCATTCTATAGCATTCAGTATCACAGGATAAATATTGTGTGTAAGCAGTGATAACTTTGTAAATGTTCACTCATTGTTGGAGAAGATCAACAGTGCAAGGTTGTCAGGGGATGATAATTTCCAGTGTTACACACACTTACATGCAATATTCATGTTTTATGGCATTACTTAATTTACTTTTAATGAAATCCTTGAATATCTTCTGGTAACAATGCTTCTTGTAATGATTATAATATTAATAATACATTATTTACATTATTATATGTGATGATGCTATTAAACCAAATTTTTTTTCATTTTAGTACCGTTATAATGATTCATACCTGAGTGATTCTTCGGACGGCAGGTAATATAAGAACAGCTAATCTAGAGTATTCAAGTCCAGGGTTTGACACTAACTTTTTAAAGCATTGGTCAGGCCAGACTAGTGCATGATTATTTTTACTAGTTTGCAGGCAAGTTTATTTGTCCTTCCAAAATAATTAATTAGTAATTTTAAAATAAAATATTTCTTGATATTTTAAAAGATATATCCTCAGATTAGCACATCCAGTGATAAAAGAACAGGCTTTCTCTATAGATCCTTTCCAGTTTTATTTACAAATTATACCAAAAATTAGTCCAGAGCTTTTTGAAAAAATATATATAACCACTCACGATTTTTCTGCCATGTTTCAAGGAAGTCACAAGATCGACAAGTTCTTTCGTACTCACAATTGCGCTCTCAATGCTGTTAGACACGTCTATCTTTCTCCGTTTCTGCGGGGCCTTAAAAAGATCAGATAGCTTTTTCTGCTTCTCCATATTATGCATGACTGTCAAACTACATTATGATCACCGAGACATCAATCAAATCGTCAATTGTAATTCCAATTGAAATTGTTCAGCTGATTGTTTTATTAGTCCGGTCCGACTGACTAGGCTTAAAATATTTGTCCAACTTGAAATTCTTTAGTCTATGCTAACAGACTAAGGTTAATGTCAAACCCTGAAGTCATTGTTAAAGCACTGTCAACTTCCTGTCAGGTTTTGTCCAAGAAAAATATTCTTTTATGGTTGACTTGTATTTAAGGTCCGAGTCCCCTGTACATAGCCCAGCTCCTCCCCCAGAATCCCCTGATACAGAGCCCAAGAAAGTACGACCCCGGTCAGCGAAGCGTAGACAGAGACAGAAGACAGTGATCGAGGTCGACAGAGCACGACCAAAGGAGGAAGTTAGTGTAGACGAGGGAACTCAGACCATGGAGAATGGCAACCAGACGGACAGTCAGCTTCTGCGGCAGTACAACCATGTAAGTCACCCAATGTAATCCACGGTAGTACAACCACATAAGTCACCCAATGTAATCCACACTAGTCAGCTACTGTGGCAGTACAACCACGTAAGTCACCCAATGTAATCCACACTGCGGGGGTACAACCATGTAAGTCACCCAATGTAATCCACGGCAGTACAACCATGTAAGTCCCCCAATGTAATCAACACTAGTCAGCTACTGCGGGGGTACAACCACGTAAGTCATCAAATGTAATCTGCGGCAGTACAACCATGTAAGTCACCTAATGTAATCCGCGGCAGTACAACCACGTAAGTCACCTAATGTAATCCACTCTAGTCAACTTCTGCGGCGGTACAACCACGTAAGTCATCAAATGTAATCCACTTTAGTCACATTATGAGTACGGTACAATAGATATGCAATGAGAAAAAGATAATTTTATCAGCTTCTACTGCAGATCAATCATGTGAGAACTTTAACTCAAAATCTATGCAATTAAGGCTGTAATATCCTCAATATAATTATTGTCATACTGTTAGGATATGATAAAAAAGAGAACTTGTACATAAGAGATCTATAAACCAAGAAAAGAGACTTTGATCGTGATGTAGGGGTAATAATGACATTTGGAACAATTTTCATCTGAACAGTTAGATGAGGAAGTAACTTCTGGAGACAGAGCGGAGTATCAAATTTACATACGGACAGGAAACAGAATTGGTGCAAGTACAAAAGCACAAGTTAAAATCACATTGTATGGAGAGAATGGCCGCACCAAAGAGATTCCACTAGATAAATCAAAACGACACAAAGTCTGTTTTCAAAAGGGAAAGGTTAGTACAACATATCTAAAAAAGATGATTTTTCTATTATGACAATTGTAAATACATGTACTAATTCTAACTAAATCTTTTGAAACTATATTTCAAGGAGGACATATTTATAATTGCTCATCATCATGTTGGTAAATTGCTAAAAGTGAAGATAGGACATGACAGAGCAGATGCAAGTAAGTGATTCTACAAGATTCCAAGTCAGATAAGGGCTTTAAGAAAGTTTACAAAGAATACAGAAAACTTTTATTCTAAAGTATGTTTCAATCAGAATTCTATGGATAATCTTGATTTGACTTTGATTACAGGTAACGCCTGGTTTTTGGATTCAGTGGCGGTGTTTGACATGCTCAGTAAGAAGATTTACGAGTTTGTGTGTAAGCGCTGGCTGTCTGGAGTTGACGGAGATCACAAGACGTACAGGGATCTACTCGTGGACCGTGAACGGGCATTTATACAAGGTCCTGAGGATTTCAAATATATGTCTGATGAAGAACTTGTTAATTTTATTTGCTTTCCTGCTATATAACTTTGCTTGATTGCTTCGCTGTGTTACTATACAGACAGTATTGTTCATGCTAGCATAGTACATGTATATCCTTGATTCTACTATGTACATTCTACCTCACTCTATTACTGTATGTCTATTTCAGTGACTTGCTGTATTTATTAATACAAATATTGATTGTTCTGCTTGCTTTCTCTCTTTTCTGTGTCCTAGACACAAAGTCAGCATATCAGCTATGTGAGACATGAGATATGCTCATTGTGTTGCTTGTACAGGTTTGGGGGTTTGTTTTATAAGAATTGTTCACCTGTGAAATCACCTGAGTAATTACTGGCTCTCTACCTGAATGCAGGTAATGCTATTACCCAATTCTCACATACCTGATATGGGTTGATTTTTGTTGTTGCACCATTATCCTTCTATTTTCTGTAGATCTAGCAACAAATGCTCTGCAAACAATTTACTACCAGTTTTCACTTGTTTTTTTCTGATTTTTTTTATCCTCAACTTTATTACATACTAGTCAAGCTTTTTTTGTTTGATAGTTTCTTGACTAATAAAACTTACTCTGCAATCCTAAAATGTTGTGCAAAAGATATTTGTAGATCTTGAGTCTTTGAACTTGAATTATTGTAATTTTATCACACTTCTAAAATTGTGTGCCCAACTCTATGTAATTAGATGTTATCATGTTGCAGCACTGGAAGAGGAGAGTGATAAAGAAAGCCATAGTGACAGGTTGAGGAGGCGATCTCCATCCCCAGCCTCTCAGGGCAGTCTCCATGATGACCGCCTGAGTATCAGGTCCAATCAGGGAAGCTACTCGGACAGCAAGTCCAAGTCTGTTAGGGTGTCGCGACAGAGAGATTACTCCGAATCGGATGACGACTCTGTGACCAGCGACTCCAGTAGTTCCTCGTCCTCGTCGTCAGAGACCGCCTATACCACAACCACTACCACTACCACCACTGCCCAGAGGGAGAGGGACGATCAGTTCTATGATGACTCCAGAGGGCCAACAATCACACTCCGCTCAATTAAGGAGAAGCGAGTCGAATCAGACTCTGACCCACAGAGGAAGGCTGTCTCTGTGGAATCTTCCTCACAGGATGATGGGAAGGAATTTGTTCATGGATATGAGGTAGGCCTTTATTCTACATTAGAATTTTGTTCTTCAAAATCAGCTCTTCCTTTCTCAGAATTTAAAAAATGTCATATTTGGTATTGCACTTCAAACTTACTGGTATGAAATATGATAATGATTTTTCTTATACCTTTTGTAACAGACTGGTCTGAAGGCTGTTGAGGAAGAAAAAAGAAGACAAAGAGATGAAGAAAATGAAGAGAGGAGGAGGCTCTTAAGGGGGCCTACAATACATGAGGCTGCAGAGAGGGGCAATCTAAATCGCATACAGGAGCTTCTCAATCACTTCCCAGAGATGAAAGAGTATGTTAACTGTTAAATAAATGTGAGATCTGTCAGTTTTCAGTATCAAAGTACCTTTCAGAAAAAGATAATAACCATAAATAAAATCTACTTTTAGTCACACAAATGAAGAAGGGCTGACTTCTCTTCATCTTGCGGCCAAGTTTGGTCGAGTGGAGATTGTGAAGTGGCTGGCCGTGAATGAGGTCAACCTAAACAAGGAGACTCCACAGGGCTACTCCCCCATCCACCTAACAGCCATGAACGGCCACGTCAACTGTCTCATGGTAAACTCCACATTCCTGAAGCCAGTTATGAAAAACTTGTTAAAGCAATGATTAACTATAGAGATTTCTTAATGTTTGTCTCTTCATTTCATCCATACTGTTTTAGGTCCTTCATGCAATGGGAGCTGTTATAACATGCAGAACTCTAGACAAGAAAACACCTCTACACTTAGCCGCTATGAAGTAAGTAACTTCTAAAAGTGTTTAAATAGGTCTTTATACTGTATATACTTGCAAAAGGTTTGGCCTCGTCTTAAATTCGCCCAGACATAGTTGTGTTTAAAGAGAGTTATATATAATACATTAGAATTCGCCCAGTCTTAAATTTGCCCGCTGACAACGAGGACAAAAGAGGGGAAAATAAAATGGGGGACAAATATTTCCCTGTATAAAGTATTAACCAGATTGAAGATCTGGAGACATATTATTTTTGGTCTGTGTCTTCATCTGTCTTATGAATTATAAATATTTTGTCAACCAAAAGGTCAAAGTGACCAGTCGGAGGACAATTGTAATAAAAGGTCAAGGTCTTTTATAGAGGTCATACCTTTATGGCACATTTGTCATTATCTTATACATAGTGTGGTGTTACCTCCTTGATTTATACTCAAGATTGAGATGTGATGCATTTGTATTTTCCAGTGGCCATATTGAATGTGTGAAGTGGCTGGTTGCTAACAGAAGCAGTTTGTCCGTCAAAGATGACATGGGGCGAACACCTAGAGAAATCGCCGAGGAGTTCCACCATGAAGATGTTGTCAAGTTCCTGAAGGCTTGTGAAGAAGAATTAGATAATCCTTCCAGTGGATTTGCACAGCTTAGAAATCCCGCTGGGTATGGAAATAAAGAGAAATATTAGTCTCTCCTTGTTACCAAGGGGAAAGCTATCAAGATTGATGAAAATGATAAATTTAGGATGAACTGTTTAGAACTGATGAATTAATTACTGTATATTTTCATTACTATTTCTTTCTTTTCCAATACAGGAAAGGTCTGCCCACAATAGAGGAGGATTCCAACAGCGAGGACAAACCAATTTGGCAGGATGATAAGGTCAGATATTATGATATATTGATTTTTTATGAATTTGGTTAGAATTCCTGACAGATCTAGCTGAAGTAATTATCTTACCAGAAAATTACTTGCTCAAGAATGAAAGAAATTATTTACTTGCATTATCATTGTTATTTATAAATATCACTGGTTGGAATTACAAAATTAAGCTAATCTAAATCTTTTATGTAATTTCCAGAAACCAGGACAGGATGACGAACATTCTCACTCTAGTCAAAAAGAAAAAGAGGTCAGTATCAGTACGGGCAATGTGTCCTGACTTGTACACAACAAGAGAACAGATCTCTCCTCTCTATGACATAATCGTATAATTGTTTGATTGTTTGTTCCTCCTTATGTAGTTAATGTCTAGTAATGTACCATATTGCCAGCTAAATGTGAATGTTGATACAACATAGTACTGATTGTGTGCTGTTAAAATGCGAAACATTAATCTGAATTTTATTTGTCCTATTTTACCTTTATCAGCAGTTACAGGTAAAATCCCAATGTCCCACCCTCCCACTCTTCCCCTCAGGTTTTAGTAACTGTCAAACTGAATAACATTTGCACACTAAAATACAGGACACAAAGTTATCCACCTCTTTGTATAACCATCAATCTCCTTGACACAGTATATAACAAAGGATTAGAGGGATTCATTTTATTAGCAATTAATTAAGAAATCCATATGTACACTTGTAACTTTATTAACCTATATCTTACCAATGTTACCCCATTTTATGGTTTATTAACAGATATAAGTTACAATATAGGAATCAGATCAGGTAAAATTTGGCCTCAGTCAAGCAATGCTTGTTGTAAATGACTGTGTCTAACACTTCATCGTGTTCATGGTCGTAACTTGGTGCAATGTATTCACTTCTGTCAATTCATTCATCCCCACCTCTCTGTTTGCTGTCATTTTCTAGCTGTGATTGAGATTTTTAATTCACATTTCATACATATTGCAAATAGGTGATTACCCTAATTCACATATTCTTTACCAATTACCGGTAAATGAAATATGGTAGTCCTACAGTTGTGCAGTAGTTACATACACTATTATGGAAAACCTGACAATGTATATTTTTCTTTGAATCATGAGCCCCTCTTGGCGTCTTTAGGCATCTCCAATTCATTAATATTGTACATCTGTACATGTATATTTACTTCTATCTACAAGCTTCATTTTCCAAGGGCTTGCAGGCATGATGAGATCGAGCTAGTTATCCTTTTAACATCCGTAATTAGTGCTTTAAATATGAACAGTTTGAGTATTCATGCTAATTTTTCGATTGGCCACAGAAAATTGTTATATGATTTTTCTTATTTTAACTATAACTTTTTTTCTTTGTGCTCCCTTCTGAAAATGTTATACAATAGAGAGTACTGCCCAACTTTTAGACAAATGGATAAAGCAGGTGAACGAACCATTAAAAAAACCCATAAACCATTGAACTATTTTTTGTGTGAAATGATTCTGCTTGTATCTAATAATTCCAGCTTGTACATATTTTAAAAGCTTTTTGCAAATCCACGTATAATTTCATATGACAGAGGATTAAAGTCAAGAGAGTTTCAGAAAAATGATGAGTGACTACATGTTAATACTAATAGTTATTACTTAACTTTGATTTAAAGTCCGATATAAATAAAAAGGGTTAAAATACCAATCTTCCCAGTATTCATAAAGTTCATCGATTAATATTGCGTTGTCTTTTGCAGGAGAAGAAGCGATTGTATGAAGACACCCACCGCAAGATGGAGAAGAGCGGGGACTCGTTCCTAGAGAGCATTCAGCATGAGTTTGAGGGAGGACCTGGTCCATAGCGACCCCAGACGTGACCAAGAGTTAGACGATATAAAGCTTGTCCTGTGATATTGTAGACTTGCTAGCTTTGACTATTTGAGAGTGATGAAATACAAATAAGTAATGTGGTAGCCTAGCTGGGAGAGACTATTCAAAATGCAATAAAGGGAATTAATTTTGTATAAAAAATTGTTAAAGTGTCGATTCCACAAGGGCATTGACTGTTCATTTGGTAAAAAGTGGAAATTGTTTTCACAAAATTCTTTTTATATCACCGATTTGCAAAGTGTATGTAGAGGTTTTGAATCACTCTTTAGGAAACAATTAAGCAGGTGTTTTCAAGTTTTTCAGTATTGTTGACACTTTCTGCCAATTAAGAGAATATTCTGAAATTATTAACAATATACAGCTGTGTGTGATGTGCATTGTCAGCACATATCTTAATCTGTCTATGATGAATTATTGTCCGTCCATTCTGAAAGATTTTTCTTGTGCTGATCTGGAAGGGAGTGGGGTCTAGACCCCCCCCCCCCCCCCCCTTTGGAAAATTCAAATTTCTTAAATTTTCAAAGTAATAATATGGAAATTCTTCTGGGTTCGCACATGTTGTCCTCATTTCATTTTGGTGATATTCACAGTCTAAAGGAGTCTGTTGTAGGTATTTAAATATAATTGGAATGAGATAAAGTTGTTGTCAACCTAGCAATGATTTTGAAAAACATTACCAAAATGGTATGTACATTTAAAAAAAAAATATTACAAATATTATTGCTTTTAATAGGCTGCATAGTTACTGTTTGGTTTTAAAATGTATATTATGTTTCTTGTAATAAGATATCATGTCCTCATATTGTTTGTATATTTGAAAAAAAATGATGAAAGCAATCATTTCTTCTTTTGTTTATACTTGTAATGCTTTAATAATTGTACCACCATTTTTTTAATTTAAATTATTTTATCAGTACAGTTGAGATAGTTATAAGTTTAGATGCTTGTTATTTATTATTCAGAGTTTCTTTGTTAGTTTTAACTCTTTTTGAATCCATATGAAGTCAGCATTGTGCTATATCTAACACCTGGGGTAATTATTATGTTTTGTTATGTAGATGCCATTGTGATATTGTTAACTGTTTCAGACTGTTTTCAGTACATTTTAAATTAACTAGGTATTTTCAGTAATGCTTTATTAAAGTATTTTACACAGAATGTTAATTTCTTTGTTTTAAAGTGGAGTAGACAGCAATTTGAAAATGAAAATATGCTGGTGTCGTAAAAGTACTGGAGCCATCAATGGCACACTTTAAAATCGCGTCCACCACCCCAACTCAATAAAAACCTGGTACACAAATGAACATCTCCATAGCATCAATACAAAGTTGTCTTTGATCCATACTATACAAGATAATGGACATACATGTAGTAGCAAGATGGTCAAGTTCAATCCCTGACTCCACAATGAACATCAAACACGAAAACTATAACTGTACTCTTTGTGTCACAGTAAATATTAAGTATGAGAGCAATGTTTCTCTGTTTATTTAAAACAATACATAAAGTTATATATTTGTATATCTGAAAACAATACATGCATGTATAAGAATTGTTTACAACTTTCCAATAATAATAATTCTTGTTACAACAGAATTCATTTAAAGTAGAATTGGTTAATGCTTTTGAATGCAGAAAATGTTTTGTTTTGTGGGATTTTTTTTTTTTTTTGAGATAGAGTTTAATGACAATACTTTTCTCTGATCATAAACAAATATTTGACTCTAACAAGCATGTTAATGAACAAAATGGCAATAGAGTTGATATAAATACCTATCATGTATTACATAACCTAACATGAATTACCGGTAATTTATAGAATTAATTAATACAAATTCATTTCTTATGAAACTCCCACTGCTCAGTGAAAGCTATATATTCATAATCAAACAAGCAAGACGAATTTAAATGAATTATGTTTCAACGAAAAACATATAGCAGCAATCATATGTTATGTAAACCATTGCACTGTGTTAAAGAACACAATTTAATCTGAATAGCAATAAATAATGCACCACAAAATCCTTCTGAGGTTTGTAGATTTGGTCAAAGTCTTTCATATGAAGTGGGTATAACAATACACAAGAAAAATGAGATTTAATTGTATGATACAACATTGAAAGCATACCAGAATACTGGTAATCATTAAGTTTATTATGCATCATGTAACATGTTGGCTCTTGTACAGAAAACAAGGAATAATACAAGTCACTGTATCGATCATCTCTCAATATACAAACGATATTGTTCTTATTCCTTAATTCATTATTTGTCTTAAGTAAAGATAGGTTTGGTACAGGTGAAACACTTTAATTAGGACAGGAAAGCAATGCCCTAAGACATGTAGTTTTGCCTTGGTAAGACTTATTAAGAAAACTATCACAGAATATATTCAGAGTATAAATCAAAATTGACTACCTAGGTACATGTATATATACATGTAAATCTGTAAAACTTGGACCCAATGATTTACCCATACAAAATTGTAATCAAAGAATAACAAAACCTAAAACAATCAACCAATGGTTCATATGAGAATGCCGATCGCTGGATTTCTGAAACCTTTGTGTCTGTGCCAGATGAACTCGTGCTCAGCGTAACACACCATTCAGATTCCTCATTCTGGTGTTGCCGGGCGCCATAGAGGCCACTGTGTCTGCGGCAGTCCTTGCAAACACACGGCGACCTACACCAATGAAACAGAGTCAATCAATGCTTCATCATACATAGTTATCTATCATATACTGTAAAATCCACTATCAATATTTAATATATGATTCAAGCTAAGGAACAAAGAACAGAATCAGTTCTGTTTGCTTTTAAATAAATTAGATGTACTGAATGGTGATCATGATTTTCTTGTTTGCCATGAAAATGATAACGAAGTAAGACTTAAGTTTTCCATCGATAAAAATTATTGAACTCTTGAACATGAAATAAATTCAAGTTTTAAAATTGCATTCTTGAAATACAAATCAATAAATGTATAACAATTATTCTCATGCACATAACTTTGAACAAATATCATGCATTTTACATTCATATATCATGCACAGTCCACAAGCTTGGACTCCCATTATTGTAGGCTATATAGCTGTGCTTCATACACTGTAGTCAAAGTGAGGATTCTCACTGGCCTTGGAAATGCCATGCTTCAACAGTTTGTACAGAAATCCTTATCTTATAATATTAGATCTTTACGGTAGATAGGGTAGAAGTTTGCCCTGTGAATGTTCATTTGTACAGAGAACAGAAAATGAAACAATATTAAGTGAGCAGTTTTTCAGCTTTTAAAAGAATCATTAAAACATCTTTTTGAACGTGGCTATATATGTAGTGATTGAGAGAAAGTACAAGGCAGAAAAATGTCCAGGACTTGTGTGTGTATGACAAGCAACAAGACAATACAATGGCAAACATAGGGAACAGAAAAACCTCTAAACTAGGCTACTGTGGCTCGCTTCCTCTCCGCTGTTAAAATCAAACATCAAAGTTAGTTTACACTGGAGTTAACATTACCCTAGTATATTATATAAATAGTGCCTGTTTGGGAGGGTAACAGTTGAAATTGACACCCCGAGAAAACCATTGTCAACCGACGCGAAGCGGAGGTTGACAATGGTTTTCGAGGGGTGTCAATTTCAACTGTTATCCTCCCAAACAGGCACTATTTATTTTGTTATACTGAATGTCTTTTTTAAAATTTTTAAGAAAATTTTACTGCTTTTATATAGGAATAACGTGAATTCTACAGCAAACCGTACGCGCATAATTTTCGCGCATGTAACATTTTTTAATGTTACCCGTTGCCAAGTGCGTTGCTAACGCTGAGGGTAATAGTAAATATTATTAACTGCGTCTTAACCAATCAGATTTCAGTATTTAACATGAAAGTATAACAATAAATGTTATTCTCCCTCTCTCTCTCTCTCTCTCTCTCTCTCTCTCTCTCTCTCATATGCCTACCATTGCCTTGTGTAACTACATATAATTCCATACACATGTGATAACATAAGCCATAACAAGCCAAAAGCATGCACATAGCCACATACATTCGGTCACCATACTCCTTAATATTTGCCAGCACACCATAAAACAATCAACATACTGAGAGGGGTATAACTTAGGTAGAGAAGTCTGAAATATTGATGTCTGGGACAGTTCCTGGATAATTCAGGGCAAATCCAGCTGGTAAAAAACCAAGATTATATGGATATTATTTACGATACAGAGAATGGGATTCACTGATGACTGGTCAAGTTCTCTATGGTCTAATGAATGTACCATACTGGGATTTTAAATGCACAAATGTACATACTAGTAGATTTTCAATTCCAACCTTCATCTATTGCAAGATACAATACTAGAACCATACAATTGTTTATCATAGAGTATATAGATTGTTCATATTCATTGAGTACCAGTAATAAAATTCAGACTTCAAATACTGAGCATCTTGCTGAATTATGCCCCAATTAAATAACTATTGAATGCAATTCAATAATGGAAGTGTTCCTAAACATTCTGTGCTCTGAAAAGGAAACACTTTAAAAGAAATATCAGACACCACAGTGCAAAATAAAAAAATTGAAATTAAAAGGGGCAAAAATTGTGGATCTGGTGTATTAATCATCTTGTGTAGTCCTCAAAACAATTCACCAAAGAAGAACAATTACTGTGCTAAATTAACAAAAAAAAATATAGATCTGATGTTGAAATCATCTTGTGTAATCCACAAAACAATTCGCCGTAGAGGAGCAATTACTGTACAGAATTAACCTACCAGCTGTCCTCTGGCCGGCCTCTAGGGTGGAGTTGGAGGTCGGAGACAGCAGCCTGTTGACATTGGAAGGTCCCAGCTTCTCCTTCTTCTTCTGACTGACATCTTGTAACATTCGGAGTAGGTAGGCTTTATCCCGCCCTTCCTGTGGTGGGCCCAAACCAAAACAAAGATACAATAAGAAAGACATGAAAACCTCTAACTGAAATCCTACATCTACGCTATGGATTGAATAAGTGCAATTAATCATGACTGAAAGCCTATGCCATTGTAGCAGACTCGGGAATTTGTCATTTAAGTGACATTCATTTTGGTTTATTTATACTAGTAAGTGGTATTACTGACCATATGTAACTGTTGTCTCAGTAGAGTCACCATCTCTTTATGGCCAATCATCACAATCCTCATGTAGTATGTCCCAACACTGAAAGTAAAGACACAAATGTCAGTCAGTGCTGATCTAGTCACAAAAATCCATACAATTAACCCTACAATTATTTTATTAATAAGGTAGAGTGTAGTAGTTTTTCATCTATAGGATTTTTTTTTCAAAAGGTCCAGTATGAATGATGAAGAACAGCCTAGACCATGAATCTGATTATCTATCAAGAGCATAAAACGGGGGATAAAGACTTCCAACAAAATCAAAAGGAGAGGTAGAGATGGAGGTTATATATACTTAATTTACCAGACCTGAAGTGGTGGGGGGTGGGGAAGCTGAATACAGACTTACCATAGGGCAACCAGAATACTGGCAATACTTCCTGGACTGGAGATAAAGTTGATGATGTCATGAAGAACTTTCAGGTCTCCTTTCCAGCTGTCAATCAGGTTTGTTACTATAGAGTAGGCCTTCTCTTCCCCTCGGAATGGACCACACACTTTACTCGGCTCGATTCTAACAAGTCAAATAAAGCTCATTCATCAATTTCTAGTATACAATTCACTGTATTCTGTACTACATATATGTGTATATGTACCTCATTTTTTTCTTCTTCTTTAATTTACGAAAATAGTTACTGTAAAAGTATTACATTTGGCATGTACAATATTTGGCGGAAAATACTTTTTGTACAAGTACAAGTTGGCGTGGATCTAAATAAGCCTATTCCTGAATGTTACTACCAGTATTCTTATACATATATCCATGGCATTTAGCAATGTACTTGATTCAGCAGAAGTTGTATTCTGCCCAAAACACTAAATACAATACACAAGAATTATGGAGAAGGGTTACCTAGGCACTACCTGCTGCCTAATCCATTTATGTAATATATTTACATAATAAAATATGTTCAAATCAAATCAAATAAAATACATAGCCAAATGTAATACGTTAACAGTAAGAGTTCTGCGATTTTCCAGCAGTATTTTCATGGTTGTCTTACATGATGACCCCTACAGCCACAGCTACCATCGCCATTAGGAAGAAGAAGAAGAGGAAGCCCATGAATATGGTGTGGGACTTGGCAGCTCTCCAAGGCCGCAGTGAGGGCTGGCAATTTTGTAGAACACTGACCTACAAATAGTTCAAAAATGGTGTTCAAAATTTGTAGAAAATTCAAAATCTAAAAATTTGAATTAATGAATAATTATTTGAGATACTGAAAACAAATTTAATTTTGCATGTGAGATAATTTTACAAAATCTGCATATAAAAACCTTATTGGGAATATTTTTTTTGCAGTGAACAAGTCCTTTTTAGACTACGTGTACTAGGTTCTGTCATGAAGCACTGGTTAATGGTAAAAATAAAGTTCTCACAAGTTGGTTTACAGTAAATGAACCTGATAAATAATACATACCATTTTGACATAGAAGATAATGAATAACTTGACCATCATGACCAGAGATAAAAGTGGAGAATAAAAGGTGCCAAGCCTGAAATACAGATTTGATCAGTTTATGAATAAAATGGATCACAATAAAACAAAAGTATATTTCCATTAAAACCTACGGAATAGGACAATAGGTTAGATCTATAACTACGGTAATACTTTGACCTATTGATATGACACTAGACATTGGGTCATTTATCTATGTTAAATTATGTACCGGTAGATGTATTATTCTGACATTATGCATGGAAGTGCAACAGACAGCGTTTCTGCAAAACACTGTACTAAATAAATGGTGACTTACTGACATAACACATGATTGTGTATAGTGTAATATGAGATTAACATGTTTAGACCAGCACAGGGCCTGGGAGTAGATTTACATGTATAGTGTATGTAACTGACCAGCACAGGGCCTGGGAGTAGATTTACATGTATAGTGTATGTAACTGACCAGCACAGGGCCTGGGATCAGATTTACATGTATAGTGTATGTAACTGACCAGCACAGGACCTGGGAGTAGATTTACATGTATAGTGTATGTAACTGACCAGCACAGGGCCTGGGATCAGATTTACATGTATAGTGTATGTAACTGACCAGCACAGGGCCTGGGATCAGATTTACATGTATAGTGTATGTAACTGACCAGCACAGGGCCTGGGAGTAGATTTACATGTATAGTGTATGTAACTGACCAGCACAGGGCCTGGGATCAGATTTACATGTACAGTGTATGTAACTGACCAGCACAGGGCCTGGGATTAGATTTACATGTACAGTGTATGTAACTGACCAGCACAGGGCCTGGGATTAGATTTACATGTACAGTGTTTATAACTGACCAGCACAGGGCCTGGGATCAGATTTACATGTACAGTGTATGTAACTGACCAGCACAGGGCCTGGGAGTAGATTTACATGTACAGTGTTTATAACTGACCAGCACAGGGCCTGGGAGTAGATTTACATGTATAGTGTTTATAACTGACCAGCACAGGGCCTGGGAGTAGATCAGATCCAGGGTGTTCCTGCCAATGTCAAATTCTGGCCCCATGGCCTGTCCCTCCTGCTCCTCATTGCCTTTATTGCAGCAATACTGACCACATATTCTGGGAATCAGAGAAAAAAACCAATACTTATCACGACTTACAGTAAATATAAATGTACATGTAGCTCTATGTTTATCATGGGAAGGAGGAACAAACCTATAATTATAACCAAATTTACTAGTACAGAGAAATTATATCTCATCATTCCTGATAATCTTAAAATAAATTTCTTTGTTGAACAAATTAACAAAAATTCTCATTTTTACATGTATATGTATTGTGTAAGTTTAAGGTAAAATATTCAGTATTTAATTATTACCTGCGTAGAAATTCAAGGAAAAATGTAGCTCCAAGGATGAAAAAGAAATCCACCAATACAAGGCGGTAAATCTCGCTACCGACTGCGGTCTCCCAGCACTGTCAATCATAAAGAGAGACTTACTCTGATATATCAAGCCAAGGTAAAAGGTATGGGGTACTTCAGTGTGGATACCATTGCAACTGATACATTCCATTCAATACCCCATAAATAAGAAACAATTTGACAATGAAAAGTTCCACATGCTGTCTGGACAACTGACGGTCAAACTTACAGAGTACTTATCTTTGGCTGTGTCTGTGAACCAGAAGTAAACCAGGATCCCCAGCACACACGTCTTCAACAACATGGTTCTGGGAAAGAAAGTATCAATCTCTATCACATGCTACCTTATTTTGTACATTCACTTGTTTTCACTGTTCTACAAATTTTTGGTGGTAATTTTTCTTTTCTAATGATTAAGATCAAAGAACATTGTGGGCCTCTGAATAAGTTTACCTGATCATGTTGATGTACAGTTCATTCTTTGGTTCCTCGTATTTTTCAAACTGTGCAATCTTTGAGAATATGGGTGGGAAGACCAGGAAGATTGCGGACACACATAGAGAGAGAGCCAGATCACTGAGAATGTACACTGAGCCCTGAAATGTACCATACAACTCCATCAACAGAACGATACATGTACCATATGCGGTACAATCATCTTATACACAATTTGATTCAAGCATACAAAATTATACTAGACAAAAGTTCATCTACCTCAAGTTAAAAAATGTTCAATTGATTAAACTACAAATATGACGTACATATACCTAAATGCAAGAAATAACAAAGGAAAAATCAGAATTGAGAGATTTCTGAAGATCATGCCATGCATTGAAATACAGGCATACAGAATGTTGCTGTGTCTCATGATCATTGTAATACAGGCATACAGAATGTTACTGTATCTCATAATCATTGTAATACAGGCATACAGAATGTTACTGTATCTCATAACATTTATGTATTGTACCTATATAGGATCAACTATCGTGCCTTTGTTATTGTTACAGCTTACAGTGTATACACGTTTATGTAATGCCTAAAATTAGGTTTTACTTAAACGAAAACTCTTAATATCTAAAACCTGCTTTTTACATAATTAGTACACTTAATAGAATGAAGTGACAAAGATAATGTACATGTATCATTCAAATATTTGGAAATCAGATAGTATAAACTGCTAGACATGCTCTCTTGAATTTGTATTCATGTACATGTATTTACTTGTACCTTTTTCAGTATCTGAAAGTATTCATGAAACATATAAACCAACGTGAAACCCAGTTACAAACAGAAAATCACTACAACAATGAATAACATGTATACCTGTAAAAATATTTTATTTTCTAAAATATCAACAAATGAATTTTAACAACTAGTAATCATTAAAGTACATGTATCTAGCAAAAATACTAAATCATTTACCATGCATAAAAGCTAATCCGTAAAGTTACACCCCAAAGACCCATTCAAAAGTAATTGTAAAGAACTAAAATTAGCTTGGACCCTGCTAGATTTGCACAATTCTTCACTGTTACAACAACTATTTAAAATTAAATGTACACCATAAAATTAGTCCTTCCTTAATTTGTAAATTAAGGTCATTGTAGAATTATAGATTTAGGCATTTCTACACCTTTTCATTTAAGCCTTGCTAATTCTACAGCATTAGGTCCTGCTACAACTTTTAAATGTTCAACCTTGCTAAACATTATTTTTAGTGGTAATTTTTTAAAATGTCCCAGATTAATCCAAAGGTTTAACCTTGCTAAACCTGTGGGGTTAGGCTCTGTTATATCTGTATATTTCTACAGACAGATTACCTTGAGGGTGCCACTGCCCGATATCCAGAATACCAGATAGGAGAGTCCGGCTATGGAGCCGAGGATCAGCAGGTTGGTTAACACTCGCAGGAATAACAGCTTACACCGCTCCTCCATGTTCTTTTTATGACTCTTCTTCTTGCTCCCAGACAAGTACTCCTACAAACATCACTGTGTGTATTATTTAGAATTCAGTTGAGACATAGGTCTGCTGTTTATTCCTAGCAGAAACTAAGCAGAAAATTGGTTTACTATCATCTCAGTGCAGAAACCCTTGTGTTTTGGTCTTACCTTTTATTAATTGCAGAAACATTTTGTGATTCAATTTGGAGAATTTTGTATTTAACTTTACATTACCTGAAATCTGAAAAAGCTCTTGTGTTTGCGTGTAAAACTCACCTTGTCTTTATTTCATTGTAAAAGCTCCTGTGTTTTGATGTGAAATTTGTATTACCTTTATCTCATCATAGAAGTACCTAAAGTGTGTTTGGGCACGGAGTTGGTCTTACCTTCATCTCATTGTAGAAGCTCTTGTGCTTCAGTCGTGCTGCTGCTTTGTCTGTGATGTTGTAATCCCATCCACAGAAAACTCTGCTGACATTATAAAATGTGTGGGTCCCACTACCCTCAATGTAGTTCATTTTGTAGGATTGTGAAATACTGAAAAAGAAACAGTTTATAATAAATTTGAGTAATTAATGTATATCATATACCTAGTAGTGTATCAGCCCTGATACACATGTTTTGGACTAGGTGAGACAGCAACCGGAAGCTAGAGCTGTATCGCCCTCGGGGCTGATATTTCTCTGTCTCAGCCCGTCGTCAAGGGGGTGTATTGCCCTCAAATTTGAAATTGATAATTTCTATATATCTCTGCTTTAAATTAAGACTAGTTTGTGAAAAAACGATAGAATAACGAATATATAATACAAATTATCACCTTACACGTCTGAATATTTTGATGTATTACCGAAAATTGAAAAATAATAATTCAAAAATAGCGCCAAAGAGTGATGTGTATCTAAGTAAGGGGAGGTAACCTACACAACGGTTGTGTATTTAGAACAATAGCACGATTTATTTAATATCAATCAACGTTTAAATTATGGAGGATATAGAGAAGGATCGAACGAGACTTAATCTTAGAAAATCAGAGATTAGACTGTAAAAATTAAGGGGTTAAAGTAATGGACGCGCTTATGAACGTTCTCCAATAACTTTCTATATAACAGTATGGATCTTTATGAATGGAATCTGACGGGAAACTTACGAAATCCCAGTGAAAGAATTTGACTCATAACGAAGCTGCATAGGAGGGAAGTTTATCTCGCGATAATTTTGAATTCTAGAAGATAGTCCTTCATTTCAGACGACAGACTCTCTTCTACTGTATTTTAAATGACGATGGTTTGTCAACAAAGTCCGACAACTCTTTACAGTTTTAACACATACAAAAAGAAATAAAAACGAACAAGTTTTGTAAATCCGAAAAAAATCTATAGCTTCTTCATGATAAATTATATTCCTTATTTGGAATTTAAATTTGAATTAAAGTCTTTGATTTTAGATATATGATATAAACAACATCACACTTTTGTTTTGATCTCGTCCCTGGTATCAGCCCTCGGATGGTATCGGCCCGCGCCCTTCGGGCTTGGGCCGATACCAACCGCTCGGGCTGATACCAGGGCCGAGATAAAAACAAAAGTGTGATATTCTATATATAACGTATACTGTAAAAGTGGTTATTCAGGCATGGGGGAAATTTAATCTAGTTATGCGGTAAGCTTAAAATTGCAGCCCCAGGCGTACGGTAAAAAAATTTAGAGTGGTAAATCACACATTCACATATCTAATACCCACAAGTATTGTTACACTAGAGAAAATGCGCTCTTAACCACCAGCATAAATAACCACTTTTACACTATATGCCAAGATACTGAGATAATCCATGACCTTTTATCATAGCCAGAACTGTTCGGAGTATTATTTGTGTTTACCTGATGGCCAGTGTAATGAGGCAGAGGATGTAGTAACCACCACAGGTGAACAGGTAAGCATACTTCATGTTGTAGCTCGTTGTAGAATTCACTGGAATCTCAATAACCTGGTCCGTGTAAAATCCGTAGTACAACTCTGTGTTGTTGAACCAGTTCTAAAATGTGAAAAAATTAAAAGTAAATGTTTTATTTTATATATGAATCATTGTTACCACTCTTAATTTGGTATGTTTTAGTTGTTTCTTCTGTCAACTTTTATGTCATCCTGCAAGTCCATTAACTTTAAATTTTGTGCAAGAAATTCAATGAATCAGACTTACTCCCCCTGTAAGCAGTTCCTCTCCAGTAAAGGATACAGAGGTTTCATTGACCGAGAATCCATATCCACTGGGGACCTTGATGTTGTATCTGTACAGAATCTGGGGCACCACAACAAAGCCGAGGGTCAGAGTAAACACAGGAATGTTCAGAAGGAAAAGCCACTTCAAAAAGAGGAAGTAAGAGGTCACCCCAGTCCCAAAATGCCCCTCAATTTTTTTCATGTGACTTCTCCATAGTTCCAGAGAGTAGGCAAACTCTGCCATTCGATGCTTGAAATGCATCCAAGACTACAGAAAATAAATATATTTAATAATATAAAAAAAAATTCATGAATTGCAACCCATTGTGCATAAAGTAAAATAAAAGCTACACTTAATTCATAAACAATTCCTTATTTATACTTAGATTTCTAACTCATTATTATACTCACTATTCCAATGCTGTATTTTGTCCTCTTCCACCATCCAATTTTCTTGTGTGTTTGACCTCTCTTCAAGGTCATTTGTTTCCTGGTTTCTGACGTGGTTCTTCTGCGAAAATCACAGTCAAATAGAACGAAAAAATGATTAATAAAATACAGAACAATTGTAGTGATTTTTTGCATTTTTATGTATCTTTTACAGTTATTCACTTCAATTTCAACAAATGGCTTGGCCAAATTGTAAATTAAAAAATACAATTTTCAAGCATGTCTAATAGGATGAATATTGACATAAATAACTTTTAAACTGAACAATATGTAGGAACAGGAGGGACAGGAAAATAAGAATACAAGTTACAGTATCTCTTTTAATTATCATAAACAATTTTATGTATGTTCTTTTACATATTACTATTAGAAAGTCCTACTTGATAGAGAGTTTATCATGCATGGGTAGGACCATTCTTCTGAGGGTCTCTGTGGTCCTGGCCTCTCCATCAAGCTCGTCCATGTAATCATCATTTCTAGTGAACGAGTCGGCCACTTCATTGGCGTCTTTCCCCCGGGCTGCACGCAGCGTGCCATGAATCGACCTCCGGCTGCTCTTCCTCCTTCTGATTGACTCCTTGGCTGCCACTCCACTGGCAATTTGTTCTTTAATGTCAATTATAATGAAATGTATATTAAATTCATATATCTTTTATGAAACCTGTTTATCATGCAAACTGTAGTTTATGCATGATTACAGTAAATTTTTGGAAAAACCCACCAAGTTGTCGACTGGGGAGGGCATTAATTAGGTCAGCTGTATCCCTGGGTTCAGCAGTGGCAGCCCACCTCCTACGCGTGCTTCCCTCTGGACAGTATTCTCTAGAGCCATCTGATCCCCGACGCTCTTCCATTCGTATTCCCTCCATGTCTACCGCTACCCTGTCACGTTGTAGACTGTCATCACGATACGCAGGGTTAACTGAAAGAACAACCCTCTTAATCAAACAAATATTTCAAATAAACTCAAAAATTGCAATTTCTTAAAACTATTCATAAATCTGAGTGTGTATGTATTACAGTAGTCAATAGGGTGAGATGATACACTGATATACATTTGGTGAATGATGCAATTATCATTTGGTCCTTCAGAGTTTTCGCATGCTCAGCTTGGTAAGAGAATTTATGCAACTTAACTAAGTAAGGATTGTCATAGGAGAGAACAGAGAGGAAGTGTATATCTTTAAGATTTGAGTACAGCCTTTTATGGCTCACATGTTACAGATATAGTGCTGTTTTTTATGAGATCAATTTACTTACAGCGCACTGTGTCTAAAACAAAACAAAAAGCAGATCTGTTTGGATGATTGATGAAAGATGGATGAATTTTAGTAAATGTGGAAACCCAATTAAACCTGGACCTGTATTCAGCCCAGCACATAATCATTTACTGTACCATAAACATGACAAATGAACCTAAATAGCCCAAACAAATTAAAGCAATTAAGATATCAATTGTCTGAAGCTGTTACCTGAGTTGAGCCTAGAGAAAGTTAAGATCAACAGAATATGATATTTAAATTTCATTGATGAAAACTAATGTTGGCATAGAATCTTTCAGAATTGGTGCATTTTTAGAGTATGATAAACAGCCCACCCATTTATCGAAATGACGTACCCCAAAAGGCCAGGAATTTCACAATATTTGTGAAAACTTCCTTACAAATTAAACTTGTTAAAAGAATACAGAATATTTTTACACAATAAGTTATGATTACTAATACAGCACCACCCTTACACCAAAACCCCTGACAAATGAGTCATAAATTTCACAATTTAAGGTAGAAACCCTACTCCCATTCATTTGTTTTTGTCAGGTGCCTAAAGCTAGTACAAAAAAATTTAAAATCATTTAAAATAGGGAGGTTTTTATCAAGAATCTTTGGTGATAAGGAAGCAGAGAGCATGAATTTCTCAATTCTAATGCTCCAACTATTTTCTTTTATTGGTTATAAAGAAAAAGTTAAAATATGTTGAAAAGTTGAATATGCATGGCACACAAAGCAGAGGGGAGGGGCAATAAAAGTGATCAATGTGACAAAAAAACACTATCAAAATTTTATGGATAAATACAAGCCCATAAATGACAGAAGTTTGGGGGTTATCTTACATCATTCATTAGTATAACGAACTTCTTATCAATTATATCTAAGAAGCACTGTTCAATTAGAGAGTCTCAATGAAAAATATAAAAATGTACATCTTTATTACATGTCAATATACAAATTGTCAATATACAACACACTAAAACCAAATCAACTGAAGCAAGTCAAGTTTCAGCTATTGAAAAAAAATGAGCCATATCAAATTGCAGAGCTTGAGAACATTTCAATAGTTAAGTGTCAAGTAATAACAATTATTTGGCTTTATACTCTTGTCTACCCACAATAACAAGGACATTAGGTGTGGTCGGTCATGCCATGATTTGATTTGTTCTATCCTTACACCCTCAACCCCCTTATGCCCTATAGACATTAAATGCATGATTTGTATAGCTAGTAATTTTAGGACAGTTAGGTTTGCCCTTACACTACTGTGCCTTTTGGCAGCGACTCTGAAATTCACATGTATTTCAGGGCCGTAATGAGGGTGGATACTTACAGTGTGACCTGTCCTGCATGGGGATATCCTGACCCTGCCCACTGGGCCCATATCCGTTTCCATAGCCAGCCATGTCCAAAGATTACCAATAGGCACTCAACACATAATGATCAGGCATCCAATGCTTTCTCTTTATGTGCGGGTATCAAATGTTATCTAAACACAAAAATGACAAATAAAAGATTTATACAGTACATCAAGATATACCACAGCTTGATATTTGTCTCCGATATCTCACAGACAGACCTTGATTCACGGAATCCTTTAGATGTATTGATTTGTTCACTAATAACTCGTGTAAGGTATTACCTGTAGTAGCTGTACACTGGTAACTGGTTCATAACAACTCAAACTTTACTTCCTGGTCGTAACTTTATCTTTGAGTTTCAACCAAACACATGTGGGCTCACAGCAGAATTTGAGACTTATCAGAAGTCCTCTTTGTGTGAATTACACATAGTAAGGTTTTAGCTAAATCAACTTCATCTTTGTCCAAATGTCATTCATATACTGGTTTATGTTTAAAAATATATATATATATATCAAGAAAATTCTCAAATCCATGTTATCTTATTCAAAAACTAATTGATGTCAAATATATGTCTGTGATAACACTAAATCAAATTTGTAACATCCAATACATTTCATCAATAACAAATTTAAGTGATGTATGGTAGGGGGCAAGTGGGATTTGCATACCGGTAATAATACGAAATGAAAATAATATACATCTGTCAATACCGGTAATATAATTGAACAGTTGCTGAAAATTACCTGGTATCTACATATAAGTAATAGGGTATCATTCTTTGAATATTATTTAATATTTAAGGACTTTATTTATTTTACAATGATTAATAAACATGTTCAAAAACTTTTTATATCTCTCATTGGCATGGATGTTAGCGTGATGGGGTCATTAATGTGGGAGGAAGCCGGAGTACCCAGAGAGAATCCACATGTCTATGCGAGCGACCGCATACCCTATTACATACAACAGCTGTCAATCAGGGGATTGAACTCGGGTCGCAGCGGTGAGAAGCGAGTGCATTAATTGTCCACTACGCTACTGGAGGACACTTTGATATTATGAGGGGATCATTATGGTCGAAGCATATCAAATCTATCATAAAGCCTTTCAGGCTTTATTGGATTTGATCACACCCCAGCCATAAATGATCCCCTCATAATGCTCAAGAAATGATTCCTTACTCCTTGATTAAATACATATCTATTTAAGTAAATTGATGATAACAGCCATTTACATTAGACCACTGTATATTGAAAGTTATCTGTTCAACGCGATAATTATGTCATTTGATCATTTAAAACAATACAAACAAGTGATCATTCTCAAACTTGCCTCAATACACACAATTAAGTGTATCATACACAACAGGACAATATCAATTTTGATACTGATCTTGATTAGTTACATTATAAATATGACGTTGATATCAACAGTATCATATACAAAATGACAATACATGTACAATATATCAACATTGATACTGATTCTGATAGGTTAAATTAAAACTATAAGGTTCATAGTGACAATGTCATACATAAAATGACAATATTTATGTCGATATCATTTCTGATTATTTGTATTTTGTGTATTTAGCATAATAAAATCAATATTGATACAATATCATTTATCATTGACATCAACACCATTGTAAAACAAAGCCATGTTAAGACAACATTAATGCAAAATAATGTCAATGATTAATATGTATTTATGATGTATCAAAATGGTGAGACAAAATCAATACGATATCTAAACATAAAGTATAGATATGCAAGATACAAATGTGCAATGTATTAATAGGTATAGTTGTTAACATTGGCGAATTGACATCAATACTATATCATCGATAAAAACAATATCGGAGTCAAGTGAAGTCGTATCCAAACTGACTCATACCTAAACAGACTCATAATCCATTTTGCCGTGGTAAACAATGATGCTTGGATTGTTAATAAAAAGTTAAGCTGTTCAGGTTAGCTTTTGATATAATTACAAATAATTAAGAAGTTATGAGATAGATGAATAGAATTTTGGATATTTTCAAAGAAAGTTTAATGCCATCTCCTTAACTTTGCCAAAGAGTTTCCTATATCAACATTTGATAGACAATTTCTGTTTATGTGCAATTTTATCTTTAAAAAATGGATTAATTTGTAAATTCTTCTCACTTATTGAAGGTAGGCATAATAATATAATTGAAGTCATTTTTCACTCAGATTATTTAATTACAAGTCTGTTTGGGTACAAGTCAGTTTGGTTATGAGTTGACTGTAATTCACGATATCGACTTAGATTTGAAAAAATCAAAGACATCCTATATTACCTAAGGTTAGCTTCATAGATTTTTTTTTAAGTTGTGCATGATCTGGTGTATGCTATTGTCATATAGAATGTTTTTACAATATTTGAAATTACAATGAAATAAAATTGCAAGAAAGTAAAATTGTATAAATTGTTTAAAACTAAATAACTTTATTATAATTCATTTTATGTCTTAAAGTTAAAAATAATTTGCTAATTATAAAATAATTTTTAAACAAAGTACTAGTATTTGAATCATGATGAGTAAAACTACCCAAAAACACAACAGGTGTACAGAACCAGGAACTGCAAACCTTTTCTATACCTTGAAATGTTTAAAAGGTGTTTTATTTGTTAGTTATCGTCTAGCTATATGACATGGAGTTAAAATAAACATATGTGATTGCATTATATATAAAATTAACAACCCACGAGAGACATAAATAAGTTTTTTTTACCTGAGAGAATAAATGTTGAAGCCATTAAAGAATGATCGTTCGTTGTTTGTTTTGACATTCGTTCATAAGAATGTCGTACATGTGTATAAAAATTAGCTCTTAAATCTGTATCGATAATTTTATGATATTCTTAAGTTTTTCTTATATAAAGACATTCAATTAATCAAAATGTGCGAAAAAAGCAACCGATCGAAACTATTATTGATAGGAAAGGCGATATTCCATAGAACGAATTAACAATAACATGTTCATTCCAGGTGGCGCTGTATCTTGAACAGGTAGAGACAAATAAACACACAGGTCTGACAGGTATATACTTTGGGAAAGAAAGAAAAAATTAAAACAGGTATGTAGCCAGTTAACTAGTCCATTAACTGATTTGTTATATGAAAACTAAATAAAAACTACCGATTAGGATGCTTAAATTTTGATATCACGTGTAGTTTGCTTTGAACAGTTGAATTTTATCTCAATTTTATGGAGTTTAGATCTAATGCAGAAGACTGTGCAATGGGTATTGTCTCAAAGATTTTTTATTGACAACACTGAAACTCATTTACATCAACTAGTGTCACAAAGTGTCAAACTTGACAATAATTGTTTTAAAACTGACAACTCCTTTTTTTCTAATTGATAAGTCCTTCTATAATTTTATTTATTCAAATTTTATCAAGTTTGAATGAATCAAACAGACAAATAGAAGGACCAATCACTTGGTGTCACCATCATTACAGATATGTTTGCACGGTGGTAACACATAGGGTGATCTATCCACAGTGAGTGGCACACTTCATTGGTTTAATTTCCAGGAAATAAAGTTGGTATGTTAGGAAAATTGGTATAGTACATGTAAATCTATTAATTGTGGCAACTTCTTCCTGTCCAAAAATACCCAACTAGAATCAACTTATTACCAACTTTCATGGGCATAGCTGATCACCTTGATGCCGTTAAATCATGAACAAGCTTAAATCTCTCTTGGAATGATTTCATTTCATATAATTCTGATTTAATTGAGGGCCTTCTTCTGCCAGTAGTATGTTTTACGGTGTGATCGCTGGGGTTAGCACAGCATACATTGAATTAATTACACCAGGGTACATATGTTTCAAAATAATAAATTAAAGCACTGGTTAATACCAAATGAATGCATCAAAGTGATAAAGAAACAAAATAAAAAATATTTTATGCTCCAGTATACATGTTTAAACATTTATGTGAGCAATAAAAAACTACCGTAGTATATTGATGATATGTATCCAACTATCCATTCTACTTTCTTTACTGTATGACCTTTGACACATGTGCAGCTTTGTGGAAAAGAATCAGGTCTTGATGTTAATGTTGAGATCAATTTCACTTAAGCACAATCTAAATGCAGCAGATAGATTTCTGATCTGAAGTTTTTTTAAAAAGTACAACAAAACTTACCTTGCAAATCTTTTTGTGAGGTACAGTGTTTGAAATGCAGTCATAACAAAACACAAATTATTCACTATAAATTTACAAGTGTATATTTGATAAACAGAAGTCATTCAATTCTATTATGAAGGTAATAATAGTCTAAAAACTTACTATTACCTCATTATATACCAAATGTTATCTTTCTTTCCCAAGATTGTTTCTATTCATGAATTGTAAAAATTTGATGGGGAAAATAATTTCTCAATTACAAAAATACACCAAAGATTGATTAAATAATGTGTTGCACTTTATTACAAGGACTAAACCAATTCTTTCTATTCTGTATTAACAGTTAACAGACATGCCTCTTTCACTCTTTGGAAACAAGTTTTCTCCCAAGAAGACACCCCCAAGGCGAGCACACTCTCTGTCCAATCTACACCTAGATGCTTCCCAGTCCAGGGAGGAATTCGGGCCTGATGTGGGACCAGTCAAATTGAAACTAGGGGGCAGTGAGATTCAGTTTGAAAATGGAATGTGGGTTGCAGGTAAAAAAAAAATGAAAATTTTGAAATCACAAATATTTTCACAATTTCAAAAATGTTTGTTTTTGATGAATTCTTTCTAAGATTTTTACAGATTCAATATTGATGCATTTGATTATTGAGAAATATTTTTGATATTGCAGAGAGTGGTGCTGGGGGAGCTAGTCACAAGGAGGTGATGAAACTTCGCAAACAGAATCAGCTGCTGGCCGAGGAGAACAACCTACTCAAACTAAAAATTGATGTCCTCCTAGACATGGTAGGTCAAACTTGTCCCCATATTGAAATTACTGGATACAGGGAGTTATTCTATTTTTGGACCATTGGCTCTCACTCTCAGTGGATGGATTTAATAAAATTACATTTCCTTAAATTGCAAATTCAAAGCTTTACATTACTCTCTATATTTGCAGCAAAACTTATGTATTAAAATGAGATTATACAAAAGAATAATGAAAAAGTTACTGGTAATTGTGATGGTAATACAACTACCGTATATAGAAGTTGATACTTCATGATAATGAAGCTGAATCTTATTTTACAGTTAGCAGAAGCTACAGCTGTTTCACATTACCATGAGAATGAATTAAAACAACTAAAAGGTCAAGTGGGAAGGAAGAAATAATTTAATACCTCTACAATCTAGGAATTCATAGACAATAGCCTGTACCATAGATATTCATAGGAGTCAGTGTCCATGTGTTTGTGTAAAACTCCATCACCAGTGCCAGTCGTGTGAGAGAGGACATTTGTTATGATGTATGAATCTGATCTTGTCATCCTGTGCGTCTGTTACACATCATTTTGTAAAATAGATGTACATGTATATAGAATCTTTTAGAATAATTTTTACCTCTATTTATTAAAATTGTATTGTTAATTTTATATTTAATAAATTTTTTAACAATGGAAAGGTTTTATCTTTTCAAATTTGAATCATTGTGAGATGAGAGGAACTTGATTGAATCGGTAATGTGAACAACAGAGTTTTATCAAGAGTTATTTCTCTTGAATTTAGATTGAACAAGCATAGAGACGCTTTGCCTGATGGTAAAAAATAAAAATCCGATCAACAGTAGCTTACAGAAATGGGCTGAACAGTTAACATCAAGGAAGCTATATCATACATACTCTCTTTTCTTAAAGTTGAGATTAAAATTACCGTTAAAATGGGGGGAAATCATTATTTCTATCTCTGCTTCAGTGAAAAAGTATAATGTAAGCATGTTAAATTTCCTTTTTTATTGTATAAATGCATTACTTGTATGTGTACAACTTGAATAAAAGAAAATAATAAAACAACAAACAACACTTTATAATTAACAGAATGTCTCAAATATCACAGACAACTTCTCACTTCATAAAACAACAGTTATTTGTGTGGGCAAGTTCGCTTTGTGTGACCTGCAAGACAAGGATGAAAATATTTTAATATCTGGACGTTTCCAGTAGAGTGGTCAACATTTGATAAATTCTCTTTATATATCACCTTCCTCTCCACAGAGCCCACATTTCCTGGCTGCCCGCTTTTTGGTGGGCGTGACACCACTGCTGTCTAACATGGACAGTGTTCTCTTTTTGCTGACTCCTGTAAGAGGAGAACATAGAAATGGTGTACTCAACAATAATGATCACCGGTAACTCAATTCTCTGACATTTAAACTATCTAAGTAATCTACATTTGAAAAAGATTACTGGTCCTGTAAGGGTAAACTGTTGCTGAAAATGATTTTGTAATTGCATGTCCATGCCGATTTGTATGGCAATCACTTTTTTCATTTATTACTTCATGAGATAATATTTCCTCCAATTTAAGATATAGTCTCTCTTTAATGTAAAGAGATAGAATTAATTATCTATTAAAATATTCCTTTAGAAATATAATATGCATTTAACTGTTTTATAAGTTACCGTATAAATATTTAAGTATATTACCTGTATTTGTGTTTCCTCCACTAGAACTTTCATCTGCCCACTGGAAAAATTTACAACTTTGGTCTCTGGGATTGGCACAGGCGTAAAATGTACGCCCCTTGTTGGGACCTTCTTTATTCACCATTAACCTGCAGATGAACGATCTAATGATGCATGAAGCGCTAACACACATTTGCATTCATTCTACAGTACTGTATATCTCAGTTTGATAAACTTACATTTTGGCTGGATTGCCACAATTGCACATGACATCTGAATCTCCACCACTTTGAGTTCCTTGGTACCTGCTAAAAATATACTTTACAGATGAATCTTGCACAAAATTCTATAAATGTTTTTAATTTTATACATCAACAGGGGTTACAGGACAATATATAGAGAACAATTCATACCCTTTTCCATAAATTGCAGCCTGTATCAGCCCAAGACACCAATATCAGCCTTCTCTCCTCTGGCTAATATTGGTGTCTCGGGCTGATACAGGATGCAATGTAGAAAATGGTAATATGTATTACCATGGTATTACCATGGTACTTGAGCAAGCATGCATTTGATGTTTCCCTGTCAAAAAACCATCAGAAAACACCCATATTTTGCTCCGAAATATCAATTTATCAAAATAAGACTATCTCATCACTCGCAAATACCCTGTATTAGCCTAGACCTTGACATTTAGCTATTGCATCAAAAATAAACATTCAGACTGTAATGTATCTTTTTAATTCACTTAGATTTGTTAACAGAATCGATGGTATGTTATAACAGTAATTCCTTTAAAATGTTATTATAAGACATGTTTTCATTAAATACATCAATTTTATGGAGTTGGAGAAAACACATGATGTATCGTACAGTGGTTTAAATCTATAACGTCATGGAAAAGTATATGAGGTCACACCTTTATGATGTCATAGTATACAGACAGAGCAATTGCGATTAGGAAAATATTGAAAAATAATTGCAGTTCCTCCGAATGGACTTACTGTGGGAAAGAACAATGGATATGCAAATATAGCTTTATAAGGGACAAACATGATTGTAAAAAACATGAAATCTGGCTATTAGAAGAATAAATAACATTGTGTATGTAAATGTCAGAGATACATGTATATGGCTATAGATATACTGAGTGCCCCGTAACATTGTACAGGTGTATCTCCCTCCTCCCCCACCCCATCAATCTGTCCTCCATGATCAATAACATTGTGTATGTGAATAACACAGATGACTCCGAGAGTGACCCATGACATTGTACAGGTGTACCTCCCTCCTCCCATGCCCTCACCAATATGCCCTCCATATCAATAACATTGTGTATGTGAATAACACAGTCACATGACTGACAGTGACACATGATGTTGTACAGGTGTACCTACCTCCCTCCTCCCCCGCCACCCCCACCAAACTGTCCTCCACTGTTCTCATCTGTAATATATCAATTCAGAGTGCACTAACATTTGGAAAAGGACATGTATAAATACACAGTTCAAGGATTTAAAGTAATGATTTACTGATAGTTAAAGTCTGAATGAAAGTATATAATTTACACTAATTAAGAAATGAAGGCACTGATACCATTTGTAACATCTGCCCACTGGAAGAAGTTGCAGCTTTGTTCTCTGGGATTGGCACAAGCGTAAAATGTACGCCCCTTGTTGGGACCTTCTTTATTCACTGTCAACCTGCAGACAGATTGTTAAAATTGATTTGATGATTAATAATACACAAGTGCATTAGGCCACATAAAATTAATATTTAGAATCTCATCCTGATTTGCAAAAAATATGGGGCGGGTGGGCAGATTTTATTTGTGATTTTTTTTAATCACCTTTTTTACCGTTCATGTTCTAGAAATAACAACTGCTCTATTCTTTTAAATTGTTAATGCTAATATGAGTACACAAACCCAATTTAATCTTTTAATTCCATTTTTTTTTCAACTTAACTGTTAATGCACATTGACATTTATATCCTTATGATAACAATCATAAAGGTAACAATCAATTAAACGGTAATCCACGTTTAGGCAGCCATTAAAATGTTTTGAATTTTTGGTATACCGAGCCCTATTTTTTTCACCAAAATTTTTTTTTTCAAAATAAAATAAAATGCATCGGGGCGGCCCATTTTCAGAGGGGCGGGTAAGGATGAGAATCTAAAAATTAATTTTATGTGGCCTTAGTTCTACATCTCATGATAACAAACTTACATTTTGGCTGGATTTCCACAATTACACATGATGTCAGAATCTCCACCACTATGAGTTCCTTGATACCTGCTCAAAACAAAGGGTACTCTATAAAAAAAGAATATTTAGCAAACATGTACTGTATGATGCTAACACAAAGACTACACCAACAAGGTGCTGAACACTGTTCTTACCCTCCTCCTCCACTCAAGTTTCCTCCTCGGTTTTCGTCTGAAAAGTATTGAATTTTTTCAAAACCATGAATAAAAGGATATCTGACACCATTTACATTTGTATAAAAAAAACCCCACTTTTATGGTATACAAAGTACATGAATACAAAATAATAATTGAATGAAAAACTTATACCATTTGTAACATCCCCCCACTGGAAGAAGTTACAGCTTTGATCTCTGGGATTGGCACAGGCGTAAAATGTACGCCCCTTGTTGGGACCTTCTTTATTCACTGTCAACCTGCAAACACACAAAACATACTTAAATATTCATTAATAGTGAGCTTGTAGAGAGCTGGAGTTCAATTATTTTAATTGTTTTTCTTAACACAACTACAAAATCCACTCACAACTTTGCCTGGGTTCCACAGTTGCACATCACCTCTTGATTTCCATTATTTGTTATCCCTTGTTGTCTGAAAAAAGCATGCTGAGGTGAATATATGCTATGTTTAAGTCCTAAGTAAGAATTTTATCATATACATTGATATACATGTACATGTACAAGGTTTTTCTGAGTTAGATTCAACATACCAGAACAATAAATTATGTGTACATACATGTAAGTAGTTTGTACATGTATAAAATCCTAGCATTGTTGCAGAAAGTTGAGCAAGGAATCAAAATACATGTCCATGTATCTTAAACAGTAAACCTTTTTCACAGTTATCGGTACAATATACAGATTGATTTTCCATGAAATACATACCCTCCCCCACCACCTCCTCTAAAACTTCTGTCACCATTTTCATCTGTTTTGCATGTTCAAAAGAAAAAATTCAGACATTTTATTTTCACTAGGGCTGGGACGATACTGTACTGAGCCGATTCGGTACATATCACGATACATGAGATGCGATACGATACACATCACGATACATTGCAATTAAATGAAAACATGAATAAAAGTTTAAAATTTATTCAACCTGCCGATGTATTACCGCATGTCCAAAGTTATTTTGTTATATTCACAATGAGCGTTGCACAATTTACAAATTACTTTAGTCTCGTGTACACTTATTTTTCATAAACAAGTACTCCAAAAGTTTTCCACACTCCATATTTAGCTTCCTAACAGTTTTGACAACTTTACGAGGTTTTCCGCCATCTTTGTACCTTTATATTAGGCGCGCGGACTAAAAATAGCCGATATATGAAGCTCGGATATTTTTTTAAAAATAAAAAAAGTTCGGTAAGGTATCGTTGTATTAATGGTAAATGTTTCGATCCAAATATCGTCAAAATAAATACCGCAATGCACCGGTGCATCGGTGGATCGTCCCATCCCTAATTTTCACAAATATTAATCAAAATTAATAGCTTCTTGAGTTTCAATAAAATTTAGACCAACTTTTATTTGAGAGCAGGATATTTTTCGTAATGTTCAAACGAAAGAGATTAACCTTGTATCTACATGTACATGACATTGGTTGCAAAGGTAAGTCATCGTTAGGCAGTTTCAAACCAGTAAATTGAGATATTAAGTGATCACACAATACCTGTAGCATCTGCCCACTGAAAGAAATCACAACCTTGACCTCTAGGTAGGGAGCAGGAATAGAACTCTCGGTCCTTATTTGGACCCTCTTTGGTCACTCTCAGTCTACAATAACAGATAATCAAATTCAAAAGGAATCCATAATGTACATGTGTATGTTTCATTCCATCAAACTGTATGTAGTGTACATGAGATTTTTGATTTTTTATATAAATGTTTCATTCATTATCACATTAAAATTCATCTTATAGTTAAAAGCAACTTTCTAAAGTCATACAAACACACAAAGAAAGTCAAGGAAAATCATTATAGGGCAGTTCACTTACAGGCGAGCAGGGCCTCCACAGTTACAGGTTACCTCTGGGCCAGGATTCTGAAACCTGCAATAAACAGACCAATCATCATACCAGGTAAGTGAAGGTGAATATGGTGACCTTGTGATTTTTACCTGTGATGTCTCACCTGTCTCCTCCCCCTCCTCGCACTCCCCCACCTCCCCCCAAGGGTCCTCTACTGTTGACTCCCCCGCCTCCCCCTGGGGGTCCTCTACTGTTGTTCAGAGTATTGTTCTGGGATTCATCAGCCCACAAGAAGAAATTACATACAGAACCTCCACACTTGTAGAACTGCCTTCCTGTTAGAAAATTTATGAACGTCAAAATCTGTTGTAGCTGTAACAGATCTTTAATTCTAAAAAAGAGTTAGCTTCGAAAAAGAGTTATACTTCATGGCAAAACAAGATTTTTAATCTCTAACAAAAACTAAACTTAACATCTTCAGATTTTCCCATAAGGATTTGAGTTTTAAATTAAATAAATTTTTTGTTGATAAGATCTTTGAGCAATTGAACAAAATCTCATCCTCTAACTCAGGAAAACTTCTTTTTTTACAGTAAAATATTAAATACTAACGAGTACAAGTTGCAAGATTACTTTAAGTTTTCCTTGAAAAAGCATGAAAGATTCCAGCTAACAAGATTAAGAATAAGTGCACATTCACTATTCATTGAAACAGGTAGATATTGTAAACCAATTACTGTGGTTTCATTAATATTCAAGGGTATCAATTTTCGTGGATATAATGAAATTCACAGTTTCAAGGATACATAAATTCGTGGCCAATAACCTTATCAATACAAGATGTTAATAGAAATTGCACTTCAATGAACACTTAATTTCGTGGATCAACTTAATAACGAAATCCATGAAAATTGGTATTCAACGAATATTGATGAAACCACAGTATCCAAAAGGAAAAACGTTTTTGCTTTGCTTGTAAATTATTAGTCGAAAATGAAAAACATTTCATGCTTTACTGTCCTGTGTATGACAATCTTCGATTTCATTATTGTGGTATTTTCAATGATAAATTGTAATGTGGTATTGATCCCATAAAAGATATTTTTAATCCATGTGATTATAATACTACAAAACGTCTATGTATCTAAATGTTTTATGCAGAGAAAACAGTTCCAGGGACTATGACGTATTGTATAAAACTGTCTTGCATGCTGTAGCCTTTATGTTATAATTTTCTTTTGTCTGTCATTTGATTTCATTTTGTCTGTATGCCAACATGGGAATGTCAATAATCCATTGAATTGAATTGAATAATTAAATACAGAAGAAAAATATGTCTTTTATTCTTGTGGTACATGTACAATGTACATGTAGATGTAGATTATTTTAATATTTCGTTATCTTCTGACAAGCAAAAAGTTCTCATGATTTTAATTAAAAAACAGTGGCATAATGGAAAACCTATCACAGATTAATTACAAGGTTTAAGTGGTTTTTGCAATTAAGAATCTAAAATACATGTTTCTCTGAAATTCAATGCTAACCTGTGAAACTCTACCACTAGTAACCATATTTTTCAAGCTAAAGAGAACACACAAATCAGATCTTACCTTGATTAGGACCGTCTTTTTTAACTGTGAGTAGAAGAGCACTTGTCCCACAGTTACACACAACTTCCTGTCCTGTGGACTCCTGGTTGTCTGTCTGTCTGTTGAAGGGTTGTACGGTCACTAGGGGCACTCGCTGGGATTCCTGGCGGGTGTGACCCCCCATCATCTGTTGTGTGGGTCTCTGGCTAGAGGGTGGGGCTACCCAGATTAAAGGAGAAAGTTAGATTCTCAGAATTCACAGAACTTGTTTTTATTGAAATGGGCATTTTTACAAACATTTCATTAATGCCTAAATCATTTTCAAGTACAGTCATCAATAATTTCAATAAAGAAATGGTTCTAAAGCTAAGTAGTAATAGTGTGTTAAAGAGACAAAGTCACCTGAATGGTTGATTTGAAGAGACTCTGCCAATAATTCATCACAGCCCGCCACACATCCAGCGTATCTGTAAACAGTTAACAAACCCAGGTACAGATACAGGGTACATCTGTTACTGAGAGATGACTGAAACCCACGTAGACGTCATTTAATCAATATGATGTATTAACATATGATGTGAATACATGTAATGTTAGATGATGTTCATATACTGTAGTGTAATAAAATGAAACTAACTTCCAGATCAAATGTCAAGCTAAATACATCTCCCTCACATTGTTTCTAAATTGGGATCATTTGACTAATGATTTGGAAAATTTTGCTTACCAGTATTTTCAATATTGTATGATGTAGATAATGTACAGGTAGTAAGGATCATGTGATTTAGATAGTATAATATGAAAGACAAGGTGGATAAGATATTGCAAAATGACAGAGTCTAGATGGACTATGTTGGTCTCTGCAATTGCATACTCACTCTAAAGGCAGCATGGGAGGAACAGACCCCATCTTGAACTTAAAATTTACCAGGTGAGCTTGACACTAAAATATTATACAACATACATGTACAGAAAACTTACAATGTAATAAAACATGTTTGAAATTCATATAAAAAATTATACAATATAAAAAAATGTCATTTGATTTCTATCACCATCTTTTAACAATACATTTTTCTTATTCATGAATATGTGAGTCAATACTTCTTTAAAAAAGTATTCTATTTCTTGATTTACAAGAATTTACAAACATACTTCTGAACATGAAGACATAATCTGTTAATCTAATTATCAATGGAAATAACATTTACTTGTAGTAAACATGGAATTATCTATATTAGCAGTTGAAAGCAAAAAAATGAAATTTTATGACAAATAGTGCATTATCATCTCACAGTTTCACACTTGATATCACTAACGCTGGCATCTAACACAAAGTCTGGGAACCAGATAGCAGAGCGACATGAGGGATAACCCTGGCATCCTATGTAGAACCTGAGGAGAGAAGAACAAGCCGTTTTTAAACCCAGTGTCTGACCAGATGCCCAGCATCGAGTCCAATTGGTTCTTACCCTCCTGATTTTTTGGTCTTCAAGGTCATCTCTAGTCCACAGTTTGAACATTTCTTCACAGGGACAACTGACAGGCGTTCTAGCTCTACAATTCAAAAATGTTCTCATATAAATATAAAATATAGATATGTGCATGTAAAATTTCATTTGTGCACTGTGTCTATCAAACATTCAATTTCTCATTACTCAGAAATGTACTGATTCATGACAAATAGCAAACTTTTGTGATGTTTGTTTCACACTGTATTTATAGATCAACTCAGTATTCATAGTGAATGAAATACATGTAGCTGAGATTGAAGTAACTGTATCAGTCCCAGTAGTATGTGAGATTGGTTTGTACCAACCCTCTCCCACGGGGATTTCCTTGGCCTCCCCCAGGTACTGTGACAGGGCCTGGTCAATCTTGAGGGCCTGCTCACACGCCACTTTGAACACATCCCGGTACTTGGCCACTTGTTGCGTCAGCACCACTGTCAACACAACACAGAAACCCATGCTCAAACTGTTTCACGTGTTAATGCATGTAAAATAGATAGTATTTTTAAAAAGAAACAAGTTTTACCATTTTTATCTTTTTTCCCTTCACATATTCTGAAAAAAATATATACATAAATGTAATTTTAAAAAGACTGCATACATTACTATTTTATTCCTGCTATGTTAACCCGTTCAAAGAAAAATACATCATTATAATCCTTTTGTAACTGATAAGAGTTTACACTGAATGTGGTACAGTATACATATACATGTATCAGCAATTAATGCTAGAAGAACAAACAAGTTTTCTTCATACCTTTTTAGATCTGCCTCCAGTTCAGCACGCAGGTGAGGCTTTGACATTTCATATCCCATGGCATCATACCCTATAAATGGCAATGAAATAGGATAAACTTGTATGTGATGTGTTAACACGTAATATGAACTAACTAATCTAAAGTACCAAATAGCAATAACTCTATCCTTTTTAACTCTGTACAATGCGTTTACATCTATAAAAGGATTCAAAGTACATTGACAATAGAGACAATCTAATTCTAATCTAATACCCTGACACATTTTTTAGACATCTACCTTCGACCAGTCCCATCCCCAGCTGACCAGGAACAAAACGGCCATCGTTGTTTACCCCTATGTACATTCTTGTTTTGATTGTCTCTATGTGCTCTGCATGAGTCGCATCTGTTCCTAAAAATAGCAAAACAGAGAAGGGAGTAATTTCTTGTGATGCATGCATTTGTTTCACCAGAAATAAAGAATCATACCATGCAAGAGCATATGGCTCGTATATGGCAAATACTTAGTATTTGACAATTCTGACAATTTTTTAATACATTAGGAGATAATGCTGTATTCTTGATAAAAGATAAATGTAAATCATACCATACATGTTAACCTACAGTGATGAAAAATAGGTAGATTTTAAACCGAAAAGCGGTAGCATCGCCCCCGGCCTTTTTCGCGTATATTTCAAAGCCCAGATTTTTATGTACTACATATGTAATAAGGGTTTCTGATTAGTAATTAACGATATCAACTAAAATATAAAAGACTTTTGAAATTTAGTAATATTAACACTAGCAATAAAAATGTTCGTATGCATTTACCATTATAATGATTACCGGTAAGCTATTTTTTAGGAAAAATATTTGAGTGCAGAGCCCTAAACAATTACCTTTGTTCAGAAAAATAGGTTAAGTTGCCAAAATTGATCATATAAGAGAAGTAAGAACTAGTAGGAATTCATATGTTCTTTTTCAATATCAAAACGATGTTTACATGCTTATTTATTACAAATGCAGCATTCAATAAATTGCAAGTCAAGTTTACTGTTATGGCCAAGTTAGAAGATATATTCAATCCTCGTTAAAGCCACGTGTGGAATTGCAAAGCTTCTTTTTTCATTGCGAGGATAATATCAACATGTCTTGTAACTAATGTAATCACGGGAAGTGGCTTCTTTCATCGTTCAATGTAAAACACATGCTTGAAAACATGTCATCCAAGCGTCTAAATAAAGCCTTTGTGTGCCTCCAATTCAAAGTCACGCGCTAATTTCAAACCCGACGAGAATTTTTGACCACAATGGCTTCCAAAATGGTAGTCTCGTTCAACCAGACGCTCGACTGTCTCCGTAAATCTCCGACGAGATTTATGGAGACAGCCAAGCGTCTGGTTGAACGAGACTACCAAAATGGCTATCTATCAAAACAAGGAACGTATTTTGAAGAAAAGCGGTAGATTTTAAAATAAAAGCGGTAGGCGGGAGACAGAGCTTAAAAGCGGTAGACTTCTGCGTAAATTGGTAGAGATAACATGTATGAACATACTCTGTTAAATTAAAAGAAAAGCTAGTTCTCCAAAATCCAAGCATGTTTTCTTGAATGAGCTTCATTTATCTACATATAATGAACACTCCATACCTATGCCGTGTTTTTCCATTAAGGCAATGAGGTCAGCTTCTGTCAATAATGGGGGTGGTGAGGTTTCACTGAACAGCATCTACAATATCAAAGACCATCATACTGAACAGGTACTTGACATATTAATTTGACATTTACAGTACCTTTGCTCATTGTTTTACAATGCACCCTTTAATAAGTTCAACTTACATCTATAGAATTTGGCTGAAAAGAGTCTCCCTCCTGGTACACTGGAATGGTCTGCAAGTACAAACAGGAGTAGGTTACAAAGCAGAAAAACATGAAATTGTAATTACCGGTATAAATGAAATCAGCCATCAAATTTTAAACCGAACCTTAGCATTCCATCTGTCATAGGGGTATACATCCAGATAATTCCTGGCAGTGATCATCAAGCCTTGGGCTGTGAACTGAAATATGTAGACAAGTACAGGAATTAGTGAATATCCAAATGGAAACTAGTAGAACTTTTAAGTAAAACTCTACATGTATAAAACTTATCAAGTTTATCAACAATTACAGCACATAAACTGTATTGTCTCATCAGCTGTTATAAAACAAGATTACCATTTCATCAGCAATATTAATCGTCACTGTGGTCTCTTGTCCTTGAGCATCCTTGGAGCAAGTAGCCAAGAAATGTCGAACAATAAACTCATAAAGTCTGGCATCATTTCCCTGGAAATTTTTTTTTAAAAATATTATCATTGCTCTTAGAGAAAATGTTGTGGCAGCTTGATTTAACACAAAATTTTCTTGATATATCCATGAAGAATCTGTAATGATGTGTAAGTTTACCTGTAGAGTAGCGGTGTACTTGATGGGGTGTATGGGTGGATGGGCCTGGTCTGACTTGTTTCCATTCCTGGGATTTGGTCTGTCCTGCAATATCCCACTAGCAAAACCTTTTAAAGGATAAATAAATGAAAATTCACCATCATAAAGATCACTGATCTCAGCTTCATGCTATTCTTTTTAAAATGAAATATTATACTTAATTATTTTGATTTTATTTGTTCTAAGAGAAAAACCTTCTTCTATCCTCACACAACATGAATGGGTATTTCACTCAATTGATTACTATCTGATTATACTTAGCAGTTTACTTCAATTTGCACTGACTTAATTTAATGATTTACCAGTGACAAATTGGTGTGCCAATAATTTTTACAACTGAGCCAATGTAAAGACAATAAAGCACTGGTTCCTGTCAAGAATGTTCCAACAGGTTAATTGCACATTTACAAAATTTTCTCCCATGCCTGAAAAAGCATGTTTACAGCATTCATAAATTTTCTTTATATCAGACTGATAGGCTGTTTTGATTACCTCCCCAGTTTGGATCACGACTTTGTTCCTGTACAAGGGCTGCTAGGTCCAGGTCTTTGGGAAAGATGTTGGTTTCTGTTCGGGGATAGCTAATGAACCCCTTGGTGTACAGATTCTCTGCAATTCTCATGGTTTCCTTGGCGCTCAGGCGTAGCTTTCTAGAGGCCAGCTTCTCCATTTCCTACAAAGAAAACAAGAGGCCCATGGGCCACATCGCTCACCTGAGGAACAATAGGTATGATAAAGTCAGCTTAATGGAGTCATAATACAATCTGGACAATGTACATTAATACATGTAGATCCTGTATAAATAAAATCCATTTTTCCCCCTTGGAACTCGGATAGCCCTGATTGCTGAAAATATTTACAAGAGCAGACTTTAATCACCGCTCCTGCACATATATAGGGACTCAACGTTATGCAGGCAGGGATGACCGCACACCTACGCAACTCAACAGGTACCAACGTTAATGCAAGCAGAGATAACGCAAGCAGGGATGACCTCACACTTGCGCCAACAGCTCAACCTAACGCAGGGAGTGCCACACACTTGCACTAGAAAGGCCAGAACACCAGCAGGGATGACCATACACTAGTGCTCCGCCGCAACCACCACCAATACAAGCAGGTATGACCGCACACTTGTATCAATGCGATACAGGGCAGAAATGACCGCACATTCTGTATCGTTGGTTAGAAAAACACGAAAATTAGAAAGAGCAGGGATGTCATCACCCTCAATCTCTCCATACCTGTTCAAGTTTAACCCCAAACAGTCACTCGTTGCAATGCAATAGACACTGTCCCTATATATGTGCCAGCCTAAAATAATTCATAGTATCTAAAAATTGGAAATCAAAAATAAACAAACTAATCCAGCCTAACCCAAAACTACTTATGCAGAACAACTTATATACATTGAATATTTATTATTGTATAAAAATAATCATCACATTAATTGGTTAACAGTGGATGCATTAATTAAAATAATCAAGAATCAATAAATCAAGGGCAATAACCCAAAACAGTAATACAAAATGATTCTAATGAAAAAATAGCTGCCTGCTTCAATTTTATAGTCATATCACATGTTGAGTATTGCAGTTCTCAAAAAGATCCTTTACAATTGTTTATATATGGGATATTTAGCTACATCAAACTCTGAACCTTCTTGTGAGGCCGAAGAATTGTCCTGGAGCCAAAGTCTTAACAATTAAAAAGAATCATCTTGCTGATTAGTTTCTGAGAAGAAGATTTTTAAAGATTTACTCTTTATTCCTATGTAAAACTTTAACACCCCCCCCCCCCCCATGTGGCCTCACCCTACCCCCAGGGGTCATGATTTTCACAACTTTGAATCTACACTACCTGAGGATACTTCCCACAAGTTTCAGCTTTCCTGGCTGATTAGTTTCTGAGAAGAAGATTTTTAAAGATTTACTCTATATATTCCTATGTAAAATTTTAAACCCCCCCCCCCCAATGTGGCCTCACCCTACCCCCAGGGATCATGATTTTCACAACTTTGAATCTACACTACCTGAGGATGCTTCCACACAAGTTTCAGCATTCCTGGCTGATTAGTTTCTGAGAAGAAGATTTTTAAAGATTTACTCTATATATTCCTATGTAAAACTTCGACCCCCCATTGTGGCCCCAACCTAACCCCAGGGGTTATGATTTTCACAACTTTGAATCTACACTACCTGAGGATGCTTCCACACAAGTTTCAGCATTCCTGGCTGATTAGTTACTGAGAAGAAGATTTTTAAAGATTTACTCTATATATTCCTATGTAAAACTTTGACCCCCCATTGTGGCCCCAACCTAACCCCAGGGGTTATGATTTTCACAACTTTGAATATACACTACCTGAGGATGCTTCCACACAAGTTTCAGCTTTCCTGGCTGATTAGTTTCTGAGAAGAAGATTTTTAAAGATTTATTCTATATATTCCTATGTAAAACTTCGACCCCCCATTGTGGCCCCACCCTACCCCTGGGGGTCATGATTTTCACAACTTTGAATCTACACTACCTGAGGATGCTTCCACACAAGTTTCAGCTTTCCTGGCTGTTTAGTTTCTGAGAAGAAGATTTTTAAAGATTTACTCTATATATTCCTATGTAAAACTTCGACCCCCCATTGTGGCCCCAACCTAACCCCAGGGGTTATGATTTTCACAACTTTGAATCTACACTACCTGAGGATGCTTCCACACAAGTTTCAGCTTTCCTGGCTGATTAGTTTCTGAGAAGAAGATTTTTAAAGATTTATTCTATATATTCCTATGTAAAACTTCGACCCCCCATTGTGGCCCCACCCTACCCCTGGGGGTCATGATTTTCACAACTTTGAATCTACACTACCTGAGGATGCTTCCACACAAGTTTCAGCTTTCCTGGCTGTTTAGTTTCTGAGAAGAAGATTTTTAAAGATTTACTCTATATATTCCTATGTAAAACTTCGACCCCCATTGTGGCCCCAACCTAACCCCAGGGGTTATGATTTTCACAACTTTGAATCTACACTACCTGAGGATGCTTCCACACAAGTTTCAGCTTTCCTGGCTGATTAGTTTCTGAGAAGAAGATTTTTAAAGATTTAATCTATATATTCCTTTGTAAAACTTCGACCCCCCCCCCCCCCCATTGTGGCCCCACCCTACCCCCGGGGGTCATGATTTTCACAACTTTGAATCTACACTACCTGAGGATGCTTCCACACAAGTTTCAGCTTTCCTAGCTGATTAGTTTCTGAGAAGAAGATTTTTAAAGATTTACTCTATATATTCCTATGTAAAACTTCGACCCCCCATTGTGGCCCCAACTTAACCCCAGGGGTTATGATTTTCACAACTTTGAATCTACACTACCTGAGGATGCTTCCACACAAGTTTCAGCTTTCCTGGCTGTTTAGTTTCTGAGAAGAAGATTTTTAAAGATTTACTCTATATATTCCTATGTAAAACTTCGACCCCCCATTGTGGCCCCACCCTACCCCCGGGGGTCATGATTTTCACAACTTTGAATCTACACTACCTGAGGATGCTTCCACACAAGTTTCAGCTTTCCTGGCTTTCTGGTTCTTGAGAAGAAGATTTTTGAAAATTTCTCGAAATTTTTCATTAATTTCTAATTATCTCCCCTTGAAAACGGGTGTGGCCCTTAATTTTCACAACTTTGAATCCCCTTTGCCTAAGGATGATTTGTGCCAAGTTTGGTTGAAATTGGCCAAGTAGTTCTTTAGAAGATGTTGAAAATGTGAAAAGTTTACGGACAGACAGACGGACAGACGGACAGACGGACGGACAGACGGACGACAGACAAAATGTGATCAGAATAGCTCACTTGAGCTTTCAGCTCAGGTGAGCTAAAAATGATTCATACACCACCTACTGCTCATATAAATGTACAGTATTCATTTCATAACATATGCTTTTTTTCAATGACTTTAAAAGTAAAGACTGTTATTTGTTTTAGTTTCTTTGAGGTACTCTGCAGTTAATTCAACTGTAGCGAAATTCTTTGGACTATGGATTCGACTTTTATCAAATCTGTTTAATGACCTCTTTCAATACAAAATAATTCAAGTCAATTAGTGGTCATTTCACAATTTATTTAATCAGCAACATTAAAATGTAAATTTATTGTTTATACTTGTAGTACTGTAGATTCCTAATTAAACGTGAGGAATAAATATCCGCGTAAAATCGCAAGAAGTACCCTTCGCAGATTTTAAAATCTCGCCATTATTATCTGAGAGTTCAAAACTGTAAGGAATAAGGAGAAAAGTTCCACATTGGCGATTTTATATTCTTGCGATTTGATACAAACCAGCGAGATCGTGGAATTAAGTACTCACTTAATATAAGGAATTTACAGTATGCTGTTATACATTGTACAAGATGAATATCCTTCACTACGGTTAACAGAGATCTCTGTAGTCTACGTACCACCGTGTCTAATGGAGTTGGTCTCCACTTGCTCTTTGGTTTACATTTCACTTCCATCACTGTGGCTTGGGGATTCTTGAAAAATTAAACCCAAATTACCATGCAATCTAACAACCATCATTGCTACTGTAGTTTGTCTGATCATTATAGAGTCCAGATAAGGGAAAAGGAGAATTGTTGTTGGCAAAAATAAATGTACTAATCTTAAGCAATAAACGACATACCTCTACACATTGTTCATACAGGATCAGACAGGCATTGTGATCAAACAAACGGTTTCTGGAAGAACATTAGAAGTCATAAATTACATTTCAAATGGGGAACAACAGACTTATCTAAATCCATCTACAAAGACTTGGTTATTGTTTGTTACCTTTTCCAAGAGAACTCACACTTTGTTTCTTCATCAAACATGTGTGTCACTGTAAAGAGTTCAGTACATAGTGTTATTGTAAATCATTACCAGTCATGGCAAAAACAAAATTGTTTATTTGTTTGTAATACAAAGTCAACAATGATTTTCCTCTCTTAACTTTTTACCACATTAAGGGCAACTTATTTATTCAATTTCTACCTGACACAGACTCATATATCTACAGAACCAACACACACCACATAGTTCAGTGATATTCAAATACCCCATACACTATGTATGTACATGTATATCTTCTCCCATATATACGGTAGTTGAATACCTTTTATTTTCCAGAAAGGCTCTGGGATAAAAGCTTGGACCTGCTTGTATCGCTCCACTACAAAGCCAAGTGTAGGAAATTGACAGCTGCCATAACTGATCAACTTATCTGCCAATGCCTCCGGGAATATTTTCTGGAGTCTCATCGTCTGGAATCTGGTGAAAGCAGCACCTGTGGAACAAACATTTAAAAAAGTAAATCAGTGTAAAATGTTCATCATTTTATAGCCTGTCCCTCATTATTGTACTGTCATATTTAGACAATTTTTAACAAAAATACACATACCTGTGAGAGTAGTACAATTGAAATTGATGAAAAGGGATCATATCTAAGATATCTTCATTGACACATCATCATTTTTTCACTCAGTAAAAATCACAGGATCAAAAACAGATTTCTTATGGAGATTTATAATGGGAAATGTTGACACCTTTTCATCATTCGAAAGTCAATTGGAATACCTCCCACAACTTTCCAAAATTATCATCCCGGTGCCAGTACTTTAAATGTTTGTTGCAATGCAAAATCCCCAAAGACATCATATTTTTTTAGTCGTGCTGAAACCTAATAAGCTAGAGGGGGCGTTTTATAGGAGGAATCGTGGAATTTTTATATACTTTTGAATGAACATTTGAAACCCGAGGTTTTATAAATATCTAGTAATTAAGCAAATGCGAATCGAGAATAGAAAGTAGTAGTAGGAATTTCATAATTGATATAGGTACATGAAAAATTAATATCAGATTGGTTTGACATTATGATATATTACACACCAATCCTCAAGTCAAGTTCTTGTCGGACGTCCACAGCATCACTGGTTCTCTGATCCGGAGGAACCAGGTTACTGCAGGCTCTGGCAACAGCCCTATGTACAAAAACATATATGCCCTTCATAAATACATCAACGTTGGTCCCCCAAGTCCACCACAATCATTCTTAATTAATATGTTTTACGTCATTCCACAAGGGAAAATGTTAACATGACTCACTGTGGGGTAATTTCAGAAAATCTTGCTCTGTATACAGGTATGTTAGGATTCACTACAACAAAAACATACACAACTTCTCAATGTAGCTGAAAAGTCCAATTTATTACATAGGGTTATCATATCTCAAAATTATATTTTTCTTTTTAATCAAGGAATTTTAATGAGATGTACCTGCTTTACACACTTGGATGACTTCATGGCCGATGTTTTCCCCCTCCCTGTCACAATCCGTCCAGATGATGAGGTACTGACTCTGTCTAACCTCCCTCTCCAGCGTTCTCTGACATTAGGAACACAACAGTCACACTTCTTCAATCAGCTCTCAGTGTTTTCCGAAAATAATGAATTACTGCACTATAATGTAATTATTCTTACCTTTATATCTGCAAATTTATCTGGACATTTTTTCTCAATGGGAAGGTCAAATAAGGACAATGGACTACAGGAATACCTGTGTGAGAATTAAAGAGACATAATAAAATAAGAAACTACGGTATATTCAGGATTTCTTGTTTCATTTCAGTAAGGTGTATGAAATTTACATTTTACATGATGGGTTCTCCATAATATAAAGAACATTGTCAATTTATCCTTGGAAATTCAATGTTCATGGCAACTGCATAGTATCTCATTTTACAAAATCATCAAAAGATCAATGTTTAAAACATTTAATTTTGAGTTCAAATTTCTTTTCATTCATTTATTATCCATCTGGAAATGAAATTCATAATTAAATTTACCATTTGTTATATTGTCCAACGAAGTCCATCTCCAACAAATGTCCACTCACGGAGGTCATCATCATCAAACAATTCTTGTTTAATATGTTGTAATTAAATTCATATATCTTGTTGAACTTTGAAAACCCCTCTCTCTGTAAAGATAATTATTTATATTTTAAAAAGAAGCTGTTAATAAATATATAAAACATGAACTTAGGCATGCCACTTCCTTTTAATCACAATTCAGATGTATTTTTTTCTGAAACCCATGCAGATAATTTCAACCTTTTTATCAAAGGGCCATGGTCACGATTTTAGTCAAAAATTATTTTTCCGATTAAAATGTTTACAATGCTTCAGTGAGGCACTCTTAATAAGCAACCAAAATTTGAGTGTCATTTGTTGAGTTTTAAGCGAGTTACAGAGCTTACAAAGCTTTTGTTTACATTTCGAATGTTGAAGTGAAAATTTCAATTCTAGACCTAAAATGAATGTGTTAAACGTTAGGAACTGTTTATCTATGCTTAAAATGAATAAGAAGATAGAAAAATTCCCTCGCCTTTAATGCTATAAGAAAGACCCCAAGACCCCTTCTACTTTTCTATTTCTTTCTTCTACGTCAATTTCTAAAAACAACCCAGTATACATTAATGTGGATTTATTTTTTTAAAAATTATAACCAAACAATTTTTTTTCTTTTTTGAACTTGAAATTTAAATCCCTTTTGGGCCATTTACAGCATTATATCCCAAACAGACTATTACATCCCATTTGGACATCCCAACCTGCTTGATGGTTTACCAGCTTTTGGTAGAAGGATCATGGTGGTACATGTACTGAGCACTAGGAGATTTTTCATGGTGGTACATGTACTGAGCACTAGGAGATTTTTCCCTTTTAGAATTCAATCCCTTAGAAATTTCAACAACAAGACTATTCACACCACTCCATTTGGTTATTTAATTTGTACAGGTTGGGTACAGTTACCCTTTTGAGGAATGATTACTCTAAACGGGAGCTATTCCCCGTTTCAGTAATAAAAAAAACTCCCGCAAATGCGGAATTTTTTCGATGTATGTTTACTAAATCAAAAATCACACTTAAGTAAAAATAATCGCATGATAAATGCAATGTGGTGCAAAATTACTTTATACAACTGACCTTCGTGGCCTAAAACTTTAGTCCACCACTGCTGCAAACGAATATAAGACAATTTTGGACTCGTGGAAATTGTGAGTATTCTTGCATTGATCGTGAATTTTCCATTGATAGTTTGCTTTTTCTGCCCAAAAACCCCAAAATTTCAGAGTTTGTGCTCAATGAGTTGGCACAACTTGACCATGCCAGAGAAATTTAATAATAAATGCAGAAATTGTTGCTTATTTTGGATTAATATTTTGATCTCGAGGAGACCATGAAAACTACGGAACCTTGTACAAGCAATTATTTTAACACAAATCGTAAACTATCATTTTAAAAAAATGATATAAAACTATGTTTATTTAGAAAAAAAAAATTCAATCCAAAACCAAACAATGATTAGAAGAAATTATTGTTCTGTATTTCAATAAAAAATGAAAATAATGAAATATTGAACAAATAATTCTATGTATGAAATAACAAATATTGAACGAATAATTCTATGTATGAAATAACCTGTGTACAGAATACCTAACCACATTATTATCCATGGAGGTTGCCGTAAGAAATTTGCTGAATAGATTCTGTTTTTCAGAGGATTTCACTTAAACGCAGCTGTGAATGTTAAAATTTGAAGTATACACAGAAGATGTGAATGGAAAAACGTGTCAAAATTCCACATTTGCGGGAGTTTTTATATTTCTGAAACAGGGAATAGTTCCCGTTTAGAGTAATCATTCCTCAAAAAGGGTAACTGTGCCCAAACTGTTGTATGGCACCAATGTAACAGGTCGTGAGAAGAATGACAACAAAGTTCAAACACTAGACCTTTCAGTTGAAAAATTGATGATCTATCAAATGAACTAAAGTATTGACCCACTAGTTAGTGCTAGTTGGTGTGTGTTAGTACTCTGCCTATCATACAAACCAATACAACTGATGACAACTAGTCTAGAGTTTCTGGGTAACAAATTTGCAACACTGGGGAATCATTCTTTCACTGTCCAAATTAAAATAATAATAATAATAAATAACTATTTTGCTTCTCTAAATCGTTATCCCGTTGGGGATATCCTTTCCTTTAAGCCTCAAGTAAATGGGCAATTATCAAACAATTTTTCTTATCTTTCGTTTCGATAATAATACCTTTCTTGCACTCCCTCTTGATATGACATTCGCAATAGTTTTTGCAGCGTCATTTTTCTCTGCAACGTTCAATACTTTCACCATATCTGCACTTGCATAAGAGCAATATTTTCTACGGATTAGTATTCCAACAAAATTTCTAATCATAGCGCCTTTTTCATAAAGATATATGTTAAGTTGATCCTGTTTGTTTTCGATTTGTTTTTTCATTATAACAATCGTAAAGAACACCTTTTGCACCTCCTTTCTCTCGTTTTTTTGTTTTGTTTTTTATTCTTTTTTTGTATTTTCATTCTTCGGTTTTTAAAAATTAAATAAATACGCAAAACAATCTACGTACGATTTACTTACGGTGTCAGGAGAAAACGTACCCAGGAGAAAACGTACCCAATCTCTAGGGTACGTTTTCTCCAGGAGAAAACGTACCCGGGTACGTTTTCTCCTGGAGAAAACGTACCCTATGAAAATCATAATTATACTACTTAATAGTTTTTAATAATTTTAAATACTATTTTGCATTATAAATATACAGAAATGTAAGAATTTCATAGATACGGAATTTAATACTTTATAATTTGGACATTTTAAATCATTTTCAAATGCTACTTTAATGCATATTTCAATGCATAGATGTATAGAAATATATTCATTTTATGAATGATATCTTTATAATAATTGTAGCAACTTTTATTTTAGTACAAAATAATGACCTGTCATAAAGTGTTTATATCAGTCTACCTCTTCTAATTATCCATTTATCAGTAGCCTTACCGATTTGAGTTTCTCTATGCAAGATCCCGATTTTAATTATAGTGATAATCAATTAAATACCATAGGCGTCGGAAGCAAATTGAAAGTGGGGGGGGGGGGGGGGCTAGACTAATCCTCAGAAATATTGAGAAAAAAGTAATTCCCAAAATCATGGAAATCCTAATCCGTGGGGGGGGGGGGGGGGGGAAGTATACCTATACTTCCAAATAAAAAATTACTTACCCAAGTTTTCTTTTTCCAAAATCATGAAATTCGTAATCCGTGGGGGGGGGGGGGGGGGGGCTAGTATGCTTCTGAAACTAACTTCTCAATTTCAACAATAATCTTTCCTACGAGAAAAAGTGGGGGGCTGAACCCTCTATCAAGCTATGTTTCTACTGGTTAGGTATAACTTTGCAAAAAAAGTGGGGGGGGGGGGGGGGCTAAGCCCCCCCTAGCCCCCCCGGTTCCGACGCCTATGAATACCTGAGGAGTTATTATGTAATATTATGTATTGCCTCCCCGCGCAGGAGGTAGAAATATTCACTCTCCACACATTATACATGTCAGTGGCGTCGGAAGCAAATTGACTGTTCAATGTTACATCTCGTAGTAGTTTCCATATATATGAATCAAACAAATATTTAAAAGACTTGGACTTGGTTTTATTAAGCAACTTTGTTTTATAGATAATTTTCAAAAATAGTTTTTAAAAACGCGATATCAACTTCTTGAGATACTCATTATGAAAACCCCTCATTATTAAGTTCTCCAAATGAAATTGCAATAAAAACTAATTATTTAACGGTTTCGTTTATGTTACAAATTATTGTCTTAATAATTTAAGTACGTGACCATTGTGACTATGCATTTAAAAACTACAGCAACAAATGTTCATTGTATATTTTATTTCATTTAAGAATATCTATGAAAACCATTATTTATTATTTCCATAGGGTACGTTTTCTCTTGGAGAAAACGTACCCTATAAATTGGGTACGTTTTCTCCTGGGTACGTTTTCTCCTGGGTACGTTTTCTCCAGCATTCTTACTTACTACCCCATTCGGCAAAATTGAATTTTCATGAAAAAGACGAGGGTATGCGAACGGGGCGAGCGTCTTCGGTAGAGGTAGGGCTTTTTCTTTTTTGAACAGCGCGAGGTGTTCCGAGGGGAAGTTCTGTGAAATAGTCTCCGAGGCATTTCGACCCAATAAAAGATTTATGATGCATTATTGTTAAAGCTTAGTTTTTATCACAGATACCAATATTTTAAAACACTACAAATGATTTTGCAAAATAATATTAATCGTTGAAACTTACGCAGTAAGAGTATTGATACACCCTGGAGAAGGTAAGATGCTTTCAGGGGCTGAAATTACATGGTCATAAAAAAAAGAACCTCACATGTGGTTACATAAACCAAGTTAAGCCAATGTCAAAACAACTCAGAGGATGGCTTCGAGAATGTGGTTATCAACTTTGCGTCATTTGAGATTAGCACTGAAAGGAAATATTGGAAGGTTGTATATATTGCAGGATATAAATGAAAAATATACGGGCATAATTCGCAGTTTCATCTGTTCATGACAAATATTAAACTGAACCAGTTACATAAGTCCTGACTTTTACCCTTTTCTATTTGTAACCAGTAACATTGGTTATATCGGTAACTGGATAATTTTCAAACTTCGATGTATTTGTGATGGGGTTAAAAAGTCGTTGCATACCTGGAGTATTTATGTATATATAAAGTATTGTATATCTGTCTTCCTATACAGTTAACAGCTTATTGATTGAAATTCAAGGGCATATGGCTACAGCTATGTGTGAAACTCATTTACCTGAAATATTTATAAACGTATATTTGTGTATGTGAATATGTGTACTATAATCTCTATTTCATTACTTTGGAACTGTGTGGTATACTATTTTCTGCTCAAAGTATTTTGCATAATGTGTTTTAACTCTATAATGCATAATGTTTAAACACTATTGGACACTAATTTTGGGGTACACTGAAGTCTTATTTTAAAGGAGAGAACAAAATGCAGTTCAATCATTTAAGTTATGTTGGTTAAAGTTTCTTTAAGACTTTCCACAACTTAATACTACATGTTGCATTGTTTCATACAGATAACAATATCTATTAGTCTTTTTGTGATGTTGAACCCTCTGGTATATTGTGTTTCATGTACAATGTATTTCTTAATTTAGCTGCAATTTGATTAGAATTTAATCTTTCATGCTCCCATATTGGATACCAAATATGGGTCTCATTGAGAGTGTAAAGGATCTAATTTTAATTTCAACTCTAAAATTTCCTTAAAGATACAGTTTTGAAATTATTCTATCATTATTGTCAAAATTGTGATGTTTTCTCTTTTTCAGAGAATGTAAGAGATCCGTTTATACTACCAGTGTGTATTATAAAACTGAACCAGACTTAAGTGTGAAAGAAGTTCCAAAAGAATCTAAGGGATTCATGGAGAAAACTAAAATTGATCGTGTAAAACAAGAAGACTTTGGCAAATTGACAAAAGAATTACAGCGATCAAGAAGCAATGCATTTTTTTCCTTTGGAGTATGTTCAGTTATAACTTATATCTACTTAATTTGCAAAGACGAAAATGACAGAGACATTATAGCTAACTTGAAGATGCTGAGGAATGAAGAGTCTATTTGTATGGATACTATTGCTAAAATGATCATCAGTCAACCAAACAAGGATTCGTTGATGTTTCGTAAGCGACTTAGGGACATCAGGGAAGAAATTGAAATGAATGAGAAAAAGTTAGAAGGACTGGATTTACCTACCAAATAACTGTTGATTTTCACAGTATCATGAAATGTATTGAAATCTCTTTTTATCTATATACTTGTATGGGTAAACAATTTATTTTTGTTTTCTTTTGTTATTCCTTGTCACTAATTGAACAAACCACTGGTATTTGTTGATTTATATTATCAGACCATCAGTAATTTTTATACTCAGTCAAATCTTGATAGAGCTGAGAATGAAGAGAGATGTCCAAGATCTGGAGGTTTGAATAATAAATATTATTTATTAAATTCAATTCGTCTCACCTGACATGTCCATGGTATAAATTTTTCACAAGGGGGAATCTGAGGGACTTGGGGGTGGGGTGGGGTGGGGGTGTTGCTAAAACGCAAAACGGAACAGAAAATGGAATGAAATTAGGAAATTGTTATATAATGTTATTTACTTGAAAGATGTGTTCAACAAGCTAAAACGATAAACTTTATGTAATTTCTAACCGGGTTTTCCAACAGAAAAATCCAGTTATTAAAATGGCATGCATATGGCTTGGATTTTGATTTCTGATAATTTTGACCACTAGTCCCAGTTTATCATACTTAACAACATATCCAGCTCTCTTTGCGGAATAAGTTGTACAATCACGTACGTAGGTAAACGTAAAAAAACCTGTCGTACATGTACCTAAAATACTAGGAATAAGGGGGCTAGTGGACCTATTACTCCAATTTTCAATATCACTATTAATTATTAATATTTCATTTGATCTTTTTAAGGTACATTTAGATACAACTATGTTTACTGTGAAAAAAAGGTGAGAGACTGGACCCTCCCTGATGCTATATACCCAATGGTTAGGGCTAACTTTGCAAAAGAAGTGGGGGGTAGGGGGGGGGCTATGCCCCCCCCCCCCCCCCGGTTCCGTCGATATTAGACGAAAGAAAAGAGACGTTGCAGGACATCAACAGTGTTAGAGTGTTAGATAAAAAAAAAAATGATTTTGTTTTCAATTAAATGATCTTTAAAATAGCGAGACGAAAAGGTTAGCTACATTTTGCAGCAAAACATCGTAATAGTAAAAGTGGATGTTCGTCGGTCACGCTTATGATATCAATAACGCTATTATAATTTATATATTAAATAGTATGGTTCACTTCAAATTCCATGTGGATGAGAGTACATCATGTTTGATTTGTTTAAAATAAGTTAAAAACCCCATGCAAGTTTCGAAGTCATGAAAAACACAACCAAACACTTCAACCAACTGTCCTACACTATTATTCCAACAATATTACAAAAGGAAAGTAAGTAAAAAGTTATTTTGATAGCTTATTTTTAATCACAATGTTTGAACAATTCATTTTACATGATTTAAGGTTCTTTATTAAGCAAGTTGAATGCAAGGATTTAGTTGATATACATTCGTAAGAATGGTATCAAGTAATAAATGATAATAATCATTAATAAAATATGAATAAATGATACAAAGTCCAATCTATACAATATTTACGCGATAAACGTTTTCCGTTCCGTTCCGTTTTCCGTTCCGCGTTTTAGCAACACCCTGGGGTGGGAGGGGGTTCCTAGGCTTATTTTTGGTAACTTTTAAACTATGTAAATGTAACAAGTTAATATCCCCGAGCACCAGTAGTCTATTACAATTCTAATTCTTCTGTTTTAAAATACTGTATTCAGAAAGTACTTGATCCCATTTTATTTTTGCCATCATTGTTAGCAGGCATTATTTGGCATATTTAAGATTAGGCGAATTTCAATATGTCATCTTATTTCTCTTCAAAAACAACTATGTCTGAGCAGAATTAAGATTGGTAACAGGTTGAAGCCGTTTGCAAGTGAAGAAGGGCAAAAATAACATGGATCGAATATAACCCTGTATATAGTATCCCGCAAAGGGAATTCCATCTCCAAGTTCCTAATTCAAACCGGTTACTGTTGTGGTGTCTCAATTTAAGTTCACTTTAATTGCAAATAAAATATTTTGATATCAACAGCTATGAAAAAAAAGTCTAAGAAAATATAGATTTCGTGAAATACCAATACACGGCCGTATTGCGGATGCCTCACAATTGAAACGATGATCAATTATTTTAACTAATTTTTTTTATGAGGTGAACAGGACCTGACCCCGGAGTCATAAAAGTTAGATGATGAGCTCACTTTTGATCTGTGTCCCACTTTTCCACTTAATATATTAATCCTTTTGTAAAATTGAGACCTGAGGTTAAAAAAAAAAAAAAAAAAAAAAACTTGCCAAATTTACAGTAATGAAAAATAAATAGTATGAAAAAATTAAATTACAGAAAATAAATATAATATCTTGATCCATATTAAACCCATGGCATCGACTGTATCTTATATATATCTATCACCGTCGACAGTGCTGCTACCCTCCCATCCCTTTAATGGTGATTCTTATACAAAAAAAATTAATAAATTTTCATGGATAATTCATAACATGATTGAACAGTGCAACGCTTTCTTTTGTGTTTCATTCGGACTATGTAGTTAGAAGAGAAGGTCGGCAAAAAGAGAGCAAATTCCCGAAACTTTATAGCAATGCAATAGTGCCTGTTTGGAAGGGTAACTGTTGAAATTGACACCCCGAAACAACCATTGTCAACCGACGCGAAGCGGTGGTTGACAATTGTTTTCGAGGAATGTCAATTTCAACAGTTACCCTTCCATAACAGGCACTATTTATTTTATTATACTGAATGTCTTAATTTTAAAGAACATTTTACTGTTTTATATAAAAATGAAGTGAATTCTACTGCGAACCGTACGCGCATAATTTACGCACAGTTAACAATTCGTTGTGTTACCCGTTGCCAAGTGTGTTGCTAACGCTGAGGGTAATAGAACGGATTACCAACTGCGTCTAAACCAATCAGATTTCAGTATTCAACATGAAAGTATAATAAAACAAATTGATGCATGTGTATATTTCATATTTGCAGTAATGCCTCGTGGGGTGGCAAATTAAAGGTGTTGAAATAAACAACAAATCGTTTTAATAGGCTAACAAGATATATAAATTTACATTCTACTGTGTTTTTCCAACAATGTATTACATGTGAAAATTTTTCACCTAGTACGAACAACTGGGAAAAGAAAATCATAAATTTCGTAGCAACGATGTAATTGATTGCCATATGAAGAATATTTTTTTAGAAGTTTTTGGTTGGCGATCTTGCATGAAAACTGTAACTCCATGACATAAATAAAGTCGCAATGCCATTATTATTAACAAATTGCACGAGATGTAATCCGGCTTGCTATAACACCAGGTCTTTTTATCTTGCAGTTACGACTGTTCATCTCCTTATATTTACATTCCACATAATTTTTTGCTTGAAAAGTGTGTTAAAATCTACGGCAGTTATAACACTGTAATGCACACAGGGTACTCAAAGGTTAAAATGACGAGTTTTATTATGACGTCGCAAACGTTAAACGCTGTTAACTGCAACGTCACAAGCGAAAATCAAAGTTCACGCTTGCGGCTGTTACTGTGGCTCTTCCATTAATATGAACTTACCCTTAGGATAAGATAGGAATTTTAAGGTATGAATCACATTTTCAGAGAAGGCATGAAGTTAAAAAAAATGTAAATATTTTATAAGCATTAAATCATGATTTTTTTTGAAGTATACACTCTCTTAACTGCAGCGGTGTGTGCATACAAATTGCGTAACGCGCGTTACCGCGTTATGAAAATTTGTATGCAGAAAATAATTTGTATGTAGAAAATAAAACAATATTTTGACATTCTATATTTAAACAGGGGAAAGGTAATCCTGGTACCTATATTCAATTTGACATCATTTTAAAGAGGAGGCCATGATTTTTTTGAAGTATACAGTCTCATAACTGCAGTGATGTGTGCATACAAATTGAGTAACGCGCGTTAGCGCGTTACTCAATTTGTATGCAAGCATCGCTGCAGTTATGAGACTGTATACTTCAAAAAAATCATGATTTAATGCTTATATTTACATTTTTTTTTAACTTCATGCCTTCTCTGAAAATGTGATTCATACCTTAAAATTCCTATCTTATCCTAAGGGTAAGTTCATATTAATGGAAGAGCCACAGTAACAGCCGCAAGCGTGAACTTTGATTTTCGCTTGTGACGTTGCAGTTAACAGCGTTTAACGTTTGCGACGTCATAATAAAACTCGTCATTTTAACCTTTGAGTACCCTGTGTGCATTACAGTGTTATAACTGCCGTAGATTTTAACACACTTTTCAAGCAAAAAATTATGTGGAATGTAAATAAAAGGAGATGAACAGTCGTAACTGCAAGATAAAAAGACCTGGTGTTATAGCAAGCCGGATTACATCTCGTGCAATTTGTTAATAATAATGGCATTGCGACTTTATTTATGTCATGGAGTTACAGTTTTCATGCAAGATCGCCAACCAAAAACTTCTAAAAAAATATTCTTCATTTGGCAATCAAATAAATCGTTGCTACGAAATTTATGATTTTCTTTTCCCAGTTGTTCGTACTAGGTGAAAAATTTTCACATGTAATACATTGTTGGTTAAGGACAATACCTTTTTTTTCTTTTCAGTCTGCGTTAACTACACTTGGAGCATATACTCAGCAATCAGCATAGATCTTTTCTAACCGTTATATGATAATGTCGGGGGGGGGGGGGGTATATTTGACTTCAATTTCCAATTTTACAGAAAAAGTGGAGTGCTACGTGCCTGAATTATGTAGCATCATATCCGATAGATCTATGTATGTACGGGACTAAACGCCTTGACGGTTGTTTTAGGTATTTTTTTGCAATGAATGTATAAATTAAATTAGAAATACATGTATGTCACTAAAGAAAAGGATAATTCTGAATGAAATCAAGTAAAGTCCCGGGGTCTGGAAACTTGGAGGTAAAAAGGAGGGGTCGGTCCTGTTCCCAAGCACCTGTGATTTATTCAAGGCGGTGATGGATTTTTAAAACTATAGGAATTTATTGACAGAGCATTCAGAGAAACATATTATGATTTTACAGATGTCTTTTTTTATATGATTCCTTGACCGAACCAAGAAATAATTTTTGTTTTTTCAAGTTCACCTTTTTCGTAACTTAAACTTAGCGTGTTAGTATCAGAGTTAGCTTCGAAAAAGAGTTATACTTCATGGCAAAATAAGATTTTTAATCTCCAACAAAAACTTAACTTATCATCTGTAGATATTTCCCATAAGGATTTGAGGTTTAAGTTAAATAAATAAATCAATTTTTTGTTGATATGATCTTTGAGCAATTGAACAAAATTTCATCCTCTAACTCAGGAAAACTTCACTTTTACAGTAAAATATTAAATACTAACGAGTACAAGTTGCAAGATTACTTAAAGTTTTCCTTGAAAAAGCATGAAAGATCCCAGCTAACAAGATTAAGAATAAGTGCACATTCACTATTCATTGAAACAGGTAGATATTGTAAGCCAATTATCCCAAAGGAAAAACGTTTATGCTATGCTTGTAAATTATTAGTCGAAAATGAAAAACATTTTGTACCCTACTGTCCTGTGTATGACAATCTTCGATTTCATTATGGTGATATTTTCAATGATAAATTGTACTGTGGTATTGATCCCATAAAAGAAATTGTTAATCCATGTGATTATAATACTACAAAACGTCTATGTATCTATTTGGTTAAATGTTTTATGCAGAGAAAATAGTCCCAGGGACTATGAAGTATTGTATAAAACTTTCTTGCATGCTGCATGTAGCCTTTATGTTATAATTTTCTTTTGTCTGTCATTTGATTTCATTTTGACTGTATGCCAACATGGTAATGTCAATAAACCATTGAATTGAATTAAATATTAGTTTTCAAATATTTGAAAGGATAAATCCCTTGCGTAAAAATATAAAAAATTGGGGGAAATTTGAAAATTTAGGGACAAAATTCCCATAGGATCCACAGTAAAATGTATAACTTTCGAGACGATCTCCTAGAAAATCGAAAATCCAAAATAATGTATTGATAGATGAGGTAAAATACAAGACATTTTATAAAGTATAACGGTTAGGGTATATAGAAATGAATACGACTCGGTCTCATTAATTTTAAATATTTTTTTAACTATTGTGATCGTATCATATTTGTATGTTTTTTGGCTCAAAACAATAATAGAACCATTTCAACAAGAGCCTGGACTTTCGGTAGTTGTGACAAAACGTAATGTGACGTAGGCCTGTCTATTTCATTCCATATTGTTTTTTTTTTTTTAAATCAACATGTTTTGTCCGGCTTTTGAGCTAAGACTACGCAATCGGTGCATATTTCGCTAGAAACCACGTCATTTCTAGCTTGATTTGACGCAAGAAATAGATAATAAAATCATGCTGAAAGTTCAAGGCGTTGTAAAATGGTTCTCAATATTTTGATCAGTGCTATTTTCATAAAATTAATACTGGTTTGTGAGCCCCCCCCCCCCCCCTTTCAAAATTGCTCGTGTGAAGACAGAAAGGTGGATTGAAATCTCTCTCAGAAGTATCCAATCATACATCTTGATTTTTAGCCAATCAACAATTGTTATCCAAAAATATTCACTAATCATATTAGTTCTCCTATTGACCAATCGATACCAAGTTTTTAGTCAGAAGTCAACCAATCGTATTAGAGGTACTATTCTGAAAAAATCGTTGTAAAATAATTTATTCATCGGTTGAAGTTTAGTACACAGAAGCGGGAGAATAGTTTGAAGGTAATTTTCTTAAATTCGTACAAATTTTCAACCACTATCCTTGTATCAAGTACACAACTTTTCAGAGAGCATATTTTTGGTGTAACTGAGTGTAATTACACGTTTTTCTCTAATAGATGTTTGGTGAAAACTAAACTGCCTGTTTTGTCCGCCATTTTAAAACCTATAAATAAACAATACAATGTGCGAAATATTTTGAAAGCATATCATACAAGTATAAATATTCATAATTTCTCGATACAATCCCTAATTTTTAAATGATAAACTATGGAGAATTTTTGACAAAGATTTAATGTTGCGCAATAGACTTGCATTACTTTCGTTATCTGACAAGACGAGTTTATAGTTGTATAGAAGTTGATTATTGAACAAATATTTTTCAAATCCACAGAATGGCACGTACAAAGCAGACAGCTCGTAAAAGTACAGGAGGAAAAGCTCCTCGTAAACAGCTCGCCACAAAGGCTGCACGTAAGAGTGCTCCCTCCACTGGCGGTGTAAAGAAGCCCCATAGGTACAGGCCAGGAACAGTCGCTCTCAGAGAAATCAGAAGGTACCAGAAATCCACAGAGTTGCTCATCAGAAAATTGCCTTTCCAGCGTCTTGTAAGAGAAATTGCTCAGGACTTCAAGACCGACTTGAGATTCCAAAGTGCAGCTATTGGGGCTTTGCAGGTATACTGTATTAAAATTTTTCAATTGGTGGATATTCTTTACTTGACAGTTCATAACATTTGGTCAAGATTTTTAGACAAAAGGTATTGTTTTATTGCATTATAGTTTTTACCATTAAAACAAAAACTACATGTTCAATTTCCTTATTTCAGGAGGCCAGTGAAGCTTACCTCGTTGGATTATTTGAGGACACTAACCTGTGCGCTATCCACGCCAAGAGAGTCACAATCATGCCCAAAGACATTCAGTTGGCCAGAAGGATTCGTGGAGAGCGTGCTTGATCTCATTTCTTCTGTTTCTTCATCTACTTTTCCATCAGGACATTCAAATTTTTATCACAAATGCAGCAGACATTATCAGGACATATAATAGCTATGGCATGATATTTATGTGAGAACAAAAATCGTGAGAAATTTATCATGTGACTCTTGATTTTCATAGTTTTTATCCTGTGTTTTGAGTACACAAAGATTTTAGTTTTTAAAATGATCTCTTTTTCAAGAAATTGCTTCTTTTTTTTCATCTGTTAAAGACAAAAAAATTGGGTTCAATTCTTCAGCTGTATTTTCAGTAAAGCAAATCGGTCAGGAAGACAATGCAGTGCATCATATTATCATGAATAGTCAGGGAAAATTTGTAATTGTATGTGCAGCAGTTTTGTATTTCAATGTATTTCTTTCTTGACTGTCTTTTCCATCTTAAATTCATGGGGGGGAAACATTTTGCTGTTTTATACAGGGGTCTCATTGTGTTGTCTTGAAACGTTTTAGATTTGCATGTATTCTCATTTTAACAATAAATGTAGTACTTTCCTTAACATTGTTATTTTTTGATCAATATCAAAGACTTGCTGCAATGTTTTCCAGGAATACTTAAAATTTGAATGAGAGAAGTAAACCTGAAGGTCGTGTTAGGCTCTAGAACTTCATATTTCTGGGACATGAAGTTTGCCATGTATTTCATTTTAAAGGGATTTTTGGTTGTCAAGCTATAAGCAAGATACCCAATACTTTAATATGCAAGCAAACCTCGGGTCCTGTTTATTTTTACATATTGAATGCTGCGTAGGAAAACAAATTAAAATGTGACAAAAATTTAATGGGATATAATTCTTGATTGGCTACATGAACATACTTATTTAAATTGTTTTATAATTTAACTTTCTATGTCACAATTCAATGCGAGTGCGAAACCTAGTGATCCCCTTGACCTTTATATCAAATATTGTACAAGTTGCGAGGGGTATGTTTTGGACAGTCCTGGTTTTATTTGAAGCACAACTCCTCTTAAACAGCTACATGAAATTACATGACACTTGGGCATTTAGGACACATAATTCTGATTCCCTTATTTTTCAAAGAATTTTGACCCATTCAAACTCGGAGAGTTGCTCATATATTGAATACAGAATTTAACACTTTGTAAGCTCCTCATAAACCATTGCCCGAAATTGATGTATGTGCAAATCCATTAATCTTCTTGACATTCCCGTACATTAACAATTTTTAAAATATCCCAAGCAACAACGTTGTGAAGAAAAACATGGCACAAGTCTTATTAACTCTAAATAAATTAGGTGTTTGTCTAGTGGGATTTTGTTTCTAGACTGTTTTTACTGTTTAAACTTACATTTATGTTCTCATGATTTGATGGAAAACGTCTGAATCTCACAATTAAAGTACAGTAACTAAAACGGTAGTAAAAGTTTACCTTTAACTATTGGGATAACACTTTTATTTTATCGGGGTATGACAATTATATTAAATGCTTGTACCTCAGTTCATTTGCAAAACCTAATACATGTACCGGTACTAGAGGACTTCTCAGTGATACAATTACCGTGAATAAACTCATGCTTACAGCAAAGTCGGTTTCATTCCCCTTGAAATTTATTATAAATTTTTAACTTATTGGATATGATGAATTATAACTATAGCAAATCCAAATGGTTTATCGATATTTAGCATAACAATTCAGACTATATTCTTTTGCACCCCTCGTGGAACCCTACTATTACTCGGTCATGGTTCAAGTACAATGATCATCAACTTGTTCTATATATGAGATGACAAACACCAATACAAAACTCAACTTATTTCGCTGTTGATGCAATTTTATTATCAATCTATATTTTGTTGTACAAGAATTATTTTTAAGAAAGAAGATACCATATGACAATTCTGAATTAAAAAAGCAGTTGAATGTTGAATGTCATATTAGTACCATTTCTTTAACAAACTGGACACAATGAAAGTTAGTACATTTCACTGGACATGACGATATCTCTTGCCATAATATGTCCTCTTGAACTAGTAACACAATTTCCAGCTGTAGGCTTGTCGCATTTTTTAACAAACAATATTCAATAAACTGTGCTTTTCTTTCAGAGTTCACACCAGACTAATGTTTAAAAATTCTAAGGGCATCTTGCACTTGTTTCTGCACTTAAAACCTAGCCTCTCAATGATTTCACAATGCATTATATTGGTATACATATGTCATATATCATCTATTTTTCTAAATCAGCCTAATATGGTAAACCAAAAAATAGGAAAAATTGTTTTAATCGTTCAGATTATAAATATTTCTTAAATTCAAAAACGAGCGCATGCGCTCACATCTTGAGAAAGCAATTGATTTAAATTCCAGCCAGTTCTAATGAAAAATGTGAAATAACTAACAATCAAATACCCTTGTGATCTAGAAAAGGCAAACAAAAGAAAAAAATCTAGATGAGGGTGAACTTGTCAAATGGACAAGGTTTCTTGTCATTGCATAGAAATAAAGGCTTGTACCGTAATTATTTTGTGATATTCAATACTGCATATACATCTTTTTAATTTCTGTAAAAATGATATCACTCCCTCCCTTTGATATGTATGAACCAGCATACACAGGAATTGGGATCAGAAAAATCAGAGCATGAAAAAATTATCCAATAAATTTTGTTAGATTTATGGTAATACACTAAACTGGGGGCAAGTCCGACTTCAATAGTGAAATAGTGAGGTGATAGTTAATTCTTCATCGCATCTTGACATCATCACATACCGACTTGAAGATATTCCACAAGCTGCACAACCAATATAAATCCCTATCAGCTATCCAGTAGCTTAAATTCTTGTAACGATGTACAAATGTATATGAACAAATTTTTTACAATAACTAACAGAAAACTCAGAGAGTATCCATATAATGATGTGATGTTCATGTTTATTTTTAACAATGGCTAGGAAAATTATGATTTATAATACATACTTCATTAGACAATAAATTAAATTATCAAGATTTCAGCGACTGTATGGGCTTTACAAACCTGTGAGGTTAAATCATGAAATCAAAATTATGGTTCTGTTGCTGCATTAATGCAACTGAACTACTAAAGTCTTCTTATATCTTAGTACACACCCAGTAGTCAGCAATCTCTTTTAGCAGAATATACTTTTAACAGCAGATCCCTAATGTTATTACATGATGAAAAAAGAAATGAGATTACAAATTTGCATTGCATTTTCACCATCATGAAAATATACAGTGTAAGTATTACAAAAATGGACAAAAGTTTATTTGGAATGAATGAAAAAATCCTTGTTAATCTTATAGCACTATACTGATCTCCAGGTAAATTGAAACCAAACTAAGAAATAAAATAAACATAATTCAAATACATTCATGTCCATAGACAAAAATACTCTTAAAAAATGTTCATGAGTTGATCATTACTAAATCACAGACACAGTAATTGCTTTTTACAATAACACAAACCAATAACGTATATATACAAATTTTATAAAGCTCTCGCCTTCCACTCTTAATAAAATAAACGTCCTCACTATTGCTTATTGTAATTTTTTAACTATAATTTTACATGATTTAGAGTGCAATATCTTTTATGTTTTTTTTTTTGCTTGTGTAATATTGAAAAAATTACGTTTTTATTCAAGAATGTGAAATAAACACAAAAAGGTGAGGAGTCTTGTGAACAAATAATATCTAAACAACCTTTCTATCATAAGCTGTGCCAAAAAGACAGCCAAATTCATGCACAGGAAAGACGTAGCATATCCCAAATTTTCAAACGTAGGGTAGACCTCTAGATACAATAATAAAAACTTGTCTAACAATAGTGTCAATAGCACTCCGAGATACTAAAACAATTTGAAAATCCTATATGTTTCCACCATTACAAGCGGTAATTGGTCCGTTGTACATGACACATGGGACAATCCGTTGATTTACTGACACACGTGTCGCATAAGACCCGGTGATTGCAAGGAGAGCATGTCACGGTCCGCTTACGATCCTGACACATAATGCACTTCATATTCTGCTGATAAACTATTACCTGTAAACACAGCAATAAATCTAATTTAGTTTTCACAGTGAAATACAATTATCTATGAATAAAACGATCAGTGTCTGTAAAGTGCAAGTTTTTTAATTGGAACAGAAGTAATTTTTACAGTAACTACTTTTATAAACGTACCTTTTCTAATTTGTCTATACTTTTATAAACGTACCTTTTCTAATTTGTCTAGGTCCATACCTTTTCTAATTTGTCTACGTCCATTCGAAGTTGTTGCTGTATTTGTCTGAGCTGAGGAATGGGTATGGTTTCTATTTCATTCACCTGATGCAGTAATCTCACACTGTTTGATCCACTTCCATATTTTTCCAGATCTAGTTGCATTTTTGATATTCTACCTAGTGCCTGAAAACAGAGTTCATGTCCAAATCAATGAAATAAATTCATTTGTATAATTAAAGTCATTGTAATGTACATGTATACTTTTGTTAAGTACACTTTTATCTACAGCGATGGTAAATATTAATTTTTTTTCTATTACAGTTAAACGCAGTACAGTTAAGGCGGTCAATAAAAATATGGGCAAATTTTTGTGATGAAAACACGTATACTTTAGTTAAACTGGCATGTCCTTTTTAAAATCAATAACAGTCACTCAAATGCAATATATTTCTAAAATATATATATAATAGTACAATATTTTATGTTCATAGTGGTCACGTGATATGGCAGTCGCATGGTACAGGCAGATGTATTTGTGGTTTTGAGGTCATTTAAAAAATTCAATATTGCAAGGGCATAATCATGTCAAAATTCACAACTGAATTATGAAATAACTTGATGTTATATCGTAGATTTTGAAAAACGGTGCGAACTTTTTAAGATAAGAATATTTGTTAGTAGAAACCGTAATTTATGTTGCATATGTTGAATAATTTTGAAGGTCACAGGGTTAATTTCATTAAAAAATAATTAATTTGTAAGATTTTACAAGGATCGTAGAAGTTTTTAAGTTACATAGCATATTTCAAATTCACATGTAAAAGTTTGTCGGGATCAGGTAAGTGTATGCCCTTGCAATTAAGTGATTAATTTAGGTACTCAGATTTTAGATATACGATATTTTGTACAAAACCGAGGTGGCTTCTTTATACGATGCATACTTTTAACAAAATGAAAATAAGACTATATAGGTAGCATTCTACTAATAATAATTCTAAACAAAATATTCATTTATACTTTTCCGTTAATGTATGACATTTATTTTTCTTCGCTATAAAACTGCACGATAGCCTTCAATGATTTAACTTAATGCGTCATTTTGAAGCATATGACGTCATATTTTGTAGTACAGCGAGAACGACATCTCGCTTATTTTTCAGTGTTTATGATATAACGGACATCAAAATTGTAAGTAATAGCATTTGTTGTTTTTAATGAAAAGATTAGTATAAGTTAATTTTACTAATAAATAGATTAATAAGTACTTTCGAGGTTTGTAATATACTGTGATGTCATAATGCACATTTCCCGTACTTTTTGTCTGAACGGAGTTTATTGACAGCCTTAACTGTGCTGCGAAATCTTTTACCTATGCTTAAATTAAAGCCACTTCTTTTCCATATAGCAATTTACACCCTCCTCTAAAACATTTTAAAACCCTTATTGATAAAATCAGCCCCTGCTTTAATCTTTGTTTTAAAGAAAACCTACTTCATCTCTCTGTTTGAATGCCAGAGCTTTCTCCTCTTCAGCAGATTTTGCCTTTCTCAGAGATTCCTCAGCTTCTCTCTTCCAAGCTTCACATGCCTAAAATTTATTTATTATAGACACATATGTACATAATTCCCACCCATTTTTTTTTAAAATTGTACATGTGTAATAAGAATCAAATTTGGACAGCAATGAGAGAGAGATACTCACACTTTTGGCCTGGGAATAAGCCTGCTCCCAGTGCTCTTGTCGGGTCTTGTAATGCTGAAACTCCTCTCGCAACTTTTGCATATCTGCTCCTTGAGAACTATTGGACAGATTTGAGGAGGAATACAGTGGAGAGTGGGGTCCTCCAGGACCGCTCCGAGGAGACATGGAATTCAATTCACTAAATTTGTTGTGGTTATGATAACCCAATAAAGATAAATTCTACAAAACAAAACATTCCATTCATTCATCTCTTAAGCATGTTAAAGAAATACAAATACAGAATTATTTTTCATTTCACAAACTTGCATAAAATACAAGGGATTTTCTTGCAAAAATTTAAGAAAAGACAACAACAAAATCAGAATTAAAACAAATAATTTTCAGCAATTTTTAATCGCCATATTTTTTTATATGAATTACTGATAAATAAATCTGAAGATAACCTGTTCTCCTGATTCATGCTTTTGATTTCCCGTTAATAGAGAGTGGGAAAAGCTCCCGAATGGCGAGGGAGGAGACTGCGATAGACTTCCGATGCTGCCCCTCTGTATGCCCCCAGGGATTCCTATAGGTATGGACTGGGCACCAAAACCTGCAGTAGGCGTAAGCTTAGTAGTATAATTACATTACGAAATACTCATCTTTAAAAATTTACAGTACTTGGAATATGAAACAATAGGTAAATTTGAAAGGAGAATGTCGCTGTAAAACAATGAAATAATCACAAGATTTATGTTTGAATTTCACTCCATAAAAATTCTTTTCAAGGGTAACTATGTTGTTTGCAGATTATGCAAAAAAAAAAAAAGCATCTGAGTAGAACTCAAAACTACATACCTGATGTTGGGATCCCTGCACTTAAAGAACTACTAAGGGAGTTAACTTCATCTTTATCAAGTTCTCTATCTATACTGTTAATATCTATATCATCTAGATTTAAGTCATCTAATGCGTGTCCTACAAAAAAACAAAAGGAGTAAGTGTCAAATGGATATCAAAGACTATGTCATGAATTGTAGTGTATCTTAAAGATAACATGAGTTCATAAATACAAATAATTTTCCTTTTACCTCTGACTACTGCCATTTTAGTTTTCTTTCAAAGAATAAACATGTACCCTCTTTAATTTTTTACTGATAGTGTCTTTTTTTTATTCCTTTGTTTCAAGCATATTACTGCATAGCTAAATTCATCTGTTTAGAAGACTGTGCAACCAGAGTGCCGAAATTGGAAAGCCACCTGCCATAACTTTTGACTGGTATATACATTGTATATCCAAATAGCATTGAAGAGCAATCGAAACTACTATCGCAACCAAATACTTTTTATTAATTCATGTCGGCTTTAACATGAATATCACTAGACTTAATCACACGGATATTTTAAGTCCTTATGATACTGTTGTGAACAACCCTTGTGAAAAGGGTGAACCATTAGTCAGTTGCTAATTGAGGACAATTTATTACATGAGTCAGACAATATGAACAATGCATCTGGTCATCTTTAAACGTATTACTATTTTCCATGTGTCTTACCAAGGTTTGAAATTATTCACTTTCCTATACACTAAATGACTATATATGAATTTTGTTAACACTCAAAGCAATCATAAGTATTTGTGTGTATGATGACCTTACCTACTACAGATCCCACTGTATCGCCCGGGGGGTAGAAAGCTGGAGCCAGTGGCGACATAGTGGACACCGAAGGCTGTTGATTGGCCACTGGACTTGGGGTTGTACTTGTGGAAAAGGTCAAGCTGTGTAACATCAGCAAATTCTGTTTACGCTTGGATTTCTCCACAAAATCTATTGTTTGGTCACTGTCAATGGATTGTAACTGCTGACGCAACTTCATCTGTAAGAAAAACAACATTCTACCTTTTTGAAATGTTGAAATAAACAATCCATAAAAAAGTAATCAGTAAATTTTTATCAAGGAAGATCTGTAATGTGTGAAGTGTATAAATTTTAAACATGAAAGTGGCAAGGGTATGAAGAGGTTAGACATGTATTGATCACTGATGAGTCATGCAAGAATCAAACAATGAATGGCAAGAAATCTGGTTGATTTGATAAAGGAGAAATACAGTGAAAGGTATATAATGAACAGATAATGGATGTTAATGAAAAGTCAAGGCCAGAGCATTTTATGCAAGGAACTTGTAATTTCAAATCCTTTATTAATCTTAAAAATATGCATTTTGATTCTCTATTAAGAATAAACCATGCAATTTAAAACATGTAAAACATTGAAACATACATGTAAAATGATGAATTGTATACAACAAAATTTTCATCTTATTATCTATGAAATTCCCATGAAATCAGCAGAACGATAAATTTCCTCCAGAATCCATTGCATTCCATTGAACTCATAATTAACACATTAATACTCAGTCAGTAAGACAGACTCTGACTTGAAGAGCTGGGCAAAGATAGAGGCCATGAGGAACATGAGATGACGATGAGAAGTGTCATCTAAGTTCCTACTTACACTGACCATTTGTGAGTCTTCCCTCTCTGACCCCGGGGCTCGCTGGTAGAATCCCGAGTCTGATGTAATACTACTAGAGGTACTACTAGATCGCCCCTTCCCTATGGGCTCAGGAAGGGGGCTGCTGGCATGGAGATGGACATTTCCAATTAAGTTATTACTCTGATGAACAAAATAAAAGAAGAAATGAAGATGATACATGTTCCAATTTTTAAATATGAACAAATTGTGGTTAATGCTAAGAAGAACACTTACAGGAATACTGTTAGCTCGTTCCTTTCCTATAGGATCAGGTAATTTTGGTGAAGATGTGGAACCATTCTGACTCTTTAAAAAATAATTAAAAATTATTGACTTAAAGCATGGCTATAAAAGTGTTGCTACCTTTGTTACTGAGTTGTTTGCAGATCTTATTGATCACATATTAATAGTTTGACAATTAACAGAAATGAAGTAATACTTTAGCTAATACAGAATGCAATTTATTAGAGAGACTGGAATTTGAAAGAGCTCAACCTTTATAAACTGTTGGAAAGATGTAAAGCACAATGAAAAATTCAATATTTTATGATAATTTTTTTTTGAGGTTAAAACTGTAAAAATGCCAGCAAGTCTTTAACTTGACTTTCAGTTCATTAGCTGAAGCTTTAACCAAGCTTTGGGTTTCCAATATTCCTGGCACTCACCCCTTTCTGAATAGAATGGTGATCATTAGTTGTGTATAACGTTTGAGGATTCTCAGCTATGGGTAACACTGTCGACATAAAAGCAGCTAAAGAATTCTCACTGGTAGATAACATGTCCCTCTGCGTTGTTATTTCTTCTGTAAAACAACAGAGAAATAACAGATTAAGCTTCATCAATAACATTTCAACAATCAATTTATCACAAAAATCCTTTCTCAAAATTGAAAATTAAAAATCACATTATCAAGGCCAAAAAGAAATTGAAGGACAATAAGAATTAAACTTAAGATTGATTTTGACCTAGATACACACATGCAATCTGTGGCCATTTTAAGTAGCACCCGAAGTGCCAATAAAGATAACCCAGCAAAAAAACCCCAAAAACGAACAACCAAAGACGATCTAACGGAAGTTATAGGAATCTATAATGATCTATATCACTGTTCATTGTTACACTAAATTTAATTATTAATGTTTATTTCTATTTCACACATACTTCCAGATAAGTAAAACGAATGTAACTTACGCTCTACATGAGCAAAGGCACAAAATGGACCCCTTGGGCAATATCCAGTCTGCACCATATCATTACATTTTGTTGATTTGTAAATCTGAAAAAAAAAACAAGATGTAGAATCATTAAGTACATTTCTATCATATTCTGTTCAGAAAATAAAATCACTTTAAGAAAAGGTTTATCAGTTTTTGAATGATTAAGGTTTACTTGGTATGGGACACCGGCACCGTCACATTGTGATGTACTTCCTTTCAAAATAAACTAAAGAATAATCTCATGAATATTTTCTTTCCAAAAATTGTTACCTAACAATTTTAAAAAATATTGCCAGTATTTTGGCAAATATTGTAAAATTTGAAAGTTCTAAACCGGTGAAAGTATTTTGAGTATAATGTACATTTATCTACACAAATAACAACGTGTCCCATACTACCTTAAATAAGCATTTTCTCAATTGTTTATTTTATAAACAAAATACTGAAAATTGAAGATTGACTTTGAAATATAAATAACATTATTCCTGTGGTGTTATACGGAAGGAAGCTGGGTGGTCATCAAATCGGTGTCTTACCTCTGGGGGAAAATGCTGCTCAGTTCTAGTGTATCTTATCTCTGGGTGAAACTGCTGCTCAGTTCTAGTGTGTCTTACCTCTGGGGAAAAAATGCTGCTCAGTTCTAGTGTGTCTTACCTCTGGGGGAAAATGCTGCTCAGTTCTAGTGTATCTTATCTCTGGGTGAAACTGCTGCTCAGTTCTAGTGGGTCTTATCTCTGGGTGAAACTGCTGCTCAGTTCTAGTGGGTCTTATCTCTGGGTGACACTGCTGCTCAGTTCTAGTGGGTCTTACCTCTGGGTGAAACTGCTTCTCAGTTCTAGTGGGTCTTACCTCTGGGTGACAATGTTGCTCAGTTCTAGTGTCTTACCTCTGGGTGAAACTGCTGCTCAGTTCTAGTGTGTCTTAAATCTGGGTGAAAATGCTGCTCAGTTCTAGTGTGTCTTAACTCTGGGTGAAACTGCTGCTCAGTTCTAGTGGGTCTTACCTCTGGGTGAAACTGCTGCTCAGTTCTAGTGTCTTACCTCTGGGGGAAACTGCTGCTCAGTTCTAGTGGGTCTTAACTCTGGGTGAAACTGCTGCTCAGTTCTAGCGTGTCTTACCTCTGGGTGAAACTGCTGCTCAGTTCTAGTGTGTCTTACCTCTGGGTGAAACTGCTGCTCAGTTCTAGTGGGTCTTACCTCTGGGTGAAACTGCTGCTCAGTTCTAGTGGGTCTTACCTCTGGGTGAAACTGCTTCTCAGTTCTAGTGGGTCTTACCTCTGGGTGACAATGTTGCTCAGTTCTAGTGTCTTACCTCTGGGCGAAACTGCTGCTCAGTTCTAGTGGGTCTTCCCTCTGGGTGAAACTGCTGCTCAGTTCTAGTGGGTCTTATCTCTGGGTGACACTGCTGCTCAGTTCTAGTGGGTCTTACCTCTGGGTGAAACTGCTTCTCAGTTCTAGTGGGTCTTACCTCTGGGTGACAATGTTGCTCAGTTCTAGTGTCTTACCTCTGGGCGAAACTGCTGCTCAGTTCTAGTGGGTCTTACCTCTGGGTGAAACTGCTGCTCAGTTCTAGTGGGTCTTACCTCTGGGTGAAACTGCTGCTCAGTTCTAGTGGGTCTTACCTCTGGGTGACACTGTTGCTCTGTTCTAGTGTGTCTTACCTCTGGGTGAAACTGCTGCTCAGTTCTAGTGTGACAGTAAGCACAGTTGTCTCCATTTTCACACTGTGTGGGGTCTCCCCAGTCATCTCCATGTTTTACATTAGGACAAGGCGTAGATCTACAGATAAAGTAGCATTTAATTTATTTGCACACATCTTGCACTACATTTTATCAATTTCATTATAGAAAAATGACTATGTATTAAGCTTATTTAAATCAGTTTACTTCCTTATCCTAATAGCATATAATATGGAAATGCAATAGTTGCATTTGAAGTTTCACATGTGATTATTTTGAATTGAGAATTTCAATTTACTGACTATATGTAAAAAATCAAAAGGTCCAATATTAAACTTTCTCACACTGGCGCCTGATGGTGTGTCCTGAAGACAAATCATGTTACTCTAACAGATTTCATCTACCCAGCTTAAAACAGGTACAAGCTTACATTGAGAACTACGGCCTACCTGTACTTGCACTTCTTTGGACTTCTTCTCCTGTCCCTTGTGTTGTGAAATGATGGGCAGGCATAGCCTTGTCTACACAGCCGAGGGGGTCTCTTACAGGGTTCTGTTTTGTAATTTGCCAGGACAAAGTTGGTATCTGTCATATGTTACAAACAAAGCCATAATTATCAAATTGTAAAATTACTCACTTCTAAACAAAGCTGTTAACACATTAAACAAAGCAGCATGTAAATTACAACGCTTTAAGTTACTAAACTTCATTCATAAAAAAATAATCAATATCATCCCCATAACAACATAGATCAAGATTAACTTTATGGCTGTTATTCTCAAAACAGGATACTGCAAACTGTTTCACTGAATTAACACACTTCAGGCTATGTCATCAGTATCTGACTTTTATTTGGTCTCTGTTTCTATGGTTTCAGAGATTTTTTTTCATTAACTATATTTATCCATGCATTTCAAGTATTACCATTTTAATGTCAATTATAATCCTCTTCATAAATATTGTTAAAAAGAACTCTAATCCAATGTAACTCATATTGCAAATTGTGTTAGAAATAAAATTTATATCGAATTTCTAATCAGTTTACCATTCCACTTTGGATCTTCTGCTAGGATTTTGTCCTTTTCTAAACTACTTGGCGTTCCCGATGATGAACTTAGCGAGGCTTTAAGGTCGGGCGTCTCTATAGTCTGCAGCTCCCTGATATCATATATAGGGGGTCGCAAATCATGGGCTCCATGGGCAAATGCACAGTGTGGCCCATTTTTGACACAATTTCCTTTGGAGTCTGTTTCATAAACACAGGTTCCTGTTTTGTAATATCTCAAATGATACCTCCTCTCCGTGTCTCCTGCTGTTCTATGAAGGAAGGGACACCTAAAAATATTCTTATTAGTTTAAGTTCAGTAATTTCCAACTACTGTAAATATATCAACAACCACTAAAAAAATATTAAAGCATAATGTTTTTCCATAGCATATTAATAAAACAGGTACCTGTTATTTTTAACATATATACAGAAATTACTTTAGACTTATTTTGGGATCTTATGAAACACCAATTATTGCATTTTGATTTTTTTTAAAAACTAACATCATCCTGGATTTATTTCAACATTACGTACATTCCATGAATTTTAGATCAGTTTTTTGCAGTCTCTAATGTTATTTTCATGCATGACATGTCAGCATGTGTCAACTGTCACAGCCTTATCACACAGACATACTGGATTTTTTTTCTTGTATTAAAAATAAATATACAGAAGCACTTCATGACACAGTCAAATAAATAAGATAAAATCAGTTTAATTTCTGTACCATGAAAAGATGAGTTTCAAACACTTTATCATTATATTAACAGATATATAACTTTAATGTGCAAATCTCAATTATGCACAAACTATTTGTCATAAAATGCAGAGAAGCTCTCATAAATCTGCCAATGAACTTGATGCATGTCTTCACATTCTTGAAAGTTTTTTTCAAGAACAAAATTACTGAAAACTAGCATACAGAATGGCCTTATAGTTTTTAAAATCAATCAATTAATTTTAAATACGTTTGTTGTTGTTTCTTGTTTATACAAAGTTCAAGGTTATACCACTGACCCACTAACCCTATTTTTCAAATACGCATGACTATGAAAACAGCTGACTGAAATCAAAACATTATAGAAATGAGAGTTATCCCCAATTATAAGGCACATTTTTGAACGAAACAATCCAGAAAATCAGTCTTCCAAGACGGGACATTCCGGATTAATGTGGAGTTGGTTTTATTTATATCTTGTGTAAATTTAAAAATAGACTGGTAAACAATCGGTCAACACAATGAAAAGTTTTTTGTTCTGTCATATTTGATGGCAGAAAGTGGATAAAATAGAATTACAAAAGCAAAGGAAATATATAATATACAGTCTAAAGAGCTGTCATGATATGAACACTGATGAAAAGACGCATTTCTGCAACTCCGCAATTTTCTACAAAATGGCGGACAATGTTTACAATATGTCAGATTGTTTCGCTTTGAAAAATTGAATATTTCCCATCCAAAACTAAAATAAACACAACTCTTAAAGCATTTTATGTAAGTATCTAGCTATAAATACGACTGTCATTATACAGATCTTCAGAATAACATGAGAAAATGAACTTTCTTTTAGCAAATACAGCATTTCCCACCAAAATTTGAATGGCGGCCGTAACTTTACTCACTCATCTCCGTCCGGACAGAGCCCGTTTGTATCGTCATACTTGGTACAATACACATCTGGGCTGTAATTAAAAGTTCCGTCACGTTTACGAATCGGTCTTCTTCGTCTCTGATTCATAAAATGCCAGTGGAAGCAAGTAAACGGTCTATGTTGAGTGCATTTGTGCTGTAGAAATAACGGGCACTGTTGTGTTCTGAATTCTTTCAAATACCTGAAAAAGAACGAACACAAAATTTTAATTTCAGTCTAAAATCATACTTAGAAATCGGTTTAAGACAAGAAAACTTACAGGTAATGTTGCGGTTTTTCTGTTTGCGCTGGTACCGCTGGGCTTTCTGACGGCATTGTTGTCAATATTTTGCTAAGGCGCATGATTACTGCGCATTTGTGAAATGTCATTTCATTCATTGGAGAAAGATTTCCACGTGGTATAGTTCACGACCTTTTCGCTAGCGCGCACTTGTCAAAGAAGAAATAACGTCAAAGAATGAATGTATTTTTTTTCCATGCGATTTTTGTTTTACTGAACAAAACCTCGGAATTCTGGTTTATATAAAATGCTATATTGCTTTTTTCGAAGATGTCCGAGTAACGAGTATGTTTTTAAAATAATAAAGTTAAGTACCTCTAGTTAGTTTCCGATCCCACCACAATACACATGCACGTTATATAGAGTCAATCATATTTCAACTCACCTATATATTAGCATTGAACAAATTATTTTGAAGATGGACAGTCATACTACTTCAAAAAAAACACAACATACTTCATTGGCATACATATACTTAGATGCGTCTTATTTTTTATGCATCACCTTGAATCATTAGTCGTTATGAATTTTCTTTGATTTTATCAGGGACGTATATACTTAGTATATACGTCCCTGATTATATAAAAGAATGTCGCTATTTTTTTTTTAAATTAATTAAACGGTGTTAAGCTTCAAGTAAGTTCTGCATGTCTGCTTGTATTTGATAAACATGCGCGGATCCAGAAAATTTTTCCAGGGGGGGGGGGTCCGAAGGATAATTGTGTTTGCCAGGGGGGGGTCCGAGGCATATTTTCGCGATAATTTTACTATGTAAATTTAATAAATTTTCATTTTCCAGGGGGGGGGGGGGTCGGGACCCCCCCCGACCCCCCCTCTAGATCCGCGCATGATAAAGAATACCTAAAAGATTCAGTAAAAGTATCAAGCATGACGATCTTGAGAGTCTTAAGATCACAAATTGCCCAAATACAAGTAATGAACTCCTTTATTAACGATTCTCATATTAATGACAACAAGTATATGTACATTTAAGATCATTTAATTTGAATTTAAAAAAAAATTATGAAATATGCGGTATTCATATAAAAATGTGTTTGTTAGTTGTTGTTGTTGTTTTTTGGTTTGTTTTTTTTTGGAGTGGGGTGTATTAAAAATAACATGTTAAAATTACTTTGATATATAATGGACTATGTCTTCATTTTGTTGGGGGGGGGGGGGGGGTCCAGAACGCCGCCGTGATACGCAATATTATAATTTACAAACACGTCTTACGTAGCGCACTGGCATTACATGTCCCGGCTATGAATTCGAAAGTGAACTCAATTAAAACTGTTTTATAGTTAAGTCGAGGTCAAAGAGAAGATCAATGTAAAAAAAATTTGTTGACTAATAGTTTTGATAAAAATACCTTCCACTGAAAATGAAGTAACGGACAGAGGACACTGCCACGCGTGGCCTGAGGGAAGACTGACGCAATGAATACTGAGTTTGGCAGTTCAAGGTGCACAAAAACAGTAGTCAATATGTGTACAGAAACACTAAAAATGTGTGCAGAAAAAGTAGTAAACTTGTGTACAGAATTAATAAAATTGTGTACAATATTAGTAATTATAAAAATGTGTACAGAAGCATCGATAAAAATTCAATTGGTACAGAGAAATAGTAAAATTGTGTTCAGAAACAGTGATAAAAAATTGTACAGGAAAAACAAGTAAAACTGCGTACAGAAACATTAGTAAAAATGTGCAAAATCCAGATGTCTATCTTATGTTCCTGTTTCTTCTTCTACATGCATATTCCTATGAGAAGACAACTCATCTAACGATGTGTCATATAATTCTGAATCTATTGGTAGTGTGTACCGTAAATACAAAATTTACACTGATATGACAACTAGTTGTCAATATGACAGTTAACATCGGCGACGCATTGCATGAAGTTGCAAAATAAAATACTGAAATATTTTATAGTTTGTGCTTGCTGGGAATCCCTTCCTAAACGTAAAATTTCATGCAAAATTAATATTTACTTAAAAGAGTCACAGTTTTTAGCTCACCGAGACGAAGTCGGCGTCGGCGGGGGCGTCGGTGTCCGGACCTGGTTAAAGTTTTTTGTTGCAGGTCCTATATCTAAGTTATTACTTGTCCTAACTTCACCAAACCTGCATGGATGACGCATCTGGACCTCATGGACTTGAAAGACCTAAATGCAGAGCCTGATCTCCATTATCAAGAACGCTAAAAAATATATCTTAGTTATTATGGGCCCTAACATCACCAAACTTGCATGGATGGTGTGTCTTGTCAGTGATAATTATGAATTTAACAGGCTTGAATGCTGAATCTCTGTCGTAGCGTACTATAAGGCAAAAAGACAATTGCCTACACATAATTTTTTAAAGCAAAATTTAAAATTTGTGTACAATTTTAAATTTAAAACAAAGTTGACATTAACTTTGATTAGTTAAAAAATCATAAAACAAATCGAAAGCAGTAATTGTCATACTTGCACAGGGTTGGTTTTATAATTAGCATTAGAATTATACTTCCAATTTAATTTTTCTTTAAACTCGAGGGAAAATGCAAAAAATTAACGATTTTTTTAATCCAAAAACTAAATCCTTGGTGAATGAAACTCGGAGTCAACCAGTTACCCAGAGTGCTGGGCCCTCCGAATCTATCAAGATTACAACCCCATACACAAGAAGTTTTTTTTATCACTAAAAACTTATTACTCTTAGTAATATATGTATACATGTGCCGTATCAGTTATGACTTATAAAGAAGTTGATATAGAAATAGTACGGTTGTTGGTTTTGTTTACAAAAACATGCAGAGTATGGTTAATGATATTAATAATGATATATTAATATTTCAATAACGAAACATATAAGTTTGGTTTGCTTTTATTTCGAAATGAATGTAGTGACTGAGAATAGGAAATAAAATATTTTAAATTTACATAATGTTCCATAAAAACACTCATAACTAATTTGTTGAAACTAACAATTTTTTACTCTCAAAAGTGGTATTTTTGCGCCCTTTTAAAAAAAAACTCTAGGGGGAGGCCCCCCTAACCCCCCCCCCCCCCCCCCTGCGGGAGGGGGGTATCCCCTCCCGCATCTACCCCCTTCCTCGCTTCGCGCGTCAGTGAAGCCTTTGGCTTCAATTTTTGCCTACCCATATATCTGGGTCACGCTACGCCGCTGGTGAGCTTTGTAATCTGTGACTACCTATGTTTGGGAATGGGGCCCAATTTTACATTTCCCAGACCATGACCTGCAAAGAAAGAAGTGGTCATTTAATTAAATTTGATAAATAATATAAAAAGAAATATTATCTTCTTCTGAATCAATCATACATTATATATACCCTCGATATGACAACATACAGACATATTTAGATACAATCTACATTATTGACATGGACATTTGGTTACATGTACACATCAGAAAAGGGGACAATAAACTGACCGACTGACTGACTGACTGACTGAATGAATGAATGAATGAAAAAAGGAAAGAAATCATTCAAACATTAAATATTTCGACCGACCGTTTTACCAGTCTTGGATTACTGATAAAGATCAGTAACACGGTCGGCATGAAAAAGTAGTTGCACGAAAGTGTTCTTTATTATCATTTTTTTTTACTAAAGAGACTTTGTATAGATAGATAAACGTTTGTCTATTTACAGTATCCTTTCAAGGTGACTAGCTTTAATGTGTATTTTCAAGGTCTTGATTTTAAAAAGTCTTTTGAATGGGTTGAAAATGGGTGTTCATGTGTGTGTGTGTATGAGAGAGAGAGAGAGAGAGAGAGAGAGAGAGAGAGAGAGAGAGAGAGAGAGAGAGATTTTGTTTATTTTTGGAATTCTAAATATAGAAAACACGTGGCCATTTCAATCCGGAAGCAACTATAAGTCAGATACATGTATGATCATTACATTGCTATATATATAAAAGACGTTGCAGTTGGCACAATTTTTCAATTTACAAGATATCCAGGTGGTTAATCGTTAAGTTGTAAGTATTTACTTTACAACTGAAGTACCTTAAGTAAACAAGAAAGACTTTTGAGAAACAGCTGATAAAGAAACAAAGAAGCAGGGGATTGCTTGATTATTGTTTGATGTGTAAGTGTTTTTTCCGTAGAATTTTAGGTAGGAAACCTAAAATTGATTTCTTTTGTTCCATATTCCATACCTTACCATATTCCATATTGTTTTGAAATGTATCATATTCCTACGTTCATGCTATAGGATGTTTATATTTATTGATTTGTGTATTAATTGTGAAAAGGTATATCTACTATTTGTAAAATATATGTGTTTAAGTTATTATATTTGACCAAGTTGAGGATCTTGTTTTTGATTATGAACCATTATCTACACAGGTGACGTCTATTTATAGAATCTCAGTCACAGCAGGATGAGCGAAAAACAAGATGTCAATGAAAAAGTATGTATATAAATGGTGTGATACTAGCTTGACTTGTTGAAAAGTTCTGGAATTTAAAGTTTTAACAAAATAGCTTGAGGGCAAAGGGACAATATACCCCCTTCAAAGACAGGGTGTTCTTTTAGATTTCAGCATTTTCTGTATGTGATTGACAAACCTTTATTATTTAAATTCTTATGTTGGGAATCTCTTTATCATGTTATGATGTACATGTAGTTTGACACTGTTTCTCTGATTTTAATCATCTGTTAACATTACACAAAGTCTGTCTTCTTCAATCAGTGAAGGAAAAATGTTTATGTGATACAAACTATCTATTGAAGAACTTTGAATAGTAACAAAAATATTTTTTTGCTGTAAAGCAACTAAATTACCCATATTGCATAAGAATTACATCTGCCATGAGTACAAAGAGCAGAAACTACATGTAAACAGTTGAGCATAGCAAAGGAGTAGTTGTTACATTCAGTATAAAAATCACAATTATATTTCATAGTTGAAAATTTACAAATCACTTTTAATAATTTATTTGTTTTAAGACTTTGTGACATTCATTGGTAATTTCTAAATTATGGTTATATCGATGAAACTGTATTAAATTACAGAATTCAGTTAAGAAACAAACAACAAATTTAAAAGTTCACCAGGATATGAAGTTGGTTGGTCACATGATCAAATCCTGTGAAGCCCAAAGGGCTTCTCGGTAGATTTGATCACGTACCAACCAACTTCATATCCCGGTGAACTTTTTAACATTGCTGTATATTACTTATATTTACGTTTGAAAAAGACAAATCGCCCAGAACTGTTAAAATTACCAAGATTTTAAGTTAACAATAATCCAAGCGATAAGCGCGTGCTATGTTCATTGTGACGTCATGAAGAAGTTCATACAGAATTGAACGTTTTGGCTATTCTATAGGTTCATATTAGGAAACATATTTACAAATGTAAATATAAGCAATGTACATGTTCATGTGTTGTGATGTCTCATGTTTTTCAACAGGTGCTACTGGAGCCCTACAGCTACATATGCCAGATACCAGGGAAGAAAGTCAGGACCAAGCTATCAGCAGTAAGTCCTTCTAAAGAGCTCCATTTAAACTAATCTGCTTTAACTGTACAGTTAAGCTTGTTTGTTTGTAAAATGAAACAAAAAAATTATTTGTTGAAAAGCTTACATAACAACAATGAGATCCATAGACATAAAAAGGTTAAGAGAAAATTAGCAAGATGAAACTTTGACAAGTCAAAGCTATTCATCAATTTTATCAATGCTTAATTCTCATAATATCAATCAAATTTAATCCATTTAAAAAATATATTGTTTAAGTTGGTATTTTGAATAAAGACAACTTATTCAGCCATTTTTTTCTATTTTAGATTACAAGTTTTCAGATTCTGATATGCACATTTTAGTAAAATAATTTTCTCTTTTTTTACCTCAAAAGGCTTTTAACTGTTGGCTTCAAATACCTGAGGAGAAGTTAAAACTGATAGGGGAGGTTACTCAGATGCTGCATAATGCAAGTTTATTGTAGGTATTTTCTGTGTACATCATGATTTAATTCAAATTAAGGTATTCTGTGTAAGCATTGGTGATAATTATACCGTTTTCTACAATTATTATAGTTTCACAAGTTTGGTATTCTTATCAGTGGACTAGAAAATATTCAACGGAATAAAAAAAAGCAAGTTCATTTTATTCTCAATCTTAATATGGCTGCTATGTTTTTGGCTTACATTAGCTGCAGGTCTGTAGCTCTTGGTCTGAAAATATTTTAATGGACCACCTAGGTCATCCATCCACATTTTTTTAGACCGGGAGCTACAGACCTGCAGCTAGGCTTACATCAGCTGTAAGCTTGTGTCAGCTTTTGTATTCACATGTTATTTGACTGTTCACCTGTTTGTCTGTCTGTGAACTCTATACATTGTGGTAAAACCTTTGGGTCAATCTCAATCAAACATGGCTCAGAATATTGTGAGATTAAAGGGTAATCAAAATTATTCGAAGGGTCACGCCCTTTTAAAGGGAGGACAACAATAAACCCATCAAGTAAGCATACCGGTCTGTCAGGAAATGTTTTTTTAATGTGTTGCATTATACACTCATACAAAGTTAACTCAGCTTTTACCAGATTCCTGAAAATACTTGAATTGGTACTCCAATGATATTGTACTGTGGTTTCATCAATATTCGCTGAATACCAATTTTCGTGGATTTCGTTGTTAAGTTTATCCATGAAATTAAATGTTCATTGAAGTGCAATTTCTGCTATTATTTTGTATTGATAGGGTCATTGGCCACGAATTTACGTATCCTTGAAAGTGTGATTTTCCCTTTTTCCACGAAAATTGGTACCCTTGAATATTAATGAAACCACAGTATTTATTATTATATAGCACCCTGATATTGTATTTATACTGTTCCGCTTTGTTGCGACTCTTACACAAATATCTGTAATGGAGCCAATTGAGGGATTCAATTGTCAGAGGGATGCAAAGTTTAACATTTGAATATACTGGAAAAAGGCATAAAAAATGTCCTTTTAAGCAAATAAATACATAGAAATACTTTTTTACACGATAAAGATTTTAATTTGTTTTTCATCACGACATCTAATAGCAGTGCTGAGAATGCAATAGGAGTTTTGGCTTAAAAAAAAAATTAAGTAGAGGGATACCAAAAATCACTTGACAACTGTTACTACAATGGGTTTCTTGTTTTAATTTAAATGATAAAGACATTGAACAATTATTAATACATGATATTAAAGCCAAACATTCTTTTAATATTTGTAGAATTGATGACATTGAGGATAATTCAAATTTAAGAAGAGGCATACCAGGTAGCATCAAGTTCTGAAACTTTTTAGAGAAAGAATTTGTATAGTCTACACCATGTTTTTAGACCTGTTTGACAATTTTTTTTTTTTAATTATATAATGTATATAGCAGTGTTGTTTCTTTTTTTCACAGTTGCTCACAATATATATGGAGTGCCACAGACTATAAATTCTGCCAATTATGTTTACTTCCTGGGTTTAGAAAAAGTTCTTCAGCTGGACCATCCAGAGAGCACAAAAGTTTTTACAGGTAATATATTTTCTTTCGTTTGAATGTAGTGATTTAGATTGAAAATATTTTCTTTTGTGGTAATGATGAATATTCATGAGGTAGGCGGGGTTCGAAGGTGATTACGGGTAGAGTATGTTCAGGTAGTATTCATTCTGACAATTCCGGACGGCACGAGAAAGTCGATTTTTATTTAAGAATTAAATATTCAATGTAAAGATTTTGAACATGTTAGATGTTGCAAAGATGCATATATGATGCACAATTTCTAGTGTTACTTACAAGGTGCTTGTCAGGTAGCAAAACTTCATGAAGTTTTGCGAATGGTTTGGTTTGGATTGATAAAATGTATGTTATGGTATTTTGAAATTGAAGAATTTTTTTTATGAGCGACTACTTGTATCGGACGTCAATGCACAAAATAATAAATATTATAGAAAAATGGGGTGTTAATGTTATGTTTTATTTGAGATGGAAGTACATAAGAATTCAATACATGCTTTATGCCAGTCTGGATTTTATTTAAGGTTTCTTGTAGTGTGATCCAATTCTTGTGTTAGCTAAGATCTTGAGAACCTGTCTTTCAAAGTTGTTTCCTAAGCCATTTGATTTAATATACCGTAATTGGATTGGTTGTTGATTTTTTCAACACTGTAAATCATTAGACAGTAAAATATAAATATGCATTTGTATGATAAACTCTTATTCACTGACTGCGAGTGTAAGAGCTCTTTTCCCCAAACCCTGACATATACTATTTCCCTGATGTAAGCCTTTAGAGAATAGCTCATGCACAAGTTTTATAAAAGAGGTATCACACTAGCAGCCTGTGGCTAAGTATAACCAACAGATTCAGAGTTGTTCAGAACAAAGACTTTCTCTCATAGCTCAGCTATTGGAACTGCATCGTGGGCAAGGTATGGACATCTACTGGAGGGATGCAGTGGTGTGTCCCACAGAGGAGGAGTACAAGGCCATGGTTATAAAAAGTAAGGTCATAGACCAGTCACAGGTCAAGGTCACAGGAAAGTCATATATGTGTACTACTGTAACAATAACTTGACATAGTTAATAGTTCTTGCAATAAAACCATAGCCGTGTAACTAAAATCAATAAAATATAATTTTTGTGATCCTAATCTTTGAGATTACCAGTTTTTAATATACTTGTGTTTTACAGAAACTGGAGGACTATTTGGTTTAGCTGTTGGATTAATGCAACTCTTTAGTGACTGTAAAAAGTAAGAAAGTTCAGTAGCTAGAATTTTAGCATATGTTATTCCCAATTTCTTAGCTTATTTATCAATTTTGATTTATTTTTTTCAGAGATTTTGTTCCACTATTAAATGCTCTAGGCTTGTATTTCCAAATACGAGATGATTATGCTAATCTGTACTCTAAAGAGGTAAGCATCTTTTACTATAGTATTACATGGCAAGAAACATAACTTGAAATGCATTCCAGTCTTTGTCTCATCCTAATGCTGATTTCAGTATGAAGCCAACAAGAGTTACTGCGAGGACCTGACAGAGGGCAAGTTTTCCTTCCCCATCATCCACGCCATCAGAAGCAGTAAGGATGACACACAGGTCATAAGTATCCTTGACAATGTGAAAAACCAGTCATCTGTCCAAGATTCTGTGTACAGGGAAATTTTGACTCCTGTCTCAAGAAGATACTTTACAGGAAAATTGTATTTAACTAAACAAAATGCACGGGGTTTTTTTACAGAAAAACTTTAACCCCATCTTATCTTTGCTTTATCCACCCTAATTGACAGTGAACAAATTCAAATAGGACCAATAGAAAACTGCAGGTTACAGTCTTTCGTCACAACTGTATTTGGAGGGAAGTCTTTTATGACTGTGATTGGTTGAAAATAACATGGAGCAAAAAATAACCCAATTATTTATTTACATTTAAAATTTCTCATGTCATTAGGTTGGACAATTCAAAATATCTGCTACTGAGCTGTTGAAACATTTATTCATTCTTTATTTATGTCCCCCTTCGAAGAAGGGAGGGCATTTTGCTTTGCTGCTATCTGTCGGTCGGTCGATTGGTCCACCAACAGTTTCCGTTCATTTTCTTCGCAGAGGATAAACATATTAAAATGAAATTTGGTATACAGGTTTATCATGATAATATCTAGGTTAAGTTCGAAATTGGGTTTGATCAAGCAATTTTCGACAGAGTTATGGCCCTTGGACGTAGAAAAATTCCATTTAATTGCAGTTTCTGCTCATTTTCATCGCAGAGGGTGCACATATTGATATGAAATTTGGTATACAGGTTTATCTAAATAATATCTAGGTCAAGTTTGATTTTGGTATGATAGAGCAATTTTCGACAGAGTTATGCCCCTTGGACTTAGAAAAATTCCAAATAATTGCAGTTGACGTTCATTTTCCTTGTGGATATTTCCGGGGGGGGGGGGGCATAAGTGTTTCACAGTCATCTCTTGTTCTTTAAGCTTTAAGGGGGGGGGCATAAGTGTTTCACAAACATCTCTTGTTCTTTAAGATTTGCAGATTATGAAAATTAAAGTAAAGTACAGTAGTGGGTCTTTTACAGGAACCCTTATACTTATATAAATATGCAAAATGGATTAAGTAAAGGTGAAAAGAATCAAAAGAACAACATCTAAATTTAATTACAGATATCGTAGATGTTTGGATAGTATCACACAAGTATTGAAGAAATTGCTGCTCAACTTCCTCCAGTGAATTAATAATATATAAATAGTGCCTGTTTGGGAGGGTAACAGTTGAAATTGACACCCCGAGGAAAACATTGTCAACCGACAATAATATTTTATTATACTGAATGTCTTAATTTTAGAGAATTTTTATATTGCTTTTATATAGAAATGACGTGAATTCTACGGCGATCCGTATGCGCATAATTTACGCGCATGTAACAATTCGTTATGTTACCCGTTGCTAAGTGTGTTGCTAACGCTGAGGGTAATAGAACGGATTATCAACTGCGTCTACACCAATCAGATTTCAGTATTTAACATGAAAGTAAAATAAATACAAATGTATACTGTATGTCTATGAACATCACTGGTTATTGTATTTGTTTCTTGCTTTATGACTGGCAAAGATTTTGCTTAAGATCAAACTGGAAATACATTTATAATCCTCTCACATGAAAATTTAATTTAAAAGCAAACAGGTAGTTTATCAGGAGATTTCAGAGATCCTTAACACTGATCAAGATATATTGAGACAGCGAACTACAGACAATGATGTCAAGAAGTACTGTGTAGAGTGTCTACATCGACTAGGCTCTTTTGAATACACTAAAGAAATCTTAATACAATTGGAAAACAGGTATGCCACAATATTATAAATACAATTGGACTTTAAAAAAAAAGTTGTAGCCCTTACACTCTCTCCTCTGTAATAAATGTATACATGTGTCATTTACCAGGTAAATGGTTTTTGTTTTTTTGCAGCATTTTTGAGCTGATAGAAGAACATGGGGGTAATCCTATACTGACAGCATTAATTAATGAACTGAAGAAAGTATACAGAGGATCTCAATGACAAAGAATGGTCCTGTTATAGAATCATAGACACAATCTCCTCTAGTCCACTGCCATTTGTATTTCAAAAATACACCATTATTTATCTTTTTCACTATTGTAGCCTATGTTAAATGAATGATAAATAAAATGCAAAATACATGAATGTTTTACTCATTTTATTTCACATTTAATTATGAAGAAATGTTTTACTTTCCTAAAAACAATTTACAGTTCCATGCATGTATGATTTAGCCTCATTGAAGCAGGCTCTCAGCCCATACAGTTGATACGATACTCAGGCCCTACAGTGAAGCAAACACAGACAGGAGCTAAGGGGGACACTTGTTCAGACAGGGCTCGGCTGAATGTTTCTGTCAGTGGCACTGGTGATTGTTTGAAAAATGTTCTTAAAACTCGGGCAATTTCCCTTCATTTTCCACATGGTAAATAATATCTGCTAGAGCATATTCCACCATTGTTTGGGATGCAGCATCTGACATCTGAAAATACAAATTCATAGATACATCGTATTTACTCGTATGTTTACTGACCTTGGTTTGAACTTTGATGAAAAAAAATTCTATTTGAACATTTGAATGGAAATAAAAAATTGAATTCATACAATTGGTATGAACTATAACTTGCTTAATAAATCTTTGTTTGCAATGAAACATGTTTTTTTTTTTTCAAGAAAAGGAAGGAGTAGATTCTGTTGATTACAATTCAAATTTCTTTTGGTAGTATGATAAACAACTAATAATTTTAAAAGACAAAAACAAACCTGGGTATTTTTTAACTGAAACAAAAAATTAAAAGAATGATTTCTCTGAATGTTGAATTTTTTCACTTCAATAAAAATCTTAACTCACCGGTCTGAAGTCCTTGAGACCCTGCGGAGGACACTTAAAGTCTGGCCCAAAGTTCATGGTCACCTGTAGCAAACAAGGATCAGCTGTACTTGTGTACAGAACATACAACATACATGTACTTCTATATGGTGCTCATGTTTTCTATATTTATATGCACATTTAAAGTAAAGAATCTGTTATTGTAAAACCTACAATGAATATCTTCTTTCTCTTGAAAAACTGATGTGACATTGTGAGCCACAGTTTGATAATATAAATAAATGGCATGATAGAATGAATGAAACCTGTAGATTTATTAAAAGTGTTAGTGCAGGTGCCTTTAATGGCGTTTATTGAAACCAACCTTGGTGTTTTTGTACAAGGAAACTGCTGGATAGTATACTCCTTCAAAGACATCCTCATAGGCTATGCCCTGTGATGATCCGTTTTTGTACATAATCATCTGTAAAATTCATAAACCATCAGGTCATTTTTTTATGATTAGCATGAAGTTACCATAAACATGTAACAATTACCGGTAGGTACATAATGGCTAAAAATCACTTACAGCTGTTTTTACCTTATATGCAGGATCAAGCAAACATTCAAATTTTAAGGTGGAATAACACACCTAGAAAAATCACTCATATTTACAGTAAATTTTTTTTTACTATGAAAGGTATAATGATAAATAAACTATACATACATTTCGATCAGAGGTCAGCCATTTTGTGACGATGTGTTATTCCACCTTAATTTCAGGTCTCTCTAATTTCTTGTCAACCTCAAACATTCTCTTGCAATTCTACTTTAAGATTACCAACCATTTGGGACTCCTGGATAAATCCTAATACCTAGTAAGTATTTTACATATATATATATACATAACCCTAGTGGATTCAGGGATTAGTTTCATCTGTGGTTTGAAGGATTCAAATTTTTGTTAACTTAACATTTTAAATTTAGTGTTTGTAAATCCTTCATGTGATTCAGGATGACCTAGGATGCACACTGGATGCATGGATCCCATTGTTGGTTGTAATTTGAATTCTACTTGAGGAAAATGAGTAAATGTGCATTTACTGCAGAATCAATCATCCTTCAGGGATTCGTGTTAATTTGTAATTTCCTGAAATCTAATCAGCAATTCCTGAGTTCTTGTAAATGTGCATAATAAACTTCAGGACTAATCAATGGTTAAGAGTTCCTTGATTACCCAAAATCTTATTAAGGATTCCGGGACTCTAGTTTACCTGAGATCCAAAACGATCATAAACTTTGGAATTCTGTTACATACAAATCTATTAATCATGATTCAGGGATTCTAGTTTAGCCTAAATCCAATTAATAACTTTAATCTATTTAAGGATTCAAAGATTGTGGTTTACAAGGGAACCATTTAATGGTTATGGAATTATAGTTTACCTTTGATCCAATCAATAACTTCTGGGATTTTAATTCACATGATATCCAATGGTTTTCAGAGATTCTAGTTTATTTGAGATCCAATTTTGAATAAGAGATTCTATTTTACCTGAATTCCTATTAATGAATAAAGGATTGTAATCAATCAGAGATTTTAGTTAACTTGAGATCTAATCAGTGGTTTGAGGGATTCTAGTTTACCTGGGATCCAATCAATAGTTTTAGGGAGCCTAGTCAATCTGAAAATTCCTTCAATGAATAAGAGATTCTATTCATAATTTTAACTGCAATAAGGTAAAGTATTTCAGGGATTCTAGTTTTCATGAGACCAAATATTGAATAAGAGATTCTAGTTTACCTGAGATTCTGTTACTGAATAAAGGATTGTAGTTTAACCGAAGTCCAATCAATGGTTGGAGGGATTCTAGTTTACCTGAGATCCAGTCAATGATTGGAGGGATTCTAGTTTACCTGAGATCCAATCAATGGTAGGAGGGATTCTAGTTTACCTGAGATCCAATCAATGGTTGGAGGGATTCTAGTTTACCTGTATATATATATCCAATCAATGGTTGGAGGGATTCTAGTTTACCTGAGATCCAGTCAATGGTTGGAGGGATTCTAGTTTACCTGAGATCCAGTCAATGGTTGGAGGGATTCGTGTTTACCTGAGATCCAATCAATGGTTTGAGGGATACCAGTTTACCTGAGATCCAATCAATGGTTGGAGAGATTCTAATTTACCTGAGATCCAGTCAATGGTTGGAGAGATTCTAGTTTACCTGAGATCCAGTCAATGGTTGGAGAGATTCTAGTTTACCTGAGATCCAGTCAATGGTTGGAGGGATTCTAGTTTACCTGAGATCCAATCAATGGTTGGAGGGATACCAGTTTACCTGAGATCCAGTCAATGGTTGGAAGGAATCTAGTTTACGTGAGATCCAGTCAATGGTTGGAGAGATTCTAGTTTACCTGAGATCCAGTCAATGGTTGGAGGGATACCAGTTTACATGAGATCCAATCAATGGTTGAAAGGATTCTAGTTTACCTGAGATCCAATCAATGGTTTGAGGGATACCAGTTTACCTGAGATCCAATCAATGTTTGGAGGGATTCTAGTTTACCTGAGATCCAGTCAATGGTTGGAGAAATTCAAGTTTACCTGAGATCCAGTCAATAGTTGGAGGGATTCTAGTTTACCTGAGATCCAGTCAATGGTTGGAGGGATTCTAGTTTACCTGAGATCCAGTCAATGGTTAGGGGGATTCTAGTTTACCTGAGATTCTGTTACTGAATAAAGGATTGTAGTTTACCTGAGATCCAATCAATGGTTGGATAGATTCTCATTTACCTGAGATCCAGTCAATGGTTGGAGAAATTCTAGTTTACCTGAGATCCAGTCAATGGTTGGAGGGATTCGTGTTTACCTGAGATCCAATCAATGGTTTGAGGGATACCAGTTTACCTGAGATCCAATCAATGGTTGGAGGGATTGTAGTTTACCTGAGATCCAGTCAATGGTTGGAGAGATAATAGTTTACCTGAGCTCCAGTCATTGGTTGGAGAGATTCTAGTTTACCTGAGATCCAGTCAATGGTTGGAGGGATTCTAGTTTACCTGAGATCCAGTCAATGGTTGGAGGGATTCGTGTTTACCTGAGATCCAGTCAATGGTTGGAGGGATTCTAGTTTACCTGAGATCAAGTCAATGGTTAGAGGGATACCAGTTTACCTGAGATTTTGTTACTGAATAAAGGATTGTAGTTTACCTGAGATCCAATCAATGGTTGGATAGATTCTAATTTACCTGAGATCTAGTCAATAGTTGGAGAGATTCTAGTTTACCTGAGATCCAGTCAATGGTTGGAGGGATTCTAGTTTACCTGAGATCCAGTCAATGGTTGAAGAGATTCTAGTTTACCTGAGATCCAATCAATGGTAGGAGGGATTCTAGTTTACCTGAGATCCAGTCAATGGTTGGAGAGATTCTAGTTTACCTGTATTCATATATCCAATCAAAGGTTTCTAGTTTACCTGTATTTATATATCAAATCAAAGGTTTCTGGGTTTCTTTGTTACTTGAGATCAAATTACTGGTTTTTATAGATATACTAGTGTACCTGAGATCCAATCAATGGTTTCAGGGACTTCTCTGTTTCAGCAACATGGTCCTTCTCTTCATAGTAAAGGTGACTCTTGAACTTTACTAATGGCTGAATAACAAACAAATATTGAAGATGAGTGAACAGGATTAAACATATCACATCTCTTTGCAGATGTAATAAAAGGAAACAAGAATTTTGCATTGTGGTAGGAAAAATGCATGAATGAAGTGTGGGTTTGGGGAACTGACATGATACAAATATCATGTACCGGTACACAGTGTATCCTTCGATACACAGCTTAGTTCTAAATCTACCATGTCATGTGGTCCTATTCCTTGTAAGTAAAACTGTATCTAGAATCAAGTCCCCTCTCTCTCTCTCTCTCTCTCTCAAAAAAAAAAAAAAAAAAAAAAAAAAAATAGGTCAACTGTACAAAAATATGCTCCTAAACTTCCTTTATTTTCAGTTACCGTGAAGGGGTTTACTGTTCTCAGCAAAATTAATTTCTTTGAAAACAAAATATAAGGAAAAAGAAAATTAATTTGAGTTAACTTCCTTTACTACTTTACTGGGAAAATAACTTTAGTATGGGGGAAATTTTAATAATGATTGATGATATGCAGCCAGTTATTACAATATCAGTTAATCACATGCTCAGACATAGGACATCTTAACAAGATGGAAACCAGGCACTGATCAAGAAGGGGGGGGTGTCCAAGGGTGTTGAAGGAAGTTTTCTTTGAAAAGGGGACCCAAAGCCTATTTTCTGTAAATGTGTAAAATCTAATAATGTTTAATTTTAAGGGGGGGACTGGTCCACTCTGATCTTCCTCTGATTTCAAGCATGGAAAAAAATTATAAACTCTGTTGATAGCTCTGAAACTCTAGGTGTATTAAAATCCATATTCGTGATTCAAACAAAGTTGAGTTCTCAAACGAATGGAAATAGGATTGTTCAATCACTGTCAACACATTTTTTCCCCCTGCAAATATTTGCTTCAGAGCTTTTAGAAAAGAATTGCAGATAAGTAATTCTCTTGAGTTCACAAGCACAGGGCACATTTATGTGTTACGTGAAATGGCATTGCATTCCTAAAATTTCAATAACTAAAAGCAACGGAGGAATCAGGCCTAAAAACTTCATTGTGTGAATTCCTGGTTAATTTTTTCCCTGTGATCTTCTCCTAATACAATGTCTATGTATACGACACCTGTTTTTCTCTTTCTTTTTTTTAAGTCTGATAATGACAAAACTTGATATTTGTAAGCATTTCAGTTGTCAGCAGTAATGGCATTATCATAACGAGCGACTTAAAACCTGAAGTTGTTCAGAGCGTCTTCTTCCTCGTGCCCTGAAGTATTTCCTCGTTCAATCACAAGCAGCACTTGCCTACCGGTCTCAAGGTAACAAGATTTTCTTCCACAATAATTGACATTTTTTTTTATATTAGGCAAGTCCCTGTTATAAATGTACCATTATTTTCTATTACTAGGAATTATTTTTTAGCCAAGCTTTACAAAATCTGATTATCTATGTGATAAGCATAAAAATAAATATGACAGGTGAACAGGCCTTGTATGGTAGAAATAAATGGCTGATATGTTTATACATGTTCTACTATTTGACAAAATGTAGAAAAAGTAATGAATGGTTAGAACATGTGCCTAAAAGCCCTGAATTGCTCAATTAGGATACAGATCAATTTATTACATAGCCTTACACAATTAAATTATGCTGGTTAAGCAAGTGTAGACAGGAGATAATGACATTATGCAGTGTATAGGGTATTGAAGGAGATGAGTCACCATTCATTGGGCCCCCTCTGTCACATTCCTTTGATCTTAGGTATTAACAGTACAAGAACCAGCCTTATCTCTTGTGTACATATTTTGGTGTTTTTCACCCTCACAGGAATATGAATTCATCAGAGAGCGTGCATTGTTTGTGCTGGGCTAGCGTGCTAGTGTAACGAAGCACCTGTTGGTGTAGCACTCTGTGCAGCTTCAGTGAGCGGTTTTGTCAAGGATCAGTCCCATTACTCACTCCAGCACTGTTCTGCCCTGTGCAGGGAGGTTGCAGATTTATTGATTTTAAAATCAGTGTATGCCTTCCCAGGTCATTGGATGAACCTAGCCATTTCCCTGTATTGACAAACAAACAGGATTTTAAATATCAGTCTGAATGGATGTTTATTGTGAGGCCCTACAATTAAGACAACATTGTGTTAATTATGAAGAGAATTTCGGCAGACTAAACGCAGGATTACTGGAGAGAGACTACGTACACACTCCAATGACCTTTTAGCCTGAGGAAATGTTTATGTCAGTGCACTCTGTTTCTTCCTTAGCAATCGGGAGTAATGTTTAGTATCTCTATTGGTAAAATCCTGTGTATTGGTGTTATATGCTGTGTGGTGTTGTGAGATGTGTAGGATGGGGGTATGGATATTCTGTGTGTTGTGTGTGTGCTGTGATTTGACATGGAGCTTTCCTACACGACCCCCTAGTGAGCCAAGAAAGGAGGAATTTCTCATGCCTGATTCACATCACAATCAACTCATTGAAACCATTGAAGCTGGTAAAAATAATACTCTTAACCTGATTCAGGAAGTTGCTCATTCAGATTTGCACACAGAACCTAACCCTTCCAGTGATTCGGTTTTAAAGGTAATTGAATATTCAAAAACAAAACCAAACAAATTTCAGACAGATTCTATAAAAGGAAGTGAATGGAAAAAAGCTGGTTTGATTTTTGAATATAGTGCAAAAAAATCTGGCAAACCCGAGTCTCTTTCGTTATCCCGGAGAGAAGCACTTCAGCAAGCGGATGTTGCCGAGGGAGATGCTTCGTGGTCTACCATGGTGTTGACTATAGCTAGCACCTTAGTAGCACTGTTCAGTATGTCAGTCCTTGTAGCAGTTTTCCAGTGTTGTTGTCGCCGGAGGAAACGGAATTCTTCTCCAGAAATCGACAACAACGAAGAGAAACAACCAGCAGACGATCAAAACAAGAACAACGAAAAACCCGGCAAGGAGGAAGCCATCAAACAAAACAACGTGGAGAAAAAAACAGGGTAAGTCAGTAAGATATGATACATAAGGCTAAGTACCGGTATGTATGGTTGATGAATAAGTGACACAGGGTATGGATTGCAGAGTTGATGGATAGAGCGTGTGGGGCTGTCAGCTGTCAAGAAACCCTACACTCACCATGTAACACTGTAAAGATTGGGGGAAAAGGGTAACAGAGTAACGCATAATGAAGTTATACTTTCACTTATTGTATAAAGAGAACAGAAAATCCGCAGAGTCCATAAAAGTTTTAACTGAGGTGTAATGAGTAGGTATATAATGAATAGTGACTACTGCGGGCTGTGAAGTACTATACTGCATGCCCCTGGGGGTGGTGTTGGAACAATAAGCTTGTCACATAGGCCACAAATTGATTTTCCACCTGTCAAGTAATGATGAATGGCTAGGTATCATAACTTCCTATTAACCACCTCTTCTGCTATTGATCCCAGCCAAGGGAACCATTTCTCTGTCCCATCAAAAACTCTGAGGCTTCCAACACAGAACAGAAACCAAACACAGCCTAATAACCTAGTGTATAGCAGATGAAATACAACTAACTGAACTGAAACTACATGTATACTCTCCAAAACACAGCACATGTATTACTTTGGAATCCTAAAATTGGGGGAACATCGAACATCAAATTATGAAACACAGATATTATTTTTTATTGTAGTACATAAAATTTCATCCCAATTAACCTTTCAAAATTAAAAAATTAAAAACAACAAAAAACGGCCCCAACAAATTAACATGATTCCATAATAAGTACCGGTATACCAAGTATCTCAGATGATGCAAAAAGTTGGCTTGTTATTTCATTCTGTGATGATAAACAGATTGCATCAATGTTAATCTCAGTTATAGCAACCACACCTGATGTTCATTAAAGAGTTCATTTATTTCCCCACAGAAAAAAAAAGTGTTATAATGATAATCGCTGGTCTGGAGCATGTCCAACTTATTCAAATGCTTTATAAAACAAGGAAATTACTCGAGCTGAATATCTGAACATGAGAGGTGTCATATGTACAATGAAATAAAAACTCAATCTGTGAATAGCTTTACTTTTCAACTAAAGCTCTTGTTTGAAAATAGATGGGGTTCCAATTGAATAGATGATTCAATTATAGATCAAAATAATCATGTAAATTCAGAGATAAGTGGGATTCTTACAACCATGTTATAAAAGTTGCATATCTTAAATTAAAAAATGATCTGACACATCAGTGACAATAGCTGAGAAGGTTTAACATTGTTTCCTGGTTCATCTGAATATTTACATTATTATGGTAGTATAGATGTGTATTCAGCAAATCTGGCTGACTTTGCAGTTTGTTTACTGAGGAAAGAAACTTGTGGTATATTGCACCATTTCCGTTCTACAATATTAATACCAATGCATCCTTGATTTCTCTCTATACATGTACATACAATACTCAAATAGTTACCCCCTCCCCATCTTTTCTCTCTCCCCAGATGCTAGATGACTATGCAGACTAGAGCACAATTTGTTTACAAGTGGTTTATTAGCTTCCTCACACATTGCCCTATCAGTGTCTATAGTTAATGAACTCCTTATGACCACTGGCCAAGAACTTCTCCTGCCAATACTAATCAAACCCCTTACTGCATACCTACTGTAGGTGATAAAACACACACAATGGAGGCCTCGTCTCTGGAATCTGATCGTTTTTCTGACACTTCTGAGACAAATAGTTCAGAGTAAGTGGGGTGATAGATTTAACCTCTTTCTTCCCCTGTGACATTCATTTATAGTAACTTCTGACCCTCACCCTCACCCTCTACCCACAAATCACTGACTTTATGCCAGTAGTATTCTTCTACCCTCCCCTCCCCCTCTCTCTCTCTCTCTCTCTCTCTCTCTGTATATTTTTTCTTACGTTCAGTTTAATCTGATTTAAAATCTCATTGACATTGAGTGCACTTTAGCTATCAGAGTTTATACAATTGATATTTTTTTGAGAGATGACTCATGTTTACTCATAGTAACATGCTGGAATTCCCAACACCTATGTAGTTCTAACATAAACTCATAATGTAATCCATGTTCTATTTGCAGGGAAGATTCGAAGGAAAATACAGATGAAAAATTATCATTCAAAGATAAATTAAAAGCCTTTGAGAAGAAGGATGAATCTAAAGAGGCCCAACACCGACCTGGCCCCACCCCAAAGAAACGACCCCAGAGTGAGGCATTCAAGGCCTTTGAAGCCAAGGGCCTTCCTATCATGGGGATGCCAAAGGTATTTCAGACGGACATTTTTACGCCAGTGGTTTAGTCACCATTTCCTGTGTTCTGTCATAAACATGTGTCCCTGTTGTAATTTCTCCAGAGACCGATGTCTGATGTTGTTAGGCAAGAGTGATGAAACTCGCTTGTCATCCTAAGGCAACACTGCTCAACACACAAGGATATTCGTTTACAAAATTTGCAGTGAATTCTGCATCACTGTGCACGGTGACCAATCAATTCAGTCAAACTCAAGAGATATTAAAATACAATATTATTCTTCAAGTCACCATTCCTGCATTACGATCTTGTCTAGAAATCTGACACTATTAATACTAGAAATAAAGAGGCATCACCAAACCATTAATGTTATTGATCGTTTCCTCAAATGTTTTATTTTAAATAGGGTCAAGGACCCCGATTTCCAAAACCGAAGGAGCCTCAGAATGAAAAGGAGGAGGCTGAGGTGACACTGAGGCCCAAGATAACGGTCACTCTGTCCCCCGACGCTGTCTCTGACTCAGGGTAAATCACTCGTTACTGATTCAGTTGTGCTACTGTTATCGGTAAAACTTCAATGTATCACTGTTCAGTTGTATTTTGATAGATAATATATACCAGTACTAGTGATTCTCCTTTATAATGAACCCTTGTATGGATACATTTTTAATAAAGATGTCTTTTCAATCTAGTTCTGTTGAAAATTGTACAATTTTGTTTGCCTGTGTTCACTCTCCATCATAAATATGCTTCTGAATTTTTCTCAGAAGCTACAAACAGCCGGACAACCCTGATGTTGTGATTGCTGATGAAGATGAGGATGACTCCGAGTTTGGAGCCATCAAAAGAGAAACTGCAGTTCTGAGATCAGTACGTCCATTACTTATCATTCTATAGGATTCTAGGCTTACATGATGTGGTTCTAAATTGAGTGGTTTCACTTTCAGTATCGGAAAGCCCCTCCACCCAAAAACAGAAACCGCTCTTCTGCAGCGTTCAGGCGGAAAAATGCCCAGCAGTCCACAGCAAATCTTGTAAGTTGACACAGTGCAGGTTTAAAGAATGATTTCTAAATATAGAGCTGATTTAAAATAGAACTCCTGTCATAAAGAACATGACAATTTATTTTTTAAACTCATTTGAAGGCTTCTGTACCTTTCTTATACCTGTGTATGTAAACTACCGTAAAACAAAAGATTAAGCCTTTCACACAGGAATTGTGATAAAATTAGAATAAAATTAGAGAGCAGGAATGAGAAATTAATTCAGATGCTCTGTAGAAGGCACGGTTTTCTTTTGTCAGTTTGACGACTTGGACATAGTAAGTGTTATATATACGTACTCAACATATGAGGCATGTTACAGGCAGACGAGTTGGGCATGATTTATTGTTGATTATACATGTGGTTACCGCTTTCTATTATGATTATCGAGACAATTTATATCAGTGAATGAACTTTATGTTGAAACTGTTACATATTCTTTATGGCCTCCATAAACCCTGACTTTATTTGACTTTTTTTGGTCATTTGATCTCTGTTCTGTCTACCTCTGGCTTTTTCCTTATATACATGTATCATGCTGATTCCAGTTTCTTTTGTGAGGGAAGTCATTACATGTTCCCGATTACATAATGCTTCAGAATTTTTTATTTTGCGAGCAGTTACGTATAATTATATGAATATAAGTATATACACTCAACAAACCGTCCAAGTGCTCACCATAATAAATAGAATAATTTTGAATTTTGAAATAAAATGATGTAAAATTTTCAACATTTCGTAACTGATATGTCTTCTCATCAATAGCACAGATAAAGTAAAACAAGGTCGTTTTTAATCATTTAGCCGTGATTAAATGTCAAAACATAAAATAGGATTTTTTCTGCGCATGCTTAATATGATTGTCATTATTTTGATTGATTTTAGTCTTTGGTGATAATTTAAAAAGAAAACCACTTAACATGGCCAAAATGATCACTGCAAACACAAACAACAGAACCGTCGGAATATTGGTGTCTGCATTGTTTCCACAACAGATCATATTCATTTAAATTTGCTGTTTGTTTTGACCTCGACTTTGTTTTAAATATTAAGCAATCCAAGAGAAATGTTAATTTGATATAATTTTTCTATTTTGTAAACATAATATCATATTCATACGCAACTTTTAAATCAATCAAAAAGCTCTGAGCAGAATTCAACCAAACTGGAAGTGTTAGTGATATTTAGCAAAGGTCAACATCTGGGGTCGTAACCTAAGGTCAAGGTCAATGCATCGTTCCTAACAATTTGGAAGTTAAGTGAAAATCAGTAACCCTGACGGCAAGACAAATAAATGTGCTTATTTCCTATAGGAAATACATTATACTGGGTGAACACTTGAAAGTTTTGTTGAGTGTACATTTATTAAAAGCAAGTACTGAGGAATCATTAGAATTGTGGAGGCTGATATAAAAAATCAGAGAGGGCTACATTATTGCAGCTACCGTCCCCCACAAATTTACATCCTTGATAAAAACAGATTTTGAAATAGTTATTTTACTGAAACTGAAAACCGATGCATCCCCAATATTATCCAGGACTAAGCAAAAAAACCCATATTCCACCAAAATTGGCCTGAATTAATTTAAAAGATTACACAGTATATTTTTAAAAAAAGTTATCTTAAATGTGCAAATGAATTGTTATACATTTTCATTTTCTTTTTTATTAGAGGGAATACCAGTAGTTTCACTTTCAATAAAAATTCATTATATTTAGAAGCACCACAAGTACATGTGGACCTATTTAATGGCTTTAAAATTAAATGGAGGGGGGGGGGGGGGTAAAAAGTACCGGTACTCAAAACAGGCAGGCCAAATAATTGACTAAGCTCTAAGATTTCACAAGATAAACACTACAAGGCATCTTCCCTGCAGATCTCGGTGTGTAAGGGCTGTCAGCTTACACAGCAGCTTTTCTCTCTGTAGTAGCCACTTATGATAAGGTGAAATATCCGACATAGTCAACTACCCATCCACACAGCTGTGAGATTTTATATTCAACCTCTTCTTAAACGTTCAGTTAACGTTGAAGGTCTTTCAGTAAAACAGTTACTGTAGTAACGGTAGATATTACATTTAAAATGTTTTGTTTAATTTGTAAAAATGTTGATCTTTGATCAGTATTCTAGGTTGGACTTTAACCCCGAGGATTTATTAGCAAGGATGTGACTAAGAGAATCCACTTTTACCAAACATTTAATACACTATAAAGAGTTAAAGAGTGATGTAATACTTAAAAAAACTCATAGTACATGTATTTGCATGAAGTATTTTCCCAAATTCTTCCTTTCATACATTTTTTCATTATATAATACATGTTTATTTTTTATTATGAATTTCCTTCTTTTTTTCAACTGTCTTGTGAGCAGAAGTGTATGTTTCTAATGAGTATATCAGCTATTTAAAAAATCATCCCAAACACAAATGTATATGTTATACATATCAACATTGTTACGGTAATTTAATCGAATGGAAAAACCTAAAATCAGTCCTTATGACTCCTTAAAGTCATTGACTTTCAAAATACAAGGTAACATTATGTAAAATCAAAAATCAGAAGGAAAGATAACTACGGTGATGTAAATGATGATGCAATACTCTTGAAAGGCAATGTAGTCAACATCAGTCATTTGAAAATTCACAAAGTCTCCTTTTTTTCAAGTAGCCCTTTCCTCCTTTAAAAATGTGAACAATGATCATCTCCATGTGATTTTAATAATCTAATAGTGTATTAAAAAAGGGAAGTAAATTATTTAGTCATTACATGTCAAATACATGTGAATATATGTATTCTAATAAAAAATATTTACGTCAAACAGATCAGTGAGGATACAGAATCAGAGCCCCTTCTAACTCCGGATGACAAAAGACACCAAAAGAAGGAGGATGCTGTGAACAGTTCAGACAAGACAGATCAAGAGCCAGATCAAAGTAAAAAAAAGATTCTAGTGCCCAAAGAACGATCTCGCTCAAAGACTCCTGAAAAACTAGACTCTAAAAATTCCTCAGAAAAAAGTGCTCCAAAAACTGTCTCTGAAAAGCCAGGTTCCAAGACATTTGATAAAAATGGTTCAAAGACCCCAAACGGTACAGGTTCAAAGACTCCAGACACACCAGGATCCAAAACTCCAGATAAATCTGGATCCAAAACTCCAGATAAAGCAGGTTCCAAAACTCCAGATAAGGCAGGTTCCAAAACTCCCATCAAAGAACGTTCGAAAACACCAGACCGATCTGGTAGTAAAACTCCTGAAGAAAAATTGACCATTGGGAATAGCAGGGATCCTGACTCCCAGCCTAGTGCTGCCTCTCCATTGGGAGGGAATATATTCGCCCAAATAGACCCCACAGTGAAAAAGTCCTCACCTGCTCCATCCACTCCCTCCAGTCTAGGTGAGGCCGTCTTTTATCTATTTATCTATTCATTTATTTTTTTGATGTATTATCAACCGATATTATTTTCATATTTTTTCTCCATTGACAACTTCCTTTGCTAAAGATAAACGTTAAGACCTTGGTTAACGATAAGAAAAAGTATATTAAGGGTAAGAGAGTAATTTTCAATTTTTGAGAATATGTATATAATTTGAATAATTTGAAACAGATACAAGGAGCCGTGCTGACAAGGTTAAATCCTCCCCTGGGTTCCTTGAGGATGATAAACTAATGAAAGGTTAGCAAAATCTCCTCTTTTTCTATGCAAATATTCCTATGGATGTGACTAGTTGGTAAGGAAATTAAATTAGTCTAATTCTTTATTTCCAGCTCTGAATGAAAGATTAAAAGCACAGCAAGACGTAGGTCATTTATATTTTAATGTTATATCAATTTTTTTATCAAATTTCCAGCTTCCTTCCTTTGAAATATTTAAAGAATACTTTTATTTTTAATGCTTTCAGGGAAATGATGACAAGCAGCACAACCGTCGCTCGCTTAATACAGATCTGTGATAGACCCTGATTGTCTGCCCTTGAATGGTACCCCGCACCATATCACCACTGACAGAATCTCTGATATAACACAATATAGACGTGTATTTCTCTGCATCAGCTACCTGTCCGTGTCACTTCCTCTGCTCTACTCACCAGGAAAAGTCTTCCAAATTCATTTACAGTGTTATAAAAAATCCTCAGTAACATTTCGCATCCTGATTATATCCATATTAGTGATGGAAAAAAGGTCTTCATGTTGGCTTCATGTTCGTTAAAAGATGTGACTGCAGTGAAAGGAACTGAGTACTTGTAAAATGTTTGAATTGTGACAGATGCTAGTTTGGGACTTTGAGTGTATGCGGTGTGAACAACTTCACTTGGCTTCTGATGACTAGGCAATACATGCTTTAATCTGTAAACTGTGTGAATGCTCGTGTAGAATGATGTAGATTTTAATATATGGCTCAAACAATGTGCAATAACACAGTAATTATTCACTGAATGATTATGCAACAATCACACACTTATCTGATTATCACTGCTTAGCTTTTTATGTTTTCAATTTTTGAGCAAACAGATGTTACTAATATTTTACTACAATAAATTGTTTTAAAATGACTGGCTTTTCTCTATGAACTGGTTAAGTCTACAAAGGGATCTTTAAAGGGAATGTGAAATACCCTGAAATGTCTCCATATGTGTCAATTAAAAAATAAAATTCTGTATGTTTAATTAGGGGTTCACAGAGGTATGAAAGTAGCAAACATAACAAGAAAAATCCAAACCCTGCATGGTTTGTTTTTGCGTTTATACATACATCTCTCTTTGAATCTCTAACATTATTAAAAGTATGTTAATTAATGTTATTGTCTATCAGTATGACAAAAAGAGAAGAGCCAATTCTTCCATATATGGATGTTATTACAGCAATTTTAAGGTGTGACTACCATGCACTCCATGGTTTCAATTAAGCTAAAATGTTCAATCAACCATAAAATTGTATAGTCAGTTTTATGTATTAAAGATAGGGTTAGTTTGGAAACATGAACCACTATTTATTTTGGCCTTACAAACTTGTTACTACTTAATATATAGATTATAAATGGATGATCTTAAACCAATCTTAGTTATTTAAGTTCAAATATCATTATTCAAACAAGAGGCCCATGGGCCACATCGCTCACCTGAGGAACAATAGGTATGATAAAATCAGCTTAATGGAGTCATAATACAAACTATCTGGATAATGTACAATAATACATGTAGATCCTGTATAAATAAAATCCATTTCCCCCCTGGATATTCTTATGTTTATAATCATTAGTCCCTTTTCTAACAGGATGATTTTATAGTCATATCACATGTTGAGTATTGCAGTTCTCAAAAAGATCTTTAACAATTTCTTATATATGGGATATAAACCTACATCAAACTCTGAACCTTCTTGTGAGGCCAAAGAATTGTCCTGGGGCCAAAGTCTTAACAATTATAAAGAATCATCTGGCTGATTAGTTTCTGAGAAGAAGATTTTTAAATATTTACTCTATATATTCCAATGTTAAACTTTGACCCCCCATTGTGGCCCCACCCTACCCCCGGGGGTCATGATTTTCACAACTTTGAATCTACACTACCTGAGGATGCTTCCACACAAGTTTCAGCTTTCCTGGCTTAATGGTTCTTGAGAAGAAGATTTTTGAAAATTTCTCAAAAATTTTCATTAATTTCTAATTATCTCCCCTTGAAAAAGAGTGTGACCCTTAATTTTCACAACTTTGAACCCCCTTTGCCTAAGGATGATTTGTGCCAAGTTTGGTTGAAATTGGCCAAGTAGTTCTTGAGAAGATGTTGAAAATGTGAAAAGTTTACGGACAGACGGACGACAGACAAAATGTGATCAGAAAAGCTCACTTGAGCTTTCAGCTCAGGTGAGCTAAAAAATAAAAGAAAATGGCCTTTATTCACACCATTGTGATCTTGAAGATTGAATTTAGTCTCCAGAACCAAAACTAGTCATACACTGTAAATGTAGTACTTGTATACCAAATTAATACCTTCATCAGTTTTTCTAGACATGATATGAATTTATATCTCATTAATATTATGTACTTGTGTTTATCCTCACTCTTAATTCATAATTACATTTTCTCGTAGAACATGTACAAAAATCCACTTTCATTATTCAGTTAAGATTAGTAGACAGCGTAATTTAATTAACCCACTCACAAATGTCTTAAAATATGTTGAAAAACCACATGAAATTGTGATATCCTTTTTCACAAATTATTTAAAAAATCAGGGTTAACTGTTGAGTAAGTATAAAATATGTTGAGTAAGTATAAAATAGAGTAAATGTACTTGTTAACTACCAAGTCTGTGGTTTCTGTACAGAGAACAAACCACTAAGTGCTATGAATGGTTCACCACCAATAGCAATCTGTACGAGAAGCTGAGAATTAAATCGGTGAAAATATGGTGCACTTACCCTGTCTTTGAATGTGTTTGGGAGGAGTTTTCCTGGGTTGTCAGGTTCTGGTAGATGAATGAAGAACCCGAGGACATCCCCCTCCGAGTATCCCCCGTCGCAGTAGTGCTTCCCTCGGCTCTGGTGAAATCTTGTCCCCAACCGTGAACGAAAGGAGTAACTAAACTTGTCATAACCACAGGGGGCTTGTAAGTTACCTGAAATGTCAAAGTGATGTAATCACAGGTAAAGGACTTGGCAACTGAGAGTTGCAATTCAATTTAAAACTGCATAAGGGAAGCAACTCTGATTGTTATCAAATATACTGATAGTGTAGCATGATATAATGAATTACCTAGCGACTGTGACCACCCTATTCTTGTGGCAGAATCCTGTGGCATCTCCTCAATAAGGACCTCAAAATACCAGGCTCCCCTCCTCACCCCTGAAAAAAAATATAACAATACAGTACGGAATCAATGAGAGGAATTCAAGTTATGTTTATATTGTCATGAGAATAGAATTTTAACCACAGCAGAAATAGATTTCAAAGCCAAGTAGCAGTGCTTGTACTTGTGTGTACCATGAGTGGCCCGGACCATGCTGTAACCCTTCTCCCCCGTCACACTCAGTCGGTCAGTAGAAATCTTCAACTGTGGAGCTGGAAATGTACAAATTCAAACACCTGTACACTAATCCTGACATAAAGCATTCATACTCTCTAAAGAAGTTACTACATAAATCTCTGAAAACCCTGTTTTTTAGCTAGTAGATAAATACTCAAGTATACGTCTCCCTCTCCCTCTCTGTCTCACTCTGTCTTTTTCTTTCATTGAGTCAGTAGATTAATTCAATATGTACTATACATATACATCTGTATACATCGACCTTTCTCTTCACTCTACCTCTGTCATTCAGTGCAAACAGTACATCTGTTCCTAAGAAGGTTCTATACAGATAGCCAGGGATAGGCTTTCCTGCCCAGTCTAGACTCTCATCAAAAGCCTGTCTGTTTGGGGCGTGAGGGTCTGCTTCTGCCAGAATATATCGGTATCCATCTTTGTTAAATGGATGTTCCAATGGATAGCCATGCGGGGCCTGTTTGGTAGTGGGTCCAAGATCACTAACAAAGACAATGACATAGTTATATTGTAGTTGTTGTCATCTTAAATACCATACTGTACACTTAGATAATCAGACTTGTTGATACATAACAATAGCATTCTTGATCCACAAGTCCTGAGTACATACCCTCTCTTTTGTTTGACTCCAGGGAGCTGTACTGAGTCTGGGGCCTTTCTTTTGTACCCTCTACCCTTTCCTGTTAATCATTCAGAAATCATGCAAATCAGCAATGCATTTTTAAAAGTGGTAGTTAACTTGAAAATAATCTAACAAACTATGATCAAAATAATGCATAGCAAATGCATCAAATTGTAATTATAATGTTTGCTGTTTACATTAACCATTTGTCTATTAAAATAGACATGGTGTTTTGTAAAATAGAGGTGGTAAATGTAAATTAGAGAATTTACTAACCACTGTCCACAAAACCTCCACTCTTGCCAATAGAGGGCACACTTCCACTTTGTTTCAAGATTTCACTGTAGGGACCAACTTTGTACAGATCCTGAAATTGTTCAGTAAATTCAAGATGTCAATATTCTATATAAAGCTGAAATAACCATTCAAGTTTGTGATAAAAAAAGACAAAATTTGTATGAAATTCCTTACAGAGAGAGTCAACCCAAAATGAGGATCTCCAAGATTTTCTTCTTTGTAAGTGAACATTTCTGTTTCTTTGGACTGAAAGCAGAATAAGTGATTCCTTTACCAAATAATTACACACAAATAATCAAGAAAATATGCATGTGATGAAAAAAAATTATTGGTACATCTATGTTGAATAAATTTTCCAAATAACTTTTTTGACTTTGTAGTGTGTCAGAATGAAACTGAGTATATACATGTACCAAGGTTTTGGCGACAGTGGCGTGCCATGTTTGCTTGGTTCTTCTGGTCTGGGTTGTCAGGTTCTCCCATTGTTTATCAATGAATGGAATGATCTCCTGTAAGCAAACAGCAAAAATCATCAACCGAGATCCTACAAAGGGATCAGCTACCATCCTACAACTCTAGCACTGATGATTTTACGTAGGAAACAACCAAGTTCCTGTGTAATAATCAGCCATAATCTCATTCAGGATTAATGAAAATTCTATAGAGTAAGCAGTCTTGTTCCTACATTGCGATCAGTAATTATTCTAAGTTTTCTCGTTATGTCACAAATGAGATAATTTTATACTTTGCCCTGAATATTGCTGAATCGCACAGGAAATGGTTATAATGGCCTCCCAGAAAAAAAATTATATTTCACAGGAAATCTTGCAACATAATCATGACATAAGAATGGGTTGCAATCCCATATAAAAATCTCTCATAATCTCTCATACTAACTCATGTTTCTATATAGAATACTGTAGATTCCTTGTTTTAAGCGAGTACTTAATTATGCAATTCCTCCGTTTTCCATCAAACTGCGAGAATATAAAATCGCGAAAGTCAAATTTTTCATGTAATTTACATCTGTCTGAAAAATAAAAGTGAGATTTTAAAAATTTGTGAGATGTGATTCTCACGATTTTACGTTGATATTAATTCCTCGCATTTAGTTAGGAATCTACAGTACGTCTTCTTTTAACATAGAGATCAGTCATGATCCCACACAACAAATCTATCATATGTCATTGTTTCTTCATGGGATCAATCATAATTCAACAAAGAAATCTGAAATGATCCTATAGTAACATCAACAAATGTATACCGGATTGACTCCAATCCATTCTCCATTACTTATCACTAGTCATGAACCTTGAATTTAAACTTGAGCAAGTAAATCTTGTTTCTGAAAAGCATCAATGATTGTAACAAACCCCATCTCTAGAGAACATCTGTGGATTTTCTGAGGCCGGATCAGTCTGGTAACAGAGGTTGGCTATGGCAGTGTAACAAATTTGAGGAAAACCTGAGTAACAGAAATAAAAAAAAATTAAATTTCATATACTAACCTTTGAATGATATTTTTCAAAAGTTACTGGTAAATTTTTGAGAAAGAGGAGGTACAAAACAAAACAACAAACAAGAGGCCCATGGGCCACATCGCTCACCTGAGGAACAATAGGTATGATAAAATCAGCTTAATGGAGTCATAATACAAACTATCTGGATAATGTACAATAATACAAGTAGATCCTGTATAAATAAAATCCATTTTTCCCCTGGATATTCTTATGTTTATAATCATTAGTCCCTTTTCTAACAGGATGATTTTATAGTCATATCAAATGTTGAGTATTGCAGTTCTCAAAAAGATCCTTAACAATTGTTTATATATGGGATATAAACGTACATCAAACTCTGAACCTTCTTGTGAGGCCAAAGAATTGTCCTGGGGCCAAAGTCTTAACAATTATAAAGAATCATCTGGGTGATTAGTTTCTGAGAAGAAGATTTTTAAAGATTTACCATATGCAGTAAAACACGGTTATAACGAACACGCTTATAATGAATTGACGCTTACAGCGAAGTGAATTTCATTCCCCAAGTCTCTATTTCATGTTGTAAACTTGACGGATATAATGAATTACGCTTATAACGAAGTTAAATTGCCCGTCCCTGGCACCTCGTTATTAGCGTGTTTTACTGTATATTTCTATGTTAAACTTTGACCCCCCACTGTGGCCCCACCCTACCCCTGGGGATCATGATTTTCACAACTTTGAATTTACACTACCGTATATACTCGCCTATAAGTATTGTTCGCCTATAAGTCGGTTGTCTTTTTTCAAGTTTATTTACAAGATTTTGCCATGACCCTCTTATAAGTCGGGTATCTTTTTCAGGATAATCAGTCTATAAATTCTCAATCAAATTAGCACATTTTATCAAGCAAGACTATATTCTAGATAAAATGTATTGATGTTTGACCCCTCTGTTATTATTTCTAGATGCATTTTAAAAGTGTTGTGTTCAGTTAAGACATCTATCCTGGAATAATAACTTTCGATTTTGGACGCCATTTTTTTTTATTAATACACTTGGTATTAGCTCTAAAACTATTTAAAATACTGTTGAAAATAAAATTATAGTGATTTTGATCCCCTGTTGACTGATTAAGATAGTATAGCCCCTTTTAAAACTGGTGTGTTAGCTTGTGTTGTTTTAGGTGACATGCCACCTACAGCCACCAATATAGCTATTATCACCTCAGGTGAAATTAATTATGAATAATTATAAAACGATCTTTATTTTTTTTAAACAGACCAGCATTTATTTCAGTGTTTAATTTTTAAGTATTCAACAGAAATTACTGTTCTGTAATCCCACTGTCTAGATCGCTTGTAGACGCCATGTTTTTTAATAGTTTTTTGTAAAGAGAGTTATCTTTCTTGAAATTTGTAACCTTCGATTTTGGACGCCATTATTTTTTTAACACTCATTAAACTTGATTATAGCTCAAAAACTAGTTTAAATGCTACTGGAAATAAAATGACAGGTATTTTATCCCATACTGACCGATTAGGGTTGGTAATTAGCCCCTTACACTCAGTGTTGGCTTGTATTGTCCTTAGTACAGTTATACCTACAGCTATTATCACCTCAGGCGTAAATAATTGCCTGCTTAAATAAAAGATCCTATCAAATAAACCCTGTTTGTATTTTTAAGAAATACAGTTGAAACTTTCAATGCATTTATTAATGTGTTTATCTTTTTAGTAATTAAAATATAAACATGTCAAGTATAGGGATCACAAGTCAAAAGTTGGAAGCAAACTGGCACCCAAAAACGAAGTTTTACCCAGTGGAAAAATTTTCTGATTGTATGTCATGCCTATAAGTCGGACCCCTACTTTTTGTTCAAATTTCTACTCCCAAAATACCGACTTATAAGCGGGAATATACGGTACCTGAGGACGCTTCCACACAAGTTTCAGCTTTCCTGGTCTTATGGTTCATGAGAAGAAGATTTTTAAAGATTTACTCTGTATATTCCTATGTAAAACTTTGACCCCCCATTGTGGCCCCACCCTACCCCCGGGAGTCATGATTTTCACAAATTAGAATTTACACTACCTGAGGATGCTTCCACACAAGTTTCAGCTTTCCTGGTCTTATGGTTCATGAGAAGAAGATTTTTAAAGATTTACTCTATATATTCCTATGTTAAATTTCGACCACCCATTGTGGCCCCACCCTACCCCCGGGGGTCATGATTTTCACAAATTAGAATCTACACTACCTGAGGATGCTTCCACACAAGTTTCAGCTTTCCTGGCTGATTAGTTTCTGAGAAGAAGATTTTAAAAGATTTACTCTGTATATTCCTATGTAAAACTTCGACCCCACCATTGTGGCCCCACCCTACCCCCCGGGGTCATGATTTTCACAAATTAGAATCTACACTATCTGAGGATGCTTCCACACAAGTTTCAGCTTTCCTTGTCTTATGGTTCATGAGAAGATTTTTGAAAAATTCTCGAAAATTTTCATAAATTCCTAATTATCTCCCTTTGCAAAAGGGCGTGGTCCTAAATTTTCACAACTTTAAATCCCCTTAGGCTAAGGATGCTTTGTGCCAAGTTTGGTTGAAATTGGCCCAGTGGTTCTTGAGAAGATGTTGAAAATGTGAAAAGTTTACAGACAGACGGACAGACAGACGGACGACAGACAAAATGTGATGAGAATAGCTCACTTGAGCTTTCAGCTCAGGTGAGGTAAAAACAAGAGGCCCATGAACTTCAACATTCAAAGCCTTGTGAATGATCAGTAGAAATGTAAAACATGTCCAGTTACAATATTCTGTGTATTATTAGTCTCCTACCGGTTTCACCGGAGGGGACTATAGCTTTCCTCTGCATCCGTCAGTCCGTCTGTCTGTCCGTCAGTCCGTCTGTCTGTCCCACTTCAGTTTTCCACACTTTTTTTCTTTATGCATTTGAGGAATAATATGAAACTTGCTGAACAGCTTCAAAATGTAAAACTACAGATCAAGTTTACACTTTTGTAGCGTCTGATTGACATATTTTCGAGAAAAATAATTTTTTATATTCCAATTTTTCAATGTTCGGGTTCGTTATCGGGTTCGGTGTGTAACTGAATAAACGAGGTCAGTATGTAGTCAGTAATAATATCGTGCGTTACTTGAACCTTCCTTTTCCTGTACCATTCCTTTTATCATTTCTAACGAACAAATAAATTCTATAAAATAGTGTCAAGCATTGTGTTGTAAATTTAATCGGCAGGTTTTTTTTGTATTATTATTACAATCGGGTTCGTTGTCGGGTTGGGCTGTTTAACTGTTTGGTTTGATTCGGGGTACAGAAGACGGTAAGAAATGATATTGTGCATAACAGTGCATTGTTTTCACAAATTTTTACCAGCGAATACAGAATAGACTTGGCGAAATTATAGGAGATGAAATAAAGAGTATTATTTTACCTATTTCCTATTTAATTTCTATATCAACTATATAGTTTTAATTTCCTCTGTTCTTTTATCTCTGATTAAGGTATCCGATGTACAATTGACCAAAAAATGATGCCTGGTAAGGTATATATTAAATGTACTCGTTTGATAGGTAAGGATATGTAGCTTCTAAAAATAGATGTTTTTCCCGCCAAATCACTAAGGGGAAGTAACTCTAGCTATGCAAATCACGCATGGTAAAATACTACTTTTCTTTGAAGAAAACATGTGTAATCATTTATACTATTTATCAAATAAAAATTGCCAACATATTCTAATAAAAATTAAGTTTTTAAATAAATTGATTACCTTTCCAAATAGCTTTTTTTTTTTTATTTTTGCGAATTTTTTTTTTTACAATGACCATGACGACTCACACGATTTTTACGCCCCCCCCCCCCCCACGTCAGCCGTCGCATTTATGATCCAACGCATATTTCCGTTACCTAGTAATTTTCCTGTTTTCTATTCCTTTACGATTGAGAACTTGTAATTTTAGAATGGAAAATCTAAATTGTTCAGGTTTTTTTATTCAGCAAAATGCTTGCACAAAAAATATTGTTACTACTACAACGAAGTCGTGAATTGCGGGTCACATCAGGTGTGTAAAGCGTTACGAACAAAGCGTGCGAGAACCGTGTGAAATGTTTATTAGAATTCATTCCAAACCTTTTACTCGTAGAAAACAATATACATTGTATTATCTTTTACTCAAAATTGTACTTTTTTTTCAACAAAAAAATTAAGTCAGTTTTAAAATGGAGACTGACGATAAAGTCTGACTACGATGTTCCGTATCGCTACAATTGTGGAATGCACAATACATCAACATGCTTTACACAGTTATAACAAAATATGAATCAACCATAAATGACGCTGTGATGTTGTAGTAAGCATGCATTTTTTACACGATAAGATTGTGTACAAATACCACACATAACATGCATCGGACATGTGTGTATCGGCTATCTGGCTGAACCTGTCGATCAAATTTCGAGTATTTGATTTCATTGGATGGTGACGCGCCTCTTTTATGAACATGTAAACAGCAAAATGAAACGAATTGACTTTAAAGCAATCGGAATCAGTATCTTATAGTATTATTTGAATGATATAAAATCCAGCGATTTTGAAAAAGAGTAAAAAAAAAGTACCGTTCATGTACATATATGTAATATGAAATGCAAGGGAAGAAAATTGTTTGAAATCCCGATGAAAAATGAATCAATGATTAGAAATTCCATTATTTGACTCTTGTTAACTTGTTTTACAGAAAATAACAAGGATATGTTTTAACACAATAATTACAATAAATGTGTACAAGCATTTGAACCACGAAATCCGTATGCATGGTACATGTACTTATTAAAAATAGTTAGTAGCAAATACGCCGTTATACAAATGTTAGGTCCGAAATCCGTATGTATAATGAAATTAGGTATAGAAAAAATTGAACAAATTGAATAGGCCCGTACGATTACCAGAATACCCCAATTCAAGTTGTGCACAGTCAAAATATCTACGAAATCAATGATTAAAACGACTTACTCAGTATTTTTCGACGAAATACGTGACTGGTGCACTGCAACTTTTACTCTATATATTAGGAGTTTTTCTTCACTTTATTGCAAGAGCGCCGCGGGAAAAAAAAAACGTCATACAACGGCAAATGACGTAAAGCTGCTACAACGTCACAATCACCGTAAGGGGGAAAAGTTAAAATAACTCGTTTCAAAATTAAGAAAAAAAAATATTGCTTGACTTTATGCATCAATTGTTTATTCTTTATCGTTTATTAGGTCAGATCAAAAATAGTGCAACTTTTTGAAAATTTATTTCAAGCTCCGTAATCTACCGAGCTCATCCCGGAAAATCCCGAGCTCTCTGGCTCAATTGTACATCGGATACCTTAAAGCATGACATCTCGTTTACAATAGCTCTGATATAGTTGTGTGCTTGGAAGCTTTCATAGAATAATACAAACCGGTAGGGGACGTGTATTGCTTATGCAATACTCTCAGAATGCTTGTTTAATTGATTATTGTTGCAAAGATAAATAAATGGTAAGGTTGGCACATTCAACTATTGTACATTTAGGATAGGGGTTTGTATGTACATTTGTAATGATAATCCCATAGGACACTGTCTAGCACATCATTTGGTCTTTATACATGAACAAAAACAGAACTCGTACACATATTCTAAATTACAGTTACTTACTTGATACTTTTTTTGTGAAATTTTCTAAACCATTAGGGCTGCACCCTCTACAGGCAAACTGATAATTTGTCATAAAAGGAATGGCTGTGCTGTAATAAAATCACCCTCATGATACAATCACTAGGTCATTTATAAAAACATCATCATCATCATCATCATCATCATCATCATCATCATCATCATGTGTTGTTAATTATATATATTAATCTGCAGTTATGATTGTAAATTTAACCAGGACTTTACCTTTACTATAATGCTAAATAACAATAAATTATACATATACATGGTTTTGATGTTGAACAGTGTTATTCCCTAGAAAACAGTAAAAATATGACTTTAACATTTCATAGTGCTATAACACACCAAAGGAAACAATAAGTAAATCTGACTTTACGACTGAATGTTGTTATAACCTTTATTATCATACTCTACATAACAGTGAAATTAACATGACTTAGATATTGCATAATACTATAACACACATTTACAACAGTGAATTAACAGATAAACTGATTTAAAGATTGAATATTATTATAACATATCCTAGATAACATTTAATTTAATTAAGCATTGATTCATTATTCTTTTAAAGATGTGGTCTCATAACTGCAATGGTGTGTGCATACAAATTGAATAACGCGCGCTAGCGCGTTATGAAAATTTGTTTGCAAACACCGTTGCAGTTATGAGACCACATCTTTCAAAAAATAATGATTCAATGCTTATATTTACGTTTTTTAACATTTATTCTCTTTCCGAAAACATGATTTTGTTTTAAAAATCTCTGCCTTATTCAACAAGTAATGTGCAATTAATGGGAGAACCATTGGAACAGCCGAATCATGCTGACAAAAATAGTGCACAGGGATTTGATAACTTATAAGAGAATTTTATTTATCATTCTGTAATTTGATAAATTTACTTTTTGTATACTAAGAAATAAATCAATTGAATTCATTTTACTGTCAAAATATGTTTACATCAATGAAATATTAATCAGCGTAAGTATAATATCAGGTCGTGATCTGGCTTGAAGTCACGAGGAGAGTCAGTCATGTTCTTCGAGAAATACTAAAGGAAGACTGTATTCATACGCACCAGATTTGGTGATTGGGTCTTCTGTGTTATGCGTAAATATCACTCAAATAAATCAATGCAATTTGATAGGGGGAAAGAAAGTAAATGAAAATATCATGATTTAACATTCAAAAGTGTTATAACATACCCTAAATGACAGTAAATTTTAATGCCCTTAACATTGACTAAAAAACACAGTGATATCACATACCCAAGATAACATCCAATACAATCCTGATGGAACCACCGAAAACAGAATCCACACTGAATTTCTACTGTTCCTAGATTTCTACCTTTTCCACTGAAAAAAAATTCAATGCTGATTATAACTTCCATTTCAATTTGTGTGTGAAGAGAAATTTTCAAATTTTCAAAATTCCACATTTATCAACAGTAACACTCTGACTCACCAGTAACATTCTGAGATCTGACACTACACTCTGACTCACCAGTAACATTCTGAGATCTGACACAACACTCTGACTCACCTGTAACATTCTGAGATCTGACACAACACTCTGACTCACCTGTAACATTTTGAGATCTGACACTACACTCTGACTTACCAGTAACATTCTGAGATCTGACACAACATTCTGACTTACCAGTAACATTCTGAGATCTGACACTACACTCTGGCTCACCAGTAACATTCTGAGATCTGACACTACACTCTGACTTACCAGTAACATTCTGAGATCTGACACTACACTCTGACTTACCAGTAACATTCTGAGATATGACACAACACTCTGACTTACCAGTAACATTCTGAGATCTGACACAACACTCTGACTTACCAGTAACATTCTGAGATCTGACACTACACTCTGACTTACCAGTAACATTCTGAGATCTGACACAACACTCTGACTCACCAGTAACATTCTGAGATCTGACACAACACTCTGACTTACCAGTAACATTCCGAGATATGACACTACACTCTGACTTACCAGTAACATTCTGAGATCTGACACAACACTCTGACTTACCAGTAACATTCTGAGATCTGACACAACACTCTGACTTACCAGTAACATTCTGAGATCTGACACAACACTCTGACTTACCAGTAACATTCTGAGATCTGACACTACACTCTGACTCACCAGTAACATTCTGAGATCTGACACAACACTCTGACTTACCAGTAACATTCTGAGATCTGACACAACACTCTGACTCACCAGTAACATTCTGAGATCTGACACTACACTCTGACTCATCAGAAACATTCTGAGATCTGACACAATACGCTGACTCACCAGTAACATTCTGAGATCTGACACAACACTCTGACTCACCTGTAACATTTTGAGATCTGACACAACACTTTGACTCACCAGTAACATTCTGAGATCTGACACAACACTCTGACTCACCTGTAACATTTTGAGATCTGACACTACACTCTGACTTACCAGTAACATTCTGAGATCTGACACAACACTCTGACTTACCAGTAACATTCTAAGATCTGACCCTACAATCTGGCTCACCAGTAACATTCTGAGATCTGACACAACACTCTGACTTACCAGTAACATTCTGAGATCTGACACTACACTCTGGCTCACCAGTAACATTCTGAGATCTGACACTACACTCTGACTCACCTGTAACATTCTGAGATCTGACACAACACTCTGACTCACCAGTAACATTCTGAGATCTGACACAACACTCTGACTCACCTGTAACATTTTGAGATCTGACACTACACTCTGACTTACCAGTAACATTCTGAGATCTGACACAACATTCTGACTTACCAGTAACATTCTGAGATCTGACACTACACTCTGGCTCACCAGTAACATTCTGAGATCTGACACAACACTCTGACTTACCAGTAACATTCTGAGATCTTACACTACACTCTGACTTACCAGTAACATTCTGAGATATGACACTACACTCTGACTTACCAGTAACATTCTGAGATCTGACACAACACTCTGACTTACCAGTAACATTCTGAGATCTGACACTACACTCTGACTTACCAGTAACATTCTGAGATATGACACTACACTCTGACTTACCAGTAACATTCTAGATCTGACACTACACTCTGACTTACCAGTAATATTCTGAGATCTGACACAACATTCTGACTTACCAGTAACATTCTGAGATCTGACACTACACTCTGGCTCACCAGTAACATTCTGAGATCTGACACAACACTCTGACTTACCAGTAACATTCTGAGATCTGACACTACACTCTGACTTACCAGTAACATTCTGAGATCTGACACAACACTCTGACTTACCAGTAACATTCTGAGATCTGACACTACACTCTGACTTACCAGTAATATTCTGAGATATGACACTACACTCTGACTTACCAGTAATATTCTGAGATCTGACACTACACTCTGACTCACCAGTAACATTCTGAGATCTGACACTACACTCTGACTTACCAGTAACATTCTGAGATATGACACTACACTCTGACTTACCAGTAACATTCTGAGATCTGACACAACACTCTGACTTACCAGTAACATTCTGAGATCTGACACAACACTCTGACTTACCAGTAACATTCTGAGATCTGACACAACACTCTGACTTACCAGTAACATTCTGAGATCTGACACTACACTCTGACTCACCAGTAACATTCTGAGATCTGACACAACACTCTGACTTACCAGTAACATTCTGAGATCTGACACAACACTCTGACTTACCAGTAACATTCTGAGATCTGACACTACACTCTGACTCACCAGTAACATTCTGAGATCTGACACAACACTCTGATTCTCCAGAAACATTCTGAGATCTGACTCAACACTCTGGCTCACCAGTAACATTCTGAGATCTGACACTACACTCTGACTCACCAGTAACATTCTGAGCCTTCGTCATCCACAGACATGGCTTCCTCAGCCATTTCACCTATAAAAGGAGAGATTCAGAATATAATGGTTTCCTTGCTGGATATCATTCATGGGATGCAGGATGGACATGGGTTCATGAGTAGCTATATATTTGAAAACACTTCAATTATAATGTTTAATAACTTTTTATATATTTGATATGTTGATTAAATTCTACACTTACTTTCACCATCTTCTTTGTTGGTTGCTTCTGATTCAGCTCTACTACAAATGGTAAAATTACAACAAACTTAATGCCCTGAGAGAGAGAGAGAGAGAGAGAGAGAGAGAGAGAGAGAGAGAGAGAGAGAGAGAGAGAGCGAGCTGGGTCTAAATTTTGTCTATTTAGAATAAGTTAGACATCTAATGAAATATTAATTTATTAGTGTTGCAAATTAATAGAGAGCACAGCTCACCAGCTTGAACTGAGCTCTACCGACAAAACTTGTGCAAAGAGAAATTCAGACCAGCTGCACATTGATTCTATGGAACCTTATTGGACAAACAGTTTTAATTAGAGCAGCAGTTCCCTGTAAAATATGGCTTCCCATATCATGCTTTCACAAGAACCAACAACATAAAAATAATTAATTTGTATTGACAGTAAATATACTGCTAGCTGATACAATATTCACATATACGCAATATCTAACCAACACGCTCAATCAAAATATAATTGAGTGACGTCTTAATGGTTAGCACATTGATTCAATAGAAGTTTTTGGCATTAGTAAATTTTGACCTACAATTCCAAGGAAACTGCATATGGAATTCATTTCATGTTCTTGGTAGAATCAAAGTAAAACTTTTGAGAACCAGAAAAAAGATATAATTTTAAGAACATGTTTTTAAAATAGAAACAAAAACATACTACTCATGGGATTTTTTAAAAATCCTGGACGACACTAAACCGACGTGAACTCTGACATCACAACCACTTTTGATAAGGGGAAATAACTCTATCTGTAAAGATGGTAAATTGAACAACGGTAATCTGCCAGAATCCCTAAAATGCATACCTGTCAACTCTCCCGATTTTTCGTAAGTCTACCGATTTTGAACCCATTCTACCGATATATTTTTTACCCCCAATTTCTACCGATTTTTAAGAAATCCGGAATTTTTACCGATTTCGCTTTGAATAATAACATATTTCCTGTGAAAGAGAAAATGGCTGTTCATTGTTTATCGGTAGATACATGTTTATTGCCGCTGATAACAGGTAATCAACAAGGTGTCAACTGTGCTACCAGTGATTACTTGGATTGTAATTGCTTCCGATTCTCATTAGCAGAGTTTATTAACAGAGACAGGCATGCCAGATGTGGAAATTTTAGAAATACACATTAGCAACGGGATACTAGCTAGTGTCGAATTGACACTCTGCAGCAAAATATGACAATATACTAATAAACGGCTTATAAATGGAAATAAGTATTGGAAATATGGCATTCCTTATTATAATCACGTATGAAGTTTTTTAAAGCATGGAAAATACACCACCAAAGCTAAAAAAAAGGAAAGATATGTCTGCAAGTACCTAAATTCTTGGGAAAAGGAAGCAGAATTCCAAGGTTGGTTAACAAAAAGTGTGAAAGGCGAAGATCATGCTTTCTGCAGACTGTGTATGAAAAAAATAAAGATTCCAATTCTTAGTAAAATTGCTCAGTCTATGTGCTGTATCCCAAATAGCAATGCAGATTGTGAGAGGGTGTTCTCCCTTGTGAGAAAAATACAGACAGAACAAAGAGCTTCCATGGACAATCAGACACTATGTAGTCTTCTATGTGCTAAAATAAACTGTAAAGAGGAATGCCATCAAGTGAAACCTTCTAAGGACACTCTAAAACTGACTAAATCAGCAGCTTACAATTACAATAAAGAACATTGAAGTGTATAATTTGTTATTTCTTAGTTATCAGTATGAACTAAAAGAACGCGCGATGACTTTTTACTATAAAAAAAAGTTGTCACACGTTTTCTCCCCCAAAAAATATTTGGAATGTTGACAGGTATGAAAATGTGAATGCTCACATTTGAAACATTTAGATTTTAAGAGGATTCTGGTGATTTCACCAATTCTGGTTATTCATGACACATGATTCTCAGGGGAGTTTTAACCAGAAGACACTATAAACCTAAAAATGCCAAAGTCAACTCTGACGTTACTATCACTTTAATTTTAAAAGGGGGACTACGCATTTACAACACCATGACAATGTCAAAATCCTATCATCTACAAAATTTTATCAGAAATCCAACTAACAAATAACAAAGATCTTAACATTAATTAATAAAAACTTGCAGCTATGCTTATATCCTGAAGCGTAAAAATTATGAAAAATGACTAAAAAAAAAAGGTAAACTGTATTTTGACTATTTTGAATTCAATTTATTTACGTTTTTTGCATCCATTTGTAAAACCGTGCTAATTTTTAAATGATTAAGTATATTAACACAGGTGTTCCTAGGTGAATTTAATCATATGATGCGCTAGCCGGGAGCCCCAGCAGTCGTACTCTACGTTAAACACTTTTTATTTAAAATGAAAATAGAAAATGAAAGTTACTTTTTGATGTAAACAATGTCTATTTTGAGAAAAATACAAAATATTCGTATAAAAATAAAAGAAAATTTCAAATTTTCTTAAATTTTGTGTATATTGACAAAAACTGGTTGATATCACATACCTATTTTCCGTGTCTCCCATCTGTAATTGTGCCTCAACTGGTCCGTCTCCCGCTTTGTCCGCCATGATGCTTAATATTGAAATCTCGTGAGAGTTTGATTTGAAAGGTCATCCTAGATAAAACGTTAAAAGTTTTCGTGAGTATTTTTCTATCAAATTTTGCCACAGTAGACATAATAAAAGAGTCTACAGATCAAAGTAACGCAAATAATGGGTTTAAAGTGATGTTTTCCAAAACTTAATTGATCGTTATATCACGTGACACAAATAACAACGAGAATTCCACCATATTTTGGTGGCAGGTGCGAAGGGTGACAAAGTGAATCATCTATGTACTATGTAACAGTCTATACAACAGTTTTAAATTTATGACACAAGAGTATCTTAGTTTCATTCTTTATTGTAGAACTGGTTGTCTTGTAACCTTGAAACTTCGGGAATGTGTTTTTTTCTGTTCGAAAATGAGATGACCAAAATTTAACAAAATGAAGAAGCTGTTTCCATTTAAAATTGAATCAACGGGGACCCAAAATCCCTACATAGGCAAAGTTTTTACAATTGGAAGGTTTACAGTAACAGTTGAGGATGTTTTAGCCGAAGGTAAGTTATAAGTATTGCCGGAATTAATGGGATTCACAAATGGAGGGGGCGTGTCTTGTCTCATGACAATATTCTGTTGATTTTATTGTTTGATTGAATGATAATTGTTGATGATTTACATAATTATAGTCAAAGCAGTATATTAATAATTATAAATAAAAGTTTTTGCATTTCAATTTAACCATATTTAACTTTAAATTCCAGGGGGTTTTGCCATTGTTTTCCTTGTCAAAGCACAGAATGGAAACCACTATGCACTTAAAAGATTATTTGTAAACAATGATCATGATCTTACTGTGTGTAAACGGGAAATACATATTTCGGTAAGTATATATCAGCTATGTTCATGAATTTAACTTTGGTTGCTGGGACGTTCAGATACATTACTTCTTTCTTTTCTTTACAGAAAACCCTCAGTGGACACAAGAATATCATACGTTATGTGGACTCCAGCATTTCAATGGCCCCAAATAAAGTTTATGAGGTTATGTTATTGATGCAATATTGCAGAGGTCAGTTAAATCACTTAGTACATTTTGCATTTATGTAACGATCTATTCAATAAACTATGAGAGAAATATAATTATGTAAATTTATTGATTTCAAAAATTCGTTTCTTTTTACATTTTTTGTTGTCCTGGATGATAGATATTACTGATTTGAGAAATAATCTGTATCTTTTATTTTGAAGATAATGTGATACAACAGATGAATGAAAAAATTAACTCTGGCTTCTCTGAGAAAGAAGTGCTGAAGATTTTCTGTGATGTATGTGAGGCAGTAGCCAGGTTACACCACTGTCAAACACCAATAATACATAGAGATTTAAAGGTTGGTGGTGTTAATTCATAGCCTTGCATTTATACCCAATACCTTTGTTGGTGATAGTCATTTTACTCTTAGAATCAGACAAATATACAATGGAAATAAAATTTATAGTATGCTTTCAACATCTTTTGTTATATGTTGCAATCAGAGTTATTTAACCCTCATGTCCTAATATTATCTCCATTGATGCTATTAAAGGACAGTTATTAGCAAGAAAATAATATATCAAGTGTCTATTTCTAGGTGGAAAATATATTAGTATCTGAGGATGGCCATTATGTATTGTGTGATTTTGGGAGTGCTACAGCCAAAGTATTATTACCAGGTCAACAAAATGTTCAGCAAATTGAGGAGGAAATAAGAAAGTAAGCAGCCATTGTCCTGTGATTTAGGGAAAAAAATATTTTATTGAACATTTCATCGGTCAAATCTCTCTTTACCATGAAGTATCAACTTATAATGAAATAAGCTTTTGAGTTTTGGAATATTTATATATAAATCATGATTATCCCTTGCAATTATAAACTGTATGAAGAATAGAGATTGAGTTGTTCATCTTGAACGATTCTAGGTACACAACAGTTTCTTACCGATCTCCAGAAATGGTGGATTTATATGGAGGAAAGGCAATTACAACAAAAGCTGATATCTGGGTTTGTCAGCATTTTCTTATATTTTGAGAGAACAAGTTTATCCCCCAAGATGTGACAGAGAATTCATTCCTCATAATGGGACCTGTATTTTTGCTTCTGTTACAGGCCCTGGGTTGCTTACTGTACCGGTTGTGCTTTTTCACTTTACCCTTTGGTGAGAGTACATTGGCAGTACAAAGTGGAAACTTCACCATTCCAGATGGTTCCAGGTTCTCAAAGATGATGCATTCTCTCATTGGTAAGTAATCAAAGCTTTTCTGTATTAAAAATTACACAGCCTACTGTAGTTTTATCAGTATTCAATGAATACCAATTTTTTCATGGTTTCATTGTTGAGTTGATCCACAAAATCAAAGTGCATTTTCTAATAACACATTAAGTTGATAGGATTATTGTCAATGAATTTATGTATCCCTGAAACTGTGATTTTCATAAACTCCACAAAAAATGATGCAATGAATATTGATGATTCTGTGGTATATTGCATTGGTTATATGATTTATTTGTTGAAAATACCAAAGTTATTCTGTTGAAAAGTATCAATGTATAAAGTTGATACAACAATTTTTCATGTCTTATTTTTGTTAAAACAAGACAAGTGTAACAGTATTTGAATGTTTCAGGTTATATGCTGGAGGTTGACCCCGACAAGCGACCTGACATTTACCAGGTGTCTTGGCTGGCCTTCAGTATGTGTCACAGGGACTGTCCAATCCCCAACATGAGTGTAAGTTGTGTCCATTCAATGTCTTAGTCTGTGTAACTTTTACATCTGTTACCAGCTTCAGGCTCTGTACCTTCTAAATTCATAGTATTGTGTATTTATTTATACTTGTAAAAGAATGGGGGCTAAGTATAGACAGGAAAAATGGCCAGTATAATGTACTGAATACTGTTTATGATTTGAATTTAAGTATAATGATGTAAGTTTTCATAAATAGGATTGTCATAAATCTGTACTTTGTATTACATGTACTGGTAAGTCCAGTGTAAAATTAAGCATACACCTTGATTAAGTTTTAGGGACTTAATATATTAGACCAGATCGATGAAGGTGATAGACAGGCTCATTCTGTGTTTCAGGGCGTACCCTTGCCAGATCTGAGTAGATTGCCTGTCCCACTCACTGAGTCTGAATCCAGACAAGTGAAGACCTCAGCTACAAAGTAAGCTCATCTGTCTAATTTACCTTGATATTATCTTCACTCCTCCTCAGTTAGAGACAGTTTTATCGATTTGTGTCAACTCCTCTATTTGCAGAAATGTCTCTGTTCAACCTATTGAAAGCACAACTGTGACCCCAAGGTCACGACCTAAAGGTCAAGCTGTCCCTCAGGTTAATTCTTTGGGCTTACCTATACAGACATCTGTTGTACCTAGGAAACGACCAACACCAGTCAACCCAAATCCTGTGGTTCAACAAAACTTAGCAGGTGGGGAATTATTTTACACATTTCTTTTAAAAAAAATATAAGCAAGCTCTTTTATATTTAGTGTAATGCATGCAACACACATGAATGAGTATTTTAACCAACCTGGTTTTTTATAAATTAAAATTTTTTTTTTGAAGTACTGTATTTTTCGGAAATTAGGTCGATACGGTTTATTGGGCGAAGGAGGCCGTTTTTATCCAAAAAAAGTACAAATAGGTCGACTTCGAAGAATTCGTCGAAAAATTACCGCTAGTTCTAATGAATAAATGATTTAAACCAATAATGTTATCATATAGTAGCCTTTAATCTTATTTCTTAGTTTTAAACAAAAGGGAAATAAAATGTATTTCTTGAAAACATCGTAAGAAAATGTCTGAAATTGAATCAAAATTTTCAACCCAATTAATTCAGTACGGCCGGTTTTAATTTAAAATTGTTTTTTTATTACTTCCCTGCCATGTGTACAAACTGGTGTTAACCTTGAGGCATGACTACGGTAGCACATGCCACCCTGTGTCTCTCTGTGACTTTTTACTGTGTATATACACACGAGTCAACCTCTGATCTTATTGAAGCCTGCGGGGATGAGTAGCACGTGCCGAGAGTTCAACTGTGTATAAACAAAGTAAGCGCTACCCAGACTGATTTCAGAGACACCTGGCTAAAATTTCATTGAAAGTTTTATGTTGAATATACAGAAAAAAACTTGTTCATGTATTCTATTATGAAAACAAATTGGTTTTTTTTTAATTTCTACCCAACGATATTTTTCCCCCGTAATTACCCTTTGTACGGTTCTCATTTTACTTTTACCGCGCGAAATTGATTTCCTGTTTATCGTAAGCACACGATCAAAATGCATGACAGCATATGATAATGATCGAAAGATGATTCAGTCAGTGATCTAAGTAAGAAATGTAAGAAGAAATAAATCTATTTACATTTAATTTTGTTTAAGGAGGCCGACTTTAGTTTGCATTGCGCATGTTTTTGCGCATTCTAATATAATGCAGTTGATTTATACTTCTTATGATTTTTTTCGATATCATTTATAAAATTGAACACAATAAACAAAATACAGATAAAAATAATTAGATTTTTAAAGGAAATTTTTATTTTTGACACGATTTTTACGTTGTGCGGTAGGGGAACATTGCCGTTGCGCTTTTATGACGTTGTGATAAAATGAAGCTTTGTAGGAGTACGTTATAAGAAATAACATAAAAGAAAAAGTAAAAATTGTACGCTGTTGAAATTTTATATACAGAATGACGCTATCCTCGAGGACATTTTCCTCATTTTTGGAATGAATCCATTATACCAATCATCATTCGTGATGATCCAAATATATAGCAAAATTTGGTGCATTTTAATATTTTGAGATGGCCCCCACTAAAAACCAGACGATAGAATTTTGTGTTTTTTACATATAAGGTAGTAAATGATATTACTAATCATATATAACAATTTGAGAAAAAAAGCTATTGTAGTATTTTTTAAAAACTGCTTTGATGTGCGTAAAATGACAGTTTCCTATATATTCCTATAGTAAATGTACCTCTATTTTGAGATGGTTCCTAAAAAGAACCAGACGGTCGATTTTCATGAACCTTCGCAAATAAACTAGAGTTGGTTTAAATAACATGTGGTTAAAAAATAAAGAGTTATGCTATTGTAGTTTTTCCGCAAAAAAACCCAAATCGGCCTCCTTAAATGATAAATTACTACAGTATATTGATTAAAATCCATACGATTTTTACACAGAAATTCAAGCAGTATTATAGTAAACACTCATGATTTTATTGGAGGGTTGCATAAATTTTTGCAAAATTTCATATCAAATTTTCCAACCAAAAAAAAAAACCATAAATTGGGCGAAGCGATGAATAGGGCGAGGTCCTCATGTCAGGAAAAAAAGTATCGACCTAATTTCCGAAAAATACGGTAAGCCATAAACATCATATTGAATATTGTGTCTCAGAATCTAAACCAGTGAGAGGTGCTGTTCCACCCCAGCCATCTTTCCAGAATCCCCCAGCCCAGCCATCTTATCAGAACCCTGCTCGAGTACAACAGACCCCCCAGCAACAGCCAACACCATCTGTTCCAGCCGGAGGTCATGTGCCCCAGTATTACCCTGGGCACCAACAGAATGTGTACCAACCCCCTGCTCCAAACCACTTCCCAGGAACTATTGCTCCTGGACAGTACAACACTACCAGTGGTCCCCATTCACAAACAAACTATAATTCACAGCAGCATGGTGTGGTATACTCACAAATGAACTATGCACAGCAGAAACAGTTGTATTACCAGCAACAAAATCCAGCCCTGGCTCCTCCAGTGACACAAACCCTGCCCCCTCAGAGCCTGTCCCAGCAGGCTCCTGTACCCCAGAGTCAGCCCAGACAGCCGCCGGTGTATCCCCCTCAATCTAGTCCTCGCCCAGAAGTCCAGAAACAGAACATGGAACAACATTATTTACAGCTACAGGACTCTACAAATGTACAGAACAATAACTCAAGTAAACCAGAGGTGTTTAAAAAGCCTACTGTGCCACATTCCAAACCTAGAAGTGAAACGAAGGAAAATGTAAGTTTACAGTTTTGATGGTTAAATATGATAATGTAGGTACAGTTTCTATTAATTTACAAAGTTTTAATCAAGTTGAGAGCAACATTCATTTTGTTAGCAATTTAAGAATAAAATATTGTCATTTCAATCCAAAAATTTTGTCCAAAAATTCCATATTCAGCCTCAGATTTTACAAACATGTTTGTTCCCACACCTTTAATCTCCCATTAAATCATCAACTTATTGAATTTATTAGGTAGCAAACTGGCAGATTTAATTACTAATATTTAGATTGTCAAATTGCTGTAGAATGTGTTGATGGTTTTAAAATATTTTTGCAGATGGATTCACAACCTCTGATCTCTATCACTCCTCCATCGTCCCCCAAACATCATAGAACCCACAAACGTAACGTTAGTGATACCTACCTCACGCACCTCTCAATGGGCGGCAAAGGAAGTGCATTCAAGTACGTCACATAGGACAGGCCCTTATTTCTCTAAGTCGATGGCATCAATTAACTGAAGAACATATTACAATATTAAAACAAGGTTTATTTTGATGCTTTCATTGTTTCAGTATTAGTAAAATGTTCATGAACTGTACTCAGAAAGATTGAAAGAGGGAAATTAAGCATACTAGGGAAACAAATGGTTACCTGAAACTTTTATGCATTGACTATGATGAGCTTTTCACATTTAGTTTTTTAAACCAATAAATTCTTTTGTAAAACTCTGAAATCCAAATGTGGCAATTATCTGATTAGAATTTAACAGTATATAATTAATTATTTTTTTATATCAATGCATAAATATTTATTATATATTGTTTACAATTTGTTAATATTTTAAGGAATAAGGAATCATTCTTAGAGTATTATTTGGTGATAATTTTGGTCATCAAGTGATCAAATCCAACAAAGCCTGAAGGGCTTCATGATAAATTTAATCATGCCCCAACCATAATTATCACCTCATAATATACAAAGAATGATTTGTTATTACTTACATTTCAATAATTTTTAGCAGTTGTACAATTAATACATGTATTAAATTATTAACATCATAATGTTATTCTCATTTTTCAGTTATGCAAACCTTGCTTGGTCCCCACACAATGTCATTTGCATCATTGATAAAATGTATTGGACTATATGTTACAAATTTGATTTGTAGTGTTATCACAGCCAAAGACAACGGAGAATGTAAATATTGTGAAATACAATTTCGTAGACACTGTTGTTACAAGAGATCTTGTTATTTTTCAGGGCATATCATTCCGACCGGAGCTTCCTACCTGCCCCCCAACACCTGGGAAAGTGCAAGTCTGCCTCCACTACTCCTATACACTCTCCACCCAGGTTCGTCATTTATAATGAGCTCTGCAGGAAAATTGAGTTTGAATTTATAAACTTAAGTTAGGCAATGAAAAAATGTTTGTTATACTGGCACAGGACACATATTCAAGGATTTCTGGCTTAAGGTGACTCACTACACGCTTGAAAAAATGTTTCTCAGCAGAAAATTACTCAATTACGAAAGATAGCATGATGAATAAGATGGATACAAGTAAAATAGCCAAAAAATATGCTATTTTATGACTTCCAAAAAATGATTTAGTGAATATGAACAAAAGCTCCAGGAAGATTTGAACTAATGATCTGCAGTTCACAAGCCCAATACTTTAACCACTGAGCCTTGATAATATTCAACCCAATCAATTGTTACAAAAAAGTTAAACAAACATTAAAATGGCCATCTAGTGACATACTGTCAAAAAAGTATAAGCCTAGAAGTAATGAGCTACAATGTACTTTAAATGCAGTTACTTGTATTACTATCATAATAGTTAATACATGTGTAGATGGTTTAAAACTTTAGGTCTCCTGGGATGACAAGAGCTGTGTCAGCAGATATTGCAGAGTGGAATCCATTCGATGACAACTTTGGGCCGGATACAGAAGAGGAGTTGTTTGGGAAGGAGTTTGACAAATTAAGGAGGGGATCTAACAGCAGTAAGGGGTGGTATTTGTAATCAGAAGGAACACCCAGTGAAATTTCTTATATGAATCAATTGTTATATGAGACGGATTTGTAAACCAAGCTGGTTATGTTTGTGTTTAAGTTATGATGTTTATTTCTTTTATCTGGTCAATGCCTTCATTCTAGGTATATCAAATGTCAAGAGTAGAGAGGACCTAGTCATGTCTGGATCAGATTCATCTGATCCCTTTGAAAAAGCACCCTTTAAAAAACCAGGTACAATGCTTAATTTACACTTTACATTTGAAATCCACCTTTGTTATTAGACAATTTTTGTTCTTATATCATTGGCTTTAAGGGGTTTTGATATTGTATTTCATTTGTTATATTGATTTTGTTTGTATCCATTGGTATGATAAAATACCTGTATTCATTGTTCTTGTGTGATTAAGTCCCTTTATTTTATACCATTGTTGCAAGTTGCACAAAATTGGTTTAGTTTCTTAAGTTAAACCATTATATCCTGTTTCCCAGTGGATATTTACCCCCTCTTGATTTTTATAATAGTTGCATGATAGCTTTAGATAATACAGTATTTGGCAATGGATATGTTTGTTTAACTTAGAATTTATGCTACTTAAGCATTTATAATGATATTAATATTGAATAAGTAGAAATCATAATAGATAATACAAACTTAGTATGATTACATTGTAATATCTTTTAATCATGCTAAACTAATTCAAACAAGGAAAAAATGGATTTTCTGTTAGACAAAAAATACATACCGGTACATGTACTTGTACAAGTTACTTTGCTTTCAATATAGTTTTCTATAACAGAAACTTGTGAATTCTTCAAACTTGCCATGACTTTCGCTCTGCTTTCTCTCTGCGTGTGCTTCTCTGAATGCGTGAGGACATCGTGAATGCGTTAGGATGTCTTTGTGAATGCAATAGGACGTGGTTGTGTTGATCTGCATGCAGTGCATGATTCTGTGCTCCTTTTGTACTGCAGGTCACGTCAGGCACAGCAGCAGTTCTGACAGTGATCATCTCCGAAGTGCCAACAGCTCCCGCTCGGGTTACGGAGGTAAAGGTCACATGTAGGATTCCCAGCATGCATCACAACCAATCAGCTTCTCTAGTTTTAGGCATGATGGGACAGTTTTGGGGCCGGTCTCAGTCATTGGGTTGTGATCAGAGACCTTGTTTCTCTCTGGTTGCATTGGTAGCCCTGTATCATCAGTACTTGTTTTGAACTCTTACAGAACACAGACATAAGAGAAGGTATTCACTGCCCTCCTGGAGACCTCACGGTGTATGTTGTGCTCCTCTTGTTGAGGAACCTTAAAACATTTAAACTTCACTGGTGCAAGTCACAGACCAAAGATTTCCTGTAGATGTTCAACTCTGTATCTGCATATTCAGTCAAAGATGTTCCAATATTTGTGTATATGTAGGTGTATGTTATGCAAGATTTAGAAAGAAGAATAAGAGGCTATAAAAAGAGAGACCCATCATTTACACACAAGTTTTCATATCAAATTATTGTAAACAAGAAGCTAATGTGTTTTCACTAAGTATGTATGTAGTAGATTTATTTGGGGTATTAACTGTGTAGTATTGGGACCTATAGGTACTTGTAGGAGAGCTTTGGTTGAAGAGAGCTCAATATGTGATATATGTAAGCATTTGATAGGATTGTTATAAACTTGCTCTACAGTTCTAGATTCAAGTCTCATGTGATACTATTGATGAAGCTTGCCATAGGTTGGATGATTTCTTTAAGATACACGTCCAGCCATGCCTGTCTCTTACATCGGCCATCATCCTTACTGTCGCCATGTTCTAGGCAATCACCATGACGACCATACAATTATTTTGTGTTCTCTTTGTCACAATGCAGTGCTGTGCTACTTCCATCCTTGCTCTTTAAATCATTGTTACATTATTACATTTTACTTTTCTTTTTGAGACAATTATTTCATTGTATCATCACTTTTACAAAAGACTTTTCAAACAAGACTTTTTATCGAATTCTAGTCAAGCATGTTTTTGAAGTGTTTTAATGTGCTTGTGATTGGTGTGAAATGATCTGATCTGGTCACATTGTAGAATAGCTATTAACCTTGTTATGCAGTGTACAATTTTGTATTGATGTTTTGAACATTTTAAGCCTTGAAACCAGATTTTATGAAAACCCATGAGAATTTTATTATGTGGAGCTGCTATTTTAGACATTGTATGTATCATCGGTTCACTGTTTTATGCATACAACATACAGATGGTAGTTCACACTTTTACAGATTTACTTTACCAGGATTGGAATATGTGTGACAACCTTGTTTCAAAATTGAAGTTTTGTTAAATTCATAGTAAGGAAATTGTATCTGGTTTCAAAAAGCTTATATAAAGAGGGAAAACAATGCATAATTTGTTTTGAACATCATAATAATAAAAAGAAATACTAGTTAGAAATTATTTAAAGTTTAATTTTGTCAGCAGTTTTGAAACAAGGTGAACAGCAGTTGTATGTGGTGAATCTGATGTGTTAATCAGTGCAATCAATATGTTCATATACACACAAATGTGTTTTTATTATTGAATATGGATTTGTTTACAATAAATCAGGATTTAAACAAATACAACATTTTCCTTTTGATTTCAAAACTGCTGACAAGCACATTGCACTAAAGGCACTTGGTCGTTACCACTAGCAATAGATCACAGGAAGCATTTTGTTGTTTGGTTGGAAAGATTAAACTCGTATGCTGAAATTCATCTGTAGCTCTTGAGTTTGTGCCAATTGTTAGATTTTTCTTTTCCTCCTATCCCAAACTCATAAATTACTGATAAAAATGGTAACCAAGACCTTTGAAAACCGTGCAAAATACTAATTTTAAAAAAAATATTTAGTCTCTATCTAAATTTTAAAAAATTGATCTATGGCCTTGCTGAGGTTTGGATTATTAAAATGGATGAAAATGGAGGTGGGTGAAGTATTTAATGTCAGAGGAAATAACCTTTCTAGCTCTGCACAATTTGAGGTATGGTGCATGCCAACACATGTATAACGCTTGCATGAGAAGACATGGTTTTCATGAATAATTCTTGCCTTTAAAGTACAGAGCAATTTCTGATGGAAATGAATTACTTTTGACATTAATTTTCGAGGAGTACATTTGTTCTACTTTTATAATTTATAATGATTAACATAACTAATTATTGTAAACCTTTTACAGATGAGGATGATCCTCCAAGGAGATCAGAGGAGAAAGATCAGACTGACAATGCCAGCAGCCAGTTTTTCACCACAACCCTGATGAAGGCAGCTAGGAGTCTTGGATCTCGTTACCAGAAGTTTGTAGATACCGATGAAGAAAAAGATGACAGACCACCCGCAGTGAAAGAAGTGGGAGAAACAAAGCAAAAAGAGCATGAGTCTAGTTCCTCATACGCTGAGGATGATCACCCAATCAACCAAGTTCAGAACATGAAGAAAGACTTCAGCTACCAGGAGTTGGATGATGAGTATGGAAGTCGCCCTGTACCAGTGACATCAAAACGAAAGGAGGGAGAGTGGAGTACAGAAAACGATCCCAGCCCCAGCAATGTGACCTCAGCCCCAGGGCAGGCTCAGCTCTCAACTGACAGAATCATGGGACATGAGTATGGGGTGCGACCGCTTCTGGATGATGATGAGCTGGAAGATGACTTCAGACCCCCTCACTTTCATGGCAGTGTAGAGATAGGGTTTTCTCATGAACATGACAGTGATGACAGCCATGGAGAGAGTAGTAACAGCACAGTGTCCCCTCAAATTGGACTTAGTCCTGCCATGTCCCCATCTAATGTCAATGAAAAAAATGACCCATTTACTGCTGCTCCCTTCAGGAAAAGGTTTCCAAAGAAAAAATCTTCCACAAGCAATACTGTTTTGATGAAATCTTCCACAGGTGATGGTGATCCCTTTGCTAAAGCTCCATTTCGTCCCACTTTTCTACCGAAGTCAAAGACACACCATTCCATGGGAGGAGGGTCAAGTCCTCTATTACAAATGAATGAAGACTTTCGTAAACTGGATAGGAAAAATGATGTGACTGCAAGCATTCCATATGCAACTCTTCCAAGGAAATCAACCTCAAATAAGATTTCTGGTTCAGCATCTGTAGGGATGTCCCCAGTTCAGGAAAAAGTGTCTTCTGATATATTATTTATAGCAGATCCTTTATATACAAAGTCCTGTCATTCCAATGCCAGCAGAAGTTCCTCTGTTCAGTATCAGTCGTTAAACACTGATGACCCGTTCAAGTCTGTTCCATTCAAGGGGAAGCTAAAGAAAAATAAAACATCAAAAGAAGCCATAAACATTATGGATATGGAGATACCACCAACTGAGCCAGCAAAAACTGTGCAGGAAATCTCAGCAAATTTCACTCCAACCAAACCTAGCATACCCAAATCTCATTCCTTTGGCTCAGTCTCTTCTCTTAGTTCTTCCAAATCAGGTAGGCCCCTTCCCTCCCGAACTTCTGGAGAAAAACTTTATCAGCAGTTGGAGGAGTTGACTATTGAGAGGAGCGAGGAGCCTTTTACCTCACATAGTCCTCAACTAGATGATCATCTGATCAACAAGGAGGACACATCCGAGGATGAGTTTGAGAATGAAATGTCCAAGTCAAAGTCCAAAGGCAGAAAAAGTCCAAAAGATTACACAGAAACTGGCTTTTCCAATATGAGTTTTAATGACGATGAAATGGCTGATTCTTTGGAATCATATCCTGCACATAATTCATCTGTGAAAAACGTACAAGTTGCCAATATCTGTCATCCAGCATTCTCAAAGGAAAGTTCACCTTCTTCTGTAATAAAAGCGTCGACCGAGGCCCTGAAGGTCAGTACTGGAGGTTATGACACCTTCACATGGCCCAGGAAACAGAGAAAGCTCGCAACAAACGAACCGTTCAGCTCAAAGAAGAAAGTGGATGCTGTGTAGCAGCTAATCAGTTGTTTTTATTTTTGTTAAATTCTAGGTTGTTCTGATAGAATTGTGATATTATCATTATTCGTAATATTATTATTATCCTTTCTTCAGGGTACACCAGAATGTTGATGTTACCTTTTCCCCCTATTTTATTACTTTTATGAGCTGACAATTATCCTTTACTTTTTACATTATTTATTTTTTTTCCTCCATTTTCATATACTCATAATGTAGAATACTAATGTATACATCCAGTAGGATGATATGACTACATAATGTAAGATTTTCAGGCACAACAAAAAAGCAAGACTTTTAATCTGTTTTAGAGAAGTCAGTTTTACAACATGAAACCAGAATCTCCCTTAAATCAAGTTCTGGAAAGAAATCAGCTTCAGTGTCTTCTTGGTACTAACTGTGCATAATAGGTGCTAATTTTATGTTTTCACAAAATGCATGCTTATATTTATTTTTTTGTTTTAAATGTGGCATTTATTGTTTGGATTTTTTCTGTAATTTAGTTGTGTTGTAAACATACATTGTCATGCAATAACACAGAAGGGACGATATCGATCCTTCTTTATGGAATCAGCCTGCACCTGCCAGTTGCTTGATTCTAATGTGCTACTATGGTACAAGTACTTGTAAATGCAAGTAATTTTCTTTGAGGACATTCTTCCTGGTTAACTCATTTGCTTAAGATACCCAATTTTAATTTACTTTATCTGTCCAGTTACTGATATGAAAATGGTTTGATTTACATGAAAAAAAAGATTAAATAAATAAATACCAGTACTTGTACATTGCATCAAGACATTAAAAATAATTTTGCTTGCCAAAAATTTTAAGATGGTAGTTTTTTCCCAGTTTTCAAACAGTATACATGTATGTAATATATAAACTTCTGTCATGTCGTGCATAAGTTCAAGGTCACGCTGGCTAAATGACCTTGTGTTATTTTGACTTTGTGTTATGGTTGGTGATTAGGCTTCAGCAATACACTGTTCTGATTATTTTTTTTATGTGTTGAACTGTGATATTGGTCTATTGTTTTCTGTTCACTGCTGTAGAGTAAATGTAATACGGACTGTTTTTTCGATGGTCCATCCAGGTATCAGCTGTTGAGTACATGAAGTTACCATAATAAACTCTGCTAGAATGTGTGTGTTTTCTTTCAATATCTCTACCATCTTTATATAGGATTGGGAATCTCAAAGAATCACTTATTACAATATATAGGATTGGGAATCTCAAAGAATCACTTATTACAATATATAGGATTGGGAATCTCAAAGAATCACTTATTACAATATATAGGATTGGGAATCTCAAAGAATCACTTATTACAATATATAGGATTGGGAATCTCAAAGAATCACTTATTACAATATATAGGATTGGGAATCTCAAAGAATCACTTATTACAATATATATGCATGGATACCAAGATACCAAGTTTTAACCTCAATTGACCAAGTTAGATAATTAGATAAATGGATGATACCTATACTTTATGTTTGACCTTGGCCTTCATTTGAACAAAACATCAGGAGGGGGTTCCCTTTGTTGGACAGTGTTAAAAATTATAGGGAAAATAAATATATTGACCAAAATACCACACATGAACCCCTCCTTTCACGTAGATTAGGAATCAGACTTCCACTTTTTCAGGGGACGGGATCAAGATTGTCTCAACACAACCCCCCCCCCCCCCCCCCTGCACAAAATTGATGCTGCGTGCCTGTATTGTAAAAAAAATATGGCTATGAAAAAAGGGAGACAAAAAAATATCAGATTTTGTGAAATGTGTGGTCTGATTAGTCTTTAAATAGTTACCCGACAGTGCCTATATTTATCCCACTCCAAAGGAAGCATTGCACAAAAGTTATGAAGAAGGAAGGAGAAAAAGAGATAATTATATTTGAATATATATCTGTTTTAATCTAGTTTAAATATAAAAAAAAATATTCAACTCTTTTTGTCTCGCTTATTTCATGCGGATGTTGGTCGAATTTAATATAATGTCATAAATTTACTACATTGATACAAATACGTCGTCTTAGATATCGTGTGTTTTTCATGCTTGTAAATTATGCAGAATATAGGGTGGAAAGGATAATATTAGCTTCGAACAGACCTTCAGTCTAAAAGACACCCGGAGAAACTTTTTGTACTGAGCGTGAAGAAGTTCATATACATAAAAGAACTTAACATTATGAAACAGGATGCACGTGTCTTTTTCTTTGGACCGTGCGCTCAGGTAACATACATTCAAATGAGTGAAATCGCCTATTAAAACTGGAACAGTAGTATCACCTATTTGAATTTTGAATAAACCATATTACTTATTCCAACAACAAAAAAGGGTAACTTCCCTCCTCATAAAATTCCTAATCGGGGGGGGGGGGGGGGGGGGGGTAGCGTGCTGTACCTTTAACTGTAATAACTGCAATTTTCTAATCATTTCAATTTCTTACATGCTACCAAAATGTAGGGTCGGGAAGGCAGCTTAATTCGTGATACTTCAATTCTAAGTTTAAATAAAAAATAATGTTTGCTGCGAGAAAAGGGGGGGGTGGGGGCTGGCCCCTCCCTGATGTTACGTGCCTGATAGTTATGTCTTTGCAAAAAAAAGTTTGGGGATGTAAACTAATTACCATATCTATATAATAACTTATAAATTTTAAAAACAAATTCTAATATATAAACAAGCTTATTGATATTCACAGATTGTCAAAATCAGATAGCCCCCCCCCCCCCCCGAACTGCGAATTGACGCACTTTCAAATAGGCCTATATACAGCCCTGGAGTAAGTCGGACAAGTAAATCAAGTTCATATGGCTCGACGGTTAACCATGGGTAGACACCGCCTTCATCAAACCTAAGATGACGGTAACGTACTACCCAAAGTCCACATAAGCTCTTAGCTTGATTCCTGCTTCACTTTATCTCCGTATTAAGAACCTGTTTAATTTAAATTAGTTAATTTTCCCATCATTTTTACACGCTACCTACAGAAAGTGGGATGGGGCAACTCATTTAAAATTCAAATTTCTACGTGTATTATGTAAATTAAAGTTCGTGTTTAGAACAGAGAACAAGTGGGGGTCCCCCCCCCCCCCCCCAAGCCCCCCGATGCTACATGCCTGAAAAAATTACCCCTTTCGAGTTAACTTTGCGTGTTGTTTACAGGTTATTATGGAAGATTAGCAATTTATATATATAGCCTGGATAAATGCATTTTGTATTATTTTGATTTTCCCGCGAAGCAAGTTCCTGCTCTTTAGCAAAGGAGGAAGAAAAGTTATTATACTTCCGTTACTATGATTCCGACAAAGGTGCTTGTTTGTACACATTTCTTAGCACACACACATGTCGACAGGACAAGGACCAATTTGCAGATTATTTGCAGTTATCAGCATAAATGATGGGCCGGACAGGAAACACAGAATACGTGAAGAACAGACAGAATCTCACAAGAAGTGCAAATTCGTATCACATCCTGGATATCGAGATAGACAGTAATATCAACGCGTGTTCCAACAATATTTGTGATGTATCTCATAAAGAAATTCCCCTCTACAAATATACAGACATTCCAGATTTCCTCCAGGGAAATCCTTACGTTATTCACGGTTACAGGGTTATGCTTCCGTTTAGTCTGTGTTTGAAAAGGTAAAGATTTAGATGTGTTTATTTAGAATTTTTACAAATGCGAAATAAGATAATGACAAGATTTGGCTTGGCTAGAATACATTTAGAGGAAGAGGTGTTTATCCACTAATGCATTTGCCTTCGGGCGTTCCTTCAAAACTATTTCTGAAATCCGGTTGGGATACCGTCAATCAGCTTCACTTTTAACTTTCAAGCTGCAGGTCTGTATACGTGGTATAGCTCCCATCCAGACTGAAAAAATTCTGGTGGGCAACCTGGAAGCAACAGTTTTGTACATGCCAAAAAGTTGTAATTTATGGTGCACAAAAACTTACGCTAGTTTTGGACTGATTAATCTTTTTTCCAAACATATCCTTTGTAATTTAATATTCAATTCCCCCCAAAAATAGTCTGAGATATTACTACATATAGTGTCACTTCACTTGCCTCTGATATTCACATGCCCTGTAAAGTGCAGTAGTATTCTATAGTTTGTTTACATGTCAAAATGGCCACTTCAATCTGCACATGAATTTAACATATCCATTTTCTGAGGTCGATTAGCCCGTTTAAGAAAAATTCTGAGTAAGTATTTAGTTATGACTTCATCAGTAAATTGTTAGAAATTACATGGTACATGTACAAACAATTTCCACAGAATTTGTGTAGAAATAAGGTTAATCGGTCCAAAACTAGCGCAAGTCATTGTGCGCAGTATTTTTAAGGCATCTCTATATACCAATAAAAAATTTAATATGATTGCTTACAAATATATTAAAAAAACTTTTTAATTTTTATTTCAGTATATTTGTGTGGAGCAATGAAAGTATTAACATCTGGTCTCACTTGTTGGGCTTCCTGATATTTCTACTTCTGATGGTTTATGATAATTTGATCATTTTACCTAGAACTGGCAGTTCTTTTTCTGATTATTTTGTGGTATCACTTGGATTACTTTGCTACCAGGTATGTAAATTTAAATCTCAATTTAATTTTTCATTACTCTCATTGTTCTATTTGCACACTTTTTACACGAAGAATTTTTTCAAACAGATAATTTTTTGATTGTATATATACATTACAATATCATAATTTAATGTAAATTGTATTTGTAGGTGTGCATGTTGTGTTCTGTTGGTTTCCATATGTTTTGCTGTCACTCTGAGCGTGCCAGTCGTCGATGGTTAGCTGTGGATCTGACCGGGATTTCTCTCGGGGTCATAGGCTGTTACTTGCCAGCTGTTCATTATGCATTTTATTGTTTGTCAGTAAGTCTATAATTCCTGTAATGCAATAACATTAAATTCTGTTAAAGAGAGAAGGATAGCATTTTTGTTTTGCCCAAAATAAATGTATTGATTTTCCCTTTCTATTTCATGATCCAACAAGAGCAATGGGAATGTAAATACTGAAGCATTCCATATCTCATGAGCAAGGGGCCTTTCAGATATTGCAGAACATTTTCACCGTTACATATTTAGTCATAGATAATGCTACAAAATTGTTTTCTATAGTCATTGAGTGTGAAAACTCTATATTTTAGCTTCCATAATCTAAAAATGATATACCTTTGTTTTTAGCTGCTAAGAAAACCTTCATTGAAATTTCTCTATATTAGTGAGAGAAAATAGATTGTATATGAAATACAGGAAAACACGCTTATAACGAAGTCCCAGGGACGGGCAATTAAACTTTGTTATAAGCTTAATTCGTTATATCCGTCAAGATTACAACATGAAATAGAGTCTTGGGGAATGAAATTCACTTCGCTGTAAGCGTCAATTCATTATAAGCGTGTTCGCTATAACCATGTTTTACTGTAATAAACTTTATTAATTAATATATTGCTGACTCCTCACATTTTGTTGTTTCAGGTTTGGAGAGACGTGTATTTTTTTATCATCACAATACTCACAGTCAGTACGATTGTGATACAGCTCCATCGAAAGTTCTTCTCTCATGGCTGGTTCAGATACAGAATACTGATCTATGTGTTCCTAGCAGGCTATGGCGTTTTACCAACCATTCACTGGGTTTACCTTAATGGAGGGCCGCAGGCGGAAATAGTACAGGTAGGCTGGCTGCATGCTTTGCAATGTGAATGAGTAGCAAAAAACTGCAAATGCAAACCCTTAATAGGTGTTGATACCTAAGAAAGTTGCCAAGATACCTAGGTAGCAGACTTTGAATCTACATGTATATGTGTTATGCAATTTCATAAGATACTGATTTGGTGATAATCATATCTTTTAAAACATCAATATAGTTTTACATTCTATTCCTTTACTAGAAAATCCAAAAGGAACTGCATTTCCTGCTAGTTTAGACTTCTGATCTTGGTCAGAAGTGTCTAAAATTTTAGTACCGTATATAAAATGCTGTTAATTCCTTATATTATGCGAGTACTTAATTCCGCGATCCCGGTGTTTTGTATCAAATCGCGAGAATAAAAAATCGCGAAAGCGGAACTTTTTTCCTTATTTCTCATAGTTCTCAACTCTCAAAGAATAATGGCGAGATTTAAAAATCCGCGATGTTGCTCCTCGCGATTTTACGAGGACATTAATTCCTCGCGTTTAATTAGGAATCTACAGTATACATGTTTCAAATGATGATCTTTATTTTCATAAATGGTTTACTCCCTTTTTAATTTAAAGTAAATGTATAACATTTTCTAGTGTTTTACCAGCAGATTTTAATCATGACTGAATTGCCTGGTTCATGTTCTATGATTGTTCTTTTCATTCTCTCACAGAAGTTTTGTGTTTCACAGTAGCCTGGCTTTCCAATACTCGGCCTACATTTTATATGCATTGGGTCTTTTATACTATAATGTATACATATTGTATCACCACTGTCCACAATGTATAAAAAGCAGTATTTCATTAAGATCTTGTTTTGATCTTTTCAGCTTTTCATTCCAAAAGTAATGACCATATATTGTGCAGGAGTTTTAGCCTTGGTGTTTTATTTAAGCAAATTTCCAGAGAGATTTCTACCTGGTAAGAATGTGAATTGTCAACCAATACAGATTACTATTGAACTCAATGCTTGTAGATTGCTGTATTGTGAATTGAGATATTATTCTTTTCAGGTTCATTTGATTACATTGGTTCTAGTCATCAGTGGTGGCACATCATTGTGGTGGCAGCATTCATTTACTGGCATTTTGCGGGTCAAGAAATCTTACTCTATCGACAAAGTCACCAGTGTCACATCTAATTGTTTTGTTACCAAGATACTTTGTTAATGAATGTAATAATAATAAATTATTTTAAAAATTCAAGATGTTTTGTAGAGTGTATTTCAGCCTAATGTTTTCCAGAAATTGCACATGTTAAAAAATGTCTTATGTGTTATTTATTGGGAATTTTTTTTTACCAGCGAATACATGTACACTGTATAAGAACTGTAAATAGTCATAAAATCCTGTGGTGGGTTGTTGTTGTTGTAAAGCTTTCCATTACAATTCACAAGGTGGACCATATACATGTATATCCATCTAATGGATCAACTTAACTGCTAAGTTTAAAAAGATTGACATGAATTCACAAAAGTTTATTTGGTCGCCATATTAATATTGATCACTCCTCAACTGCTACTGGGGTATATGTACCAATCGAGGAAGTTACGATCGGTTGCATTCTGATCAGGCACTCAGGGTGCAAGGACTTCTAAAGTACAGTACTGATCAGACCCAACCTAACAGAAAGTAAACCCCAACTAAACCCTGGGTTTACTAGAGTGGACCCAGAGTAAACCCAGAGTGGACACAGAGAGTAAACCCGGTCAGAAGTATACCCCTGAAAGCAGATGCTAACTGTGTATTAGAAATATACAAGAGGCAGGTATTACAGACAGCGGGATGGTAAGATAGAAGACAGGTCTGCTTCACACTTCAATGCATAAATTTGACCTCAATAGCAATTTCCAAGTAAACCTCGAGTGGACCCAAATTTTCAAAAAGTAAACCCAGAGTAAACCCAAAAAGTAAACCCAGGGTTTAGTTGGGGTTCACTTTGGTGTTAGGTTGGGTCTGATCAGTACTGTATGGACTACACATTTTATGTTTATATTTGAAAAAAATAAAATCAAATAAAAACTACAATCATTAAAAAGGAATTATTCCTTGAAAGAGTGCAAGGTATCTGCACATTATCTTACACACATACTGCTGTATAACTTAGTGTGCACATTGAACATGTGTCTTTCATACAGAGTGCACAACATCTCCAACAAAACACTCCATTTTCTGAAGTCTGTGCTGTCGTTGCATGATCTACTGTGGTTTGAGCATGTGTGACTACATTCCAGCATTATCTTTGACTCTCAAAATTTGAGGGCCTGGATTTTACTCTGTTTTGTTTTGATTTTTAGTTGATATTCCTTACCAATGCATTGGTTAATCATTTTTTACAAACATGTTTTTACAATTTTTTCTGTCCAATGCAACTTGTTAGGGTGAATAAAATACCTGAATGCGGTGAAGCATAAATAATACCTTACAAACTAGGTGTGTAGGGATGTGCGTAACAATAAAAATCATAAACCAATATGGCAGTAGTCCGAAAAAAAGGGAAATAATGCATATTTATGAATTCATGTCAGCTTTAATGTTTCAGTTGATGGATTAACATTACAAATGAGAAAACGGAACTTCCCTCTGAATCTTTAAAACAATACCCATAAACAAATTTGAGTTTAACAGAATTTATTATGTAATACAATATGACCGAATGTGATACGAAACACACTAGTCAGGTTTTCTGCTCTAATCACAAACAGCAGAAATTGCAAACACTTTGTGAGTTATGAACTGTCTACATTATTTCTCAGCTGGTTTGGAGTCGTCCATCAGAAACTGTTCCTCTCTCTTGAACTGTAGGTTCAGATTTTCCCATCTCTGGCTAATTTCCTTGGGAGGAAAGAATTCCCATTCATTGTTGAATCGGTTTCCAAGTTGCCACTTAGGGTACCTGTCGAAACCATAGGAATATCCAGGGAACCACCTGATTCCATAGAACCTACCCTCCGATACAGGTGACTTCTCGTCATTGTTGGAGGCATCCGGGAAGTAGTAACACAACATTTCCCGCGACATGTGCTGCATGGGAGGTAGGCTGTTGATGGCCTTCATCTGTAAGACACAATACACTGTACACAACATGGACAAAAGGCTACAGCTGGATATAGTAAGTTATGTACACATTTAATGTCATGTAAACTTTTGCATGTGGGAGCTATCAAAGAAAAATCCACTCATTTTATTTTACTATTCTGAGCAGCACACGAATACAATCAATTAAGTGCACAAAAACAATTTACCTTGAGATCATTTTCAAAAATGATCAAGTCCATTTCCTCAACCATGTCTTCCCCACTCTGTGACTGTGTAGATGAAACAGAAATGAAAGTGCATAATTATGTGTAAAATAAAGACGAGGTCCAAGGAGCCACATTGCTTACCATTACATAATGATCACATATAAATTAATATCTGTCAAAATTGAAACATACAAGTACACCTACAATATTCTGAATCAACTTTATCTACGATAAAATGTCATAAAAGCATAGGATAATTATCTTAACAAGCAAGAAAAACAATGATGTTGCTAATTATTGGCTTTAACCTTACTGTATAAGTAAATACAACAATGTTATGTGTTAATCATAGTCATTATTTCAATATTAATAAATAAAGGTTTTAAAATTAACAACCCCCCCCCCCCCCCCCAACTGAACCAACCTCAATTTTTTATGTTTGACAGTGATGGCCTTAGTTTCCAGGTCTTATTTTGATGACAATACATTTCTGCAGTTATGCTTGCATATGAGTTATGATAATTAAACATATTCTAAAATTCAATCGAAGAATTTTGTTACTTTTAATATACAGTATAACAAGGTTACAGCTTAAACTTTTTATGAGTTTATTCTTATGATGAGTGAGTTAAATTTCATTTAGTCTTATGATAGTTTTATAAACTTATTACATGTAGTGATAACAAATCAAGTTTTGGATGAATTAAAATGTTCCTCCATGACCTTTTCCTCTGTGTTCTGTCTACTTACAATTTTCCTTTTCTCCTCCTCCAATGTAACCTTCTTATTGTCGGGGTCATTGGGGTAAGGAATAGTGGCCGAAGTGTACTGCAACATTTACACATACAAAAAATTTAATTGAATTACAATTAAGAAAACTTTACTCTACAGCTTTTGATGTCATTCATATTGAAACACATTTATAAAATTTTTTATTATACTTTCATGTTAAATACTGAAATCTGATTGGTTTAGACGCAGTTGATAATCCGTTCTATTACCCTCAGCATTAACAACATACTTGGCAACGGGTAACACAACAAATTGTTACATGCGCATAAATTATGTGCGTACGGTTCGCCGTAGAATTCACGTCATTTGTATGTAAAAGCAGTTAAATTTTCTCTTATAATAAGACATTCAGTATAATAAAATAAATAGTGCCTGTTTTGGAGGATAACAGTTGAAATTGACACCCCTCGAAAACCTACAACCTTCTTATTGTCGGGGTCATTTGGATAGGAATAGTGGCCGAAGTGTACTCGAAAACCATTGTCAACCTCCGCTTCGCGTCGGTTGACAATGGTTTTCTCCGGGTGTCAATTTCAACTGTTACACTCCCAAACAGGCACTATTTATATAAAGTTGAACTCAAGATAATAAATAGCAGTGGATTGACTCACAAATTTCTCTAGTTTATCAACAAAGGCTTTGTCGGGTATCCTGCTTTTGTAATAATCAAAATCCACAGTTGGCTTGGTGTCAGGTTTGTTTGTTAAGCTATACAAAGAGAAACATAAAATACACAAACTGAAATGATGATCAAACAAAACAAAAGGTCTCAATATTTGGAAAGTCTTTCAATCAAATTTATGATAAAACTTAAATAATCAGGATAAAAACCAGGCATTACTACTGTATATAGTTGTTTTTAACTTTATGAATGGCCATATTGAAAATTAGGTAATTTAACTGAGGCTTGTTCAGCAGAGTGGGTTCTCACGAGCACTTACCAAAATCCCCTGTACCTACAATACAAATATTTTGAAGAGAGCTCGCAAGCATTTGCTCTGCTGAACAGGCCCCAATATTCCCTTTCAGACTGTATCAATGATCTTGACCTTTACCAGTCATCATAACCTTGACTTGATAAACAAGACCTAGGACCCAAAACATAGTTAATTATTCAAAAGGAACGACAGAGTTTTAAATTGACAGAATTGTGGACATTCTGTTAACATGTCGCAGTACTTCTAGGCATTTGGCCAGTACCGGTAATTGAGTAACTAAAGGCGAGCTGGATCAAATCCTCTCGGGAGAACTTGTCATTATCCCTTTCCACCAAAATAAAAAGGGGTATTTGCTCATGCAAGGAGATAACCCCTATTTGTTGATAGCTCATCCAGTGGGACTTTTAGTTTAACCCTGTCTATAGTCTGTCTCAAGATATTTGTGGCAGTGCAGCACATTTGGACGATTTTTAATAAAAATACACATACATGTGAAAAAAGTGCAATTGAATACCGGTAGTTGAAACTCAGAAAGGGATAATTTCCAAGATAATTTCATTGACAAATTATTATCTTTCACTCATAAAAATTTACAGGAACGGAAACAGATTCCTTAGGGAGATTTATAATGGGGAATGTTTACATCTTTTCTCCATTCAGAATACACTCGGAATACATCGCGCAAATTTTCAATGTTATCATCTGGGCTTGCTGCAATACAAAATCCCCGTAGACATCACATTTTTTAGCATTGTATTGGAACCTGATAAGCGAACAGGGGCGTTTCGACTGAGAAATCTTGGAATTTTTTTATACTTTTGAATGAACGTCGTTTGAACCCTGAGATATTTATAAATATCAATCAATTAAGCAAAATGTGAATCCAGGATATCTTGTGACAGAGAATAACCCTTTGGGGCTTTTAATATGGGGCTGAATCTTTATCTGGTTTTCTTTGGTGCTAAACAGATACATATCTTGATTACATAAACAAACAGATAAAACATTCAAATGGGCATCATATGATATTCATATATGTATACAATGACAAAGGCATAGTTAAATGCTATATCATAAATAAATTGCCCCTGTACCGACAAAATTTACAGTCCGAATTATCTCTACATGCACGAAAAATACATTGTCAAAAATTTGTCTCAATTTCTTGCATTTTCTGATCTACTATAAATATAAGACCCATTGATTCTGTGATCAAATTGTCGTAACAGAAGGAGAATAGTTGATATTTTGTAGATGTCAATGTAAAAATTGTCAAGCCTTACGCTCCAGATAATCCTTGGTTTAACACTGCTAACTCTTTCGCTTTAGGTGCTACTTCTGCTGGAAAATTTTTCATAAATTCTGTCATATTAACACTGGATTTGGATATCCTGGAGCAACGGAGGACTGCAAAGAACCTCATTTTTGAGAGTTCTCCGGTGTTCGTCCACTTCTAAGGTGAGGACGTCAAAGTCTCTGAAACGTTTGGTGCTAAGTTAGCTTGTACTTCGGTTTTACATGGGAAAAACTTTAAGAGGGCTGGATGGTTGTGATGCTACATCGATCTCCTTGAAAAGAAGAGCTGTGTAAAGGAATATAGGCTATATCAAAAAAGTTTATAGCAGAAATCTAAAATTGTATATGAAAAAATTGGGATAAACCCTTAAGTTGACCACCCAATACCAGGCACGTAGCATCGTTTTTCAAAGTGGGGGGGCCAGACTCATCCAAAAAATCTTGACAAGCAAAAAAAAAAAAAAAAAAAAAAGGGAAATTTAAGCTTTTCCAAAATCTTCAAAATCCTAATCCGTGGGGGGGGGGGGGGGGGGGGGGGCAGTAACTTCAATTTCATTCCTCATTTCTTTACTTTCATATCAATTTTTTACATACTCCCAAAAAAGTGGGGGGGCCAACTCCATGATAATTCAATTTTTTATAGGTAAATTTTGAAAAATTTGTTGCTGCGAGAAAAAGTGTGGGGGCCAGGCCCCCCCTGGCCCCCCCTGATGCTACGTGCCTGAATACCCTTAATCAAGAGTATGGTTTATTTCTCTATTTTAGCAAACTGAACAGAAATATCATTTATTTCCCTTTATGAATAGAAATAAAGTATTGCAAAACCATAGGACAGGCCTATTATAACTTTTGAAGTGCGAAGTTTATGTGATATAATTGTTATATAATGCAACCTACATGTTAGCAATGTACAGTACACGTAGCTAGCTTTGAAATAAACTGACCGTATTAGCTAACGGCAAAGTACCGTTTTACACGGAAGTATGGTGTTCCGATGGGGCCACTTCTATGGGCAGCGGAAAGGGCAAAAAATACATTTTTACAAAATCAACGATAAACTAAATTCAGCAATCCAAAATAATATTATCAATGACCATAAATGCAAAACCAACAGTCTTCTTTGCAAAATAAATGTACATAAAAATCATCCAAAGATATCTAAATACAAATCAAGCACAAAAAGTAAAACCAACAGACATAAATGTAAAACGAACATACATCAACATGAAACAAGCGGACGCACAAATAAACGCCAGGTGGCGTTTTTTGGGAAGCAATATACGTCATCGATTATTGGAATCCGGGATGGTTCGCACCTATTTTGTTTCGCCCTGAGATGTTTCGCACCTGCCTCGGAGCGAAACATCTCACTGTATTTAGATATTTTTCTCGTATTATCATTCCTCTGAAATTAATTATTACCTATACAAGAATTGAAATATGTTTAAAAAAAAAAATTATTGAAACAGTGCTTGTCTTTATGCATGCATCGCCAAGAGAGCGTTCTTGCTTGATTAGGATTTTTATTTACTAATTTTATTAAGCCATGTCGTTTTATATGGTTCAGAACAAGAGGTGTGAACTGTGTAGTAATAACATTTATAGCCTGTTATTCACTTGAGAATTACCTGTATTTTTATAATGAAAAATTTGGGAATGTTAATTACAAATGTAAAATATTATATTGTTAGCATAGCTCTGTCTATGGGATCATTTAATTACATAAATTATCAGCTTGAACTTTACATTACCCACCCCCCTCCCCTGTATCCATTATTTAAACTACGCCTATTACCAGTCTTATTCTTATGGCAAAAGTCAAACTCGTTAAAAAAATTATTTCTATCCGACTTCTTTTTATTCTATAAATTGTTTATTTACCGGATGGCAGTAAATACAAAATTTACAAAGATGTCAAGTTGTAAATTTTGCATTACTTCCACCCGGTAAAATTAAAGTGATACGAAATGCAACAAATGACTGACAAATTTTACGTGAATAGAGGCGTGAAAATTTGGTTTGCTATAATTATCTATATAGATGTGCCTTAGCCTGACGGAAACGGAAAGTCATAAAATAAACATTTTGTATAAATTGTTATCATCAAAATATGCATAAATTAATGCATACAATGTTTTCTATAACGAAGTTTGATTTATTTTCCTACAGTCTTATGTATTGCCTGTACAAGTAGTTTGAAGAAAATTTAAGGCATGGCAGTATTCACGTCGCACTGGCGTCGGAAGCAAATTGAAAGGGGGGGGGGGGGGCTAGACTGATCCTCAGAAATATTGAGAGAAAAAAACCTAATTCCCAAAATCATAAAAATCCTAATCCGTGGGGGAGGGGGGGGGGGATGAGGGTGGGGGGAGTAAACCTATACTTCCAAAAGAAAAAATCTAACCTAGTACATTAAAAATTATTTCCCCCCAAATCATGAAAATCTTAATCCGTGGTGGGGGGTGGGGGGAGGGGGGGTGGGGGCTAGTATGCCTAAGACTCTAACTTCTCAATCTTTCAAGGTACATTAAGGAACAATTATATTTCCTGCGAGAAAAAGTGTGTGTGGGGGGGGGGGGGAGGCTGAACCGTCTATTCTGCTATGTGCCTAATGGTTAGGTCTAACTTTGCAAAATTAAAGCCCCCCCCCCCCCCCCCCCCCCGGTTCCGAAGCCTATGTGTCGATAAGCTTGAAGTATTCTGATACATGCACTTAATTTTAATTCACAATGTACATATATGTCTTGTAGCATTTTAAAATTTTTTTTTTCCAGATACATGTATTTGTATATCATCATGTTTATGGGTAACAAATAAATGACTTTTTTTATATATAAGACTGTACAATAATTGATTATACATATGTTTTCATCCGAATAGGAAATTTGGAACAAATGTACGAGTATAAACAGGTCATTAAAATATTATTTATAATTTTAAATAAATCATAATAAATAAATGGGAATGGAAATAATATTTAACCCCACGTTTGCTATAAGAATAAGACTGATAAAAATCGTAGTTAAATAGTGGATGCAGTTGGGTAATGTAAAGTTCAACCAGATACCGGTAATTTATGTAATTAAATGGTCCCCAAAATAGATCTTTGCTAACTATATATACATGTACATTTCTAATTACATCAACACTCCATTACATTACATAACAATACAGTCAGATGGTTTGCTCCGATGCAGGTGCGAAACATTGAGGTGGGAAACATCTCAGGGTGAAACAGAATAGGTGCGAACCATCCCGGATTCCAATAATCGATGACGTATATTGCTTCCCAAAAAACGCCACCTGGCGTTTATTTGTGCGTCCGCTTGTTTCATGTTGATGTATGTTCGTTTTACATTTATGTCTGTTGGTTTTACTTTTTGTGTTTGATTTGTATTTAGATATCTTTGGATGATTTTTATGTACATTTATTTTGCAAAGAAGACTGTTTGTTTTGCATTTATGGTCATTGATAATATTATTTTAGATTGCTGAATTTAGTTTATCGTTGATTTTGTAAAAATGTATTTTTTGCCCTTTCCGCTGCCCATACACTTCGACCTTCGCACTTTCGCCTTTAGGTCGAGGTGCGAGAGTGCAAAGTTGCGAAGGCGAAAGAGCGAATGTGCGAATGCGATGAAGCGAAAGTGCGAAGATGCAACGGCGAAGCGCGAAGATGTGAAGATGCGACGGCGAAGTTGCGAAGGCGAAGAAGCGATACTACTATCGCACCTTCGCCATCGCAACTCCGCACTCTCGCCTTCGCATCTTCGCGCTTTCGCCTTTTTATAATTGTGGAGCTCTCTATTTTAACTGTATAAAAGGACATCTATGGTGTTCCGATGGGGCCACTTCGACCTTCGCACTTTCGCCTTTAGGTCGAGGTGCGAGAGTGCAAAGTTGCGATGCGATAGTGCGAAGGTGCGACGGCGAAGGAGCGAAAGTGCGAAGATGCGACGGCGAAGATGCGAAAGTGCGAAGTTACGAAGGCGAAGAGGCGATACTACTATCGCACCTTCGCCATCGCAACTTCGCACTCTCGCCTTCGCATCTTCGCGCTTTCGCCTTCGCCTTTTTATAATTGTGGAGCTCTCTATCGTTTAAAGACAATTTTAGCTGTATAAAAGGACATCTGGGGCAGACGATGAACTTTTTAGAATTTATTTTCAACAGCCTGCACAGATCCATAACTGTTTCTAGAGGGGGGGGGGGGGTGGTTCGATGGATAATTATATTTGTCCGGGGGGGGGGGGGTCCCGAGACATATTTTGTAGATTTTATTATATATAATTAATAAAATTCAAATTTCCGGGAGGCTGGGATCCGGATCCTCTCTCCCCCGTTTACTGCATGTGTGAAGTTATAAATATTGAATTTTCCGGGGGGCGGACCCCTCTCCCCCTCTAGATCCATACATGAGCAAGGAGTGTCGCATAATGAAATTAGAATGTCACTGTGTTTGATCCACGGTAAACAGACAGCTGGTAAGTGACAGGAGTCTGGAAGTGCATATGTATACATTATGGCGGACATTACATTTTATATGGAGTATATAATGATTAGGCATAGCCAGCACTGGTAAACATATATGTCACATATACACATTAAAATATTTATAAACATTCATAGTAAACACAATGGCCTAGCACATGCGTACCAATTATATCATGGATTAATCGGAAAACCTTGGCGAGTATGGTGCCTGCATCAAATTCTGTGTTATCGACCGAGACTTTCTGAATGTTATCAAAAAAAGGCGAAGGCGAAAGTGCGAAGTTGCGAAGGCGAGAGTGCGAAGTTTCGAAGGCGAAGGAGCGATAGTAGTATCGCTTCTTCGCCTTCGCAACTTCGCACTTTCGCCTTCGCATCTTCGCGCTTCGCCGTTGCATCTTAGCACTTTCGATCCTTCGTCGTCGCACCTTCGCTCTTTCGCATTCGCAACTTTGCACTCTCGCACCTCGACCTAAAGGCGAAAGTGCGAAGGTCGAAGTGGCCCCATCGGAACACCATACCATAGTCAATGGATATCAATGAACTTCTCTTAGCAATTTAAAAGAAAGGGTGTCAATATTTGAAAGCTTGTTTTGCCGTATGAGCATATAACTAGATATATAGAAACAGAAGCTCTAAATCTGCGCATAGATTTAACGCAGATTAGATTAGACGGGTTTCTCCCTTTTTTTTTGGGGGGGGGGGGGGGCAAGTTCTTGTCTGTCTCGATCTTGCTTTAAGTTTCGAGCCTTTAATTAGCGATTGAATTAAGGAATTAGAAATCATTTTTAAATAGTATTATGGGGTGATGTTTTGAAAGGGGCGTGGTCAAATCAAACGAAGCCCGAAAGGCTTGATGATATATTTGATCAAGCTCCAGCAGAAATTATCACCTCATAATATTCAAAGAATGATTCCTTATTCTTTATATTTTGGGGATTTTCAGCACAATACGACTAAATGTTATTATATAGTTATTTTCATTTCTTTGAAATATTCAAACCCTGCTTGCGCAAAAAAAAAAAACCATTTGAATTTATTGGACTATATAATACAAAAGCGATTCGTTTTTATTACATAAAACGACACTGAAAAATGTAAACATTGATCAATATTGTACTGCAGCAGTACAATATGAAAAAAAAATTAAAAAAATTGATAATGGTGTTTGTATTTGAAAATCGCGTTCTTCCACTTTAACATGTTTAATGTCATCAAAACGTGCCTTTCCACCTTAAAAGGAAACCATGATATAACATATTGGCTTATGATAATTTGAATACCACATTTACCCCCGACATTTGGGAAGTTTGGTATACAAAATGACCCGAATATGTAAACGTAACAGTTAACATTTGTTCACCAAATCAAGCGGTGAATATACATTGATTTTAACGAGACTACAACGAGAAGAAAGACGAGAAAGATTAATGATGTGCAGATGAAATCTTAAATACTTTCACTGTTAATTTTTTACCTGTTGTGCAATTCTGCAGGGATTGCCTCAGGTTTTGTTGAAGAGTTTTCTTACATCATGTCATCTGAAAAAAACCCAGCTATGGATTCCGATGTGGAATCAAAAGTTGCCCAAAACAGACGTAGTCAGTGGGTGAAGCTGAACGTTGGTGGGACTGTGTTTTTGACGACAAGGACGACACTTTGCAGGGATCCCAAGTCGTTTCTATACAGACTAATACAAGACGAGCCAGATCTGAACTCAGACAAGGTATATTTAATTATTTTGATAATTTTGTTTATCTACATGATAAAATATCCTGTTTTGTGATTAACATCATTTATATACACATTTCATTTTTTAAATCCAGATCTGATTGTTCTTTATTTATGAACGAATTTAATAATTTCTTAAATGATTGAGTATATGTTGTGATCATCTCGCATTTTTCCCAAGGAAACTGATGCAAAATTTGAATAATTTAAATATAATATTTAAATATTAATAACCCTTGCCCTGTATTTGGGTACATCTATCATTTCTCACATTTTTTTCAATGGAAAAAGGGGACTCTTACATATGCTAAAATTTTAAACAATATAAAGTGGTTATAAAATGATCAAATCAATTTAGTGTCCATATTTACATGAATTTGAAAATTTTATAAAGAGGTATAGCACACTTGGTATACAATTTCGCCTAAAATTTGCTTTTTCAAACATCAGACACTTAAATTAATTTGGGTTTAACATGGTCTTCTTACTGAAAATTAGACATATATATTTCAATGAATTACTTTTCTAATGCTATAATGTATATAGCTAGTAGCAGGTCTGTAGCTCACAGATTTTTGTGCGCGGTAAATTTCAGTTTTTAACTATTGGAGGCGCTGTAGCTCCCAGGTGGTCCGTCCAAAGTTTTTGAGAATGATGGACGGTTCGCCCCGAAAGACCTTTTGCTCCGAGACGTTTCGCCCCAAGATGTTTCGCGCCTATTAATTATGTGGTAATTATGCAGTAAACTAATTAACACCATTAACTTCTAGCTAGACATTGAGGGCCTCCAAATTAGTTATAAAAAAGGGAAAGCTGATTAGACATTTGATTATGATTGCTTTATAAACATGATTATATATGCACGCAGATAATGATTTGGTACATTATATAAATTCAGATTTTTTCAAAGACAATTTAAAAAGAAGGATTTTTAATGCAGTCAATTTTAATATTTTGTATAAATATTTATCTTAAAACATCGCATTATATATATCGTTCTAAAAAATATATATGATTATTGCGATGTATTTCATATTAATATTTACTCATTATATTTACTTAAATTAAAACACTGTGTATAAATTAAAAAAAAATGTTTTCCGATGATTTATATATATAACCTGGATAAAACGACACTAAAAATAAGCAAAATTAACAATATTTTTTTTTTAATTTTCATTGTTTTCAAGTTGTATATTGTATATATCGTTATAAATTTTTATATGATGAATTACGATGTATTTCATCATGTCGCATATGTATATGTAACCGCTAGTTCTCATAATTTACACCCGTCTCATAATTAATTTCTCCTCTTTAGCTTGTCATGGAGCGCCTCCAATTTAATTTTCACACCTTTATAAGGAGACCGATTCAGAACTTAATAACGATTGCTAAATAAACATAATTATAAATCTTCCCGTGGATAATCGTTTTATACAATATTGAAGTTATCAGTGAATGTGCCACAATAAACATGATCATATGTTTTCAATAAAGTCAATATTAATGACACGCATATATATCTATTTATAAATATTTATCTAAATATTATTATTTTTAAAACATCCCAATATATATAATAATAATATATAATAAATGATATAGGTGCGAAACGTCTCAGCGCGAAAGGTCTTTAGGAGCGAAACGTCTCAGCGCGAAACGTCTATAGGAGCGAAATGTCCCGTTACCAGTTTTTGAGACCGGGAGCAACAGACCTGCAGCTACATGTAGCCACATACATTAAAAAGACATTCTATAAAAGTGTTACATGAGTGGCCTAGTAGAAGCATGCGCTGGTCTTTTTTATCTAGCTGTCACTGGTTCATTTCCACCAAGTACCGGTAGTAACTATTTTCTTTCTTATGATTAGAGAAAATAATAGAGGAAATAATTGGAAAAGGCGATATAGCTCTTTTAGGGCTAATGTGGGGCAGCAAATTTAAATAGGTTTGGTGTAGTTGGTCACAGTGGATACAAATTCGACCAGAAGTATTTAGCAAATTTGTTAATTTGCATGCCTATCAGGGGAGTAGAGAAAACAAAGCCTTATTAGGAAATTTGAAAAAAAATCTTCTTGGCCACACCAATATAATTTCTTGTTTGTTGGACCCTGTACACTCGTATTTAAATAATACAAATAATATTATTAATTTCTTGCATCCAGGAAATTCTGCACTGTTTTCTGTTCTTCTTCGGCTCTTTTTTCACATTTTAAATAGTTTTAATTTATAAATCAGAAACAAGTAGAAAAAATATAACTGTCCGCACAAAATTTTTTTGTGTACTGCCTATAAATTTTGGCTACAAAAATTATAACTTTATAATTATTTAATCACTCGCCCGCTCGTACCTTTTTTCACTGGATTTCCGACGTACAAGAAGTTATGTTGGTGTGGCCTTGCTTAATCTCATTTTGACATGTTGAAAATTCAAAATAATGAATATGAGGGTGGAGTTTAATTCTACTCAGAAACCTTAAAACGATTGTATAAGTGAAGAATGTTGTTTACACATTCTCGTTTGCCCTGTTGTTTTGTTTTTCTTTAGGTAATAGTAACATATTGATACATAACATTGTGTATTTACAATGAAAATTATTAATGGAAATTTATTCTTCCCTTTACATGCAGATGCATGTTATTTTTTATACTATAGATGGAAAGGTTGGCAGATTGATATTTGTAAGCTTGCTAAAGAATTTTTCTGATCATTTAATTACTGTACAACTGATGAATTGACATGTATTATCAAAGTAAAAATGTCATTTTCCGTAATGTCTAATCTTTCTTCAAAATCTACCCTAACTATTAAAACAAAATCTTGGCAAAATTTCTTGGTATAAGTATCATGACCCCACTTTGTAAACTGTATATTACAAATTGTTAATGAAGGCATTGATATTTACTAAAATTTGAAGTATTTTGTACAATATTTAAAAACCTAAATTTTATTTAATGTTCAAAACTCAAAACAGCATTCAATGATTCAGATTCTGGTGATTCTTGTAATTGTGTATAGGATCAGCTGGAAAAGCAATCAAAACTTACTTAAAGTCTAAGTGCTTAAAAAGACTTAATGGGTATTGATTCATAAACATAGAGATAAATATTTCAGATCAAAACAGATGAGTTAATAAAAAGAAATCCTATCAGACATTGTATTGCTTTTCCTATATGAGTCTGACAGGCTCATCTGTTGTGAATTTTTAGGTTTTATGGTTCAATTGTGATTACTGAAAGATGAAAAAAAGATTAAGAATGATATTTTAATGTGTTTTGTTTTAATTGATAGGATGAGAATGGTGCTTATCTTATTGACCGGGATCCTACATATTTTGGACCTGTCCTGAATTACCTCAGACATGGGAAATTGGTACTAAACAAGGACTTAGCTGAGGAAGGTTGGTTTTCTCTGATAGTTACCTGGTATTGATGCATCTGATTTAATTTTGGCACAGTTATTTAGTTATTTCATAGTGTAAGTATAATAGGTTTTTGTCCCTGATATCCAAGACAGCAGCTGGAGTGAAAATTTTCATAATCCATCTGTGTAATGTTTTGTTGTTGTTCCAGCAGTTCTTCCCTGTTCCAGGGGAGAATTATGTGATAGTATTGAATGGTATTATAGTTACTTTCCAAAAGGCTCCAATTTATTTACTCTTGACATAACAGTGTTTGCAGAGTACAAACACCTAGGATTTCAATAGACTTGCTTCACCCAGGTTTTATTCTTGATGTTCTATTCCAGGTTGATTGATGATATACACAATAGGGCGATCCTAGGCTCCTATCACTAGCAGTCTTAACTTTTGCATCAAATAATTTCTGTTTTATTTTGAAATAGCAGTTATCTTATTTTAACCAATAATATTTTGATGAAAGATACGCATAATATTCTAGTAGTAGACAAGAAATAAATATTGATTTATATCTTTTCTTCCAAAGATAATCCATGAACTTCATGTTACATGTACATTGTATTTGAAGTAAAATGGTAGTAACCTTTTTACACTGATATATTTTTAGATGAAATAAGATAAATACCAGGTACATATTTTTGTATTCTTTTAGACTGAATATTGTTGATTGATGCATCAATTTTCTCTAGTCTAATTTCTGAAGACTAAAAATAGAAAAATATCAAAATTCTTGAAACATATATTGAATATGAGGGGAAAAAAACTTGGCCCATTTATTGTGTACTACTACAGAAAACAATTACATGTATAGTCTAAGAGAATGATACAGACATACTCTAGATAAACCTAGGCCTGTACAAAATCCCAATGGGTAGTGGTTATATTATTGATTTCTTTTATATGCTTCTTATTATCAAAAGAAAATATGAATGACCAATTTCAATCTGTCTGTAGACAAAACAAAAGATTTTTTAATTTAGATCTTTCAGTTGGTTTAAAAATTCACAAAGCTATGTTCCAACATGGGTTTAAATCTATAAAACTTATTGCATCTTGCAGTTTGAAAGTCAGGTTGGGGGGGGGGGGGGGTTGTAGGCTTTCTGATCTCTCCATCTCTCTTGTTTTTTCTCTCTCTGGTTTTAACGTTCACCCTCTGGTCATTGGACTTCCTTTGTGGGGTGAAGTGAATTTTTTTTTATTTTTGCAAACATCTCTTTTAAATCAATCTTTAACAGCTTGTCTATGTTCTAAATTCTATATTTCATATTTTTAAAAATTGCTTTGAATATCAGTTTACAAGTTGGTATTATGGGTGATAGACAAGATTGCATTGCACAAGACATAATTTTACATTTTTGCAAAATAACTTGTGACTTACAACCAAATTGTACATTTCTTTTAAAATAATCCTGAATTCAGTAAATCTATTAATATATGAAACCATTCATTTGCGAGCTACCATAATTTAATCTCTATAAGTATTGATTACATTAGTATTTCTTGAAACATTGATTAGATTACAGAAAAAGCAATCTAAAGTCCAAGTTATTTTGCAAAAATGTCACCCTAGTGTATGAAAGCAAAATGGATGATGCAAAAGAAATCAGTCTCTGTATCAATTTAAGATTGTTCATGCAAAATAAGCAGTAATGAAAAATTGATTACATGATATGGAGAAAATTTCAGGTTAAAGCTTAATTTTATATATATATGCATTATAACAGTATAAAAGACCTTCAGATACAGGCCAATTACGCTCAAGTTGTGATATGTATTAAAAATTCATGTATTAATATTTGCTCTGCATAAAACTGAAACAATTAGACCATTGGATTCTTTCGCTAGATTTCCCAGAAGGAATGAATGGGATGTCAATAGATATATGTAAGCTCTGTGTCTGAGCTTTTCCCTCCCTGTAGCTATGACTGTATGGATATAGGACTGGAATGGAGACAGATCTCTGTCCCATCAACAAACTCCACTGGGACCATGGATAAAACAGGATGCTTTCCCTGGTTAAAACCAAGTCGGCCTCATGGTTTTTGTGTCTGGTTGTGATCATTGCCTACCTATTTTATGAGTTTTTCTTAAGCAGTGTTTAGAGTTGGATACACAGTTTGCATTGATTTTGGTTCAGGTAGATACCTAGGAACAACTTTATTATGGCAAAATTACGAGTTTATCGACTGCACTGGCACTTGGCTCTATCTAGCAAGTTTTTGTCTTGGCTGTAAAATTGATCTATGACTTCCTTTGTTTATCGGCTGTACATTGAGCTGTTTCCAGTTTGTCCACCCACTGCTTTGAAGTGGTTTCAACCTTTAATATGATATTAAAGTGGATCAGTTTGATGCAGTAGCCACTATTGATCGGTATTGAAGTTCCTCAGCTTGTTTGGTTAATTAGTGATCACTTAATGCATATCCATTCACTAAGGCCCAAATACTTGTCCTGCCTGCTGGCCAGACGTAAATCATGCACAGTAAGATAAATCTCAGTCTGCATTAATCGACAAAAATTGATTAGAAATTGATTTCTGGTTGGTATGACTGTTGCCTCAGCTTCATGGCTCCTGAACAATTTGTCACCCGTGAGATCGGGATCACAATGGTTTCTGTTGAAATGTTTTCACATCAGAAGAGGAATGCTTCATCCCTGGATATGTGTGTGTTTTTTGAAGCCTTGGAGAATACTTCAATTTTATCTAATTTGTTTTGCCAGGCTTGGTGATTTTCTGATTTGTTGCCCTCTCACAATCACACATTTATGCCACATTTATATTATTGGTCTAAAAGATTTAAACACTGAGTAAGGAGCACGGAATTTACTTCAACACCTTTTGGGAAAGAGTTATGATAAACCAAGCAAAACTTAATGTATCTAAGACCAATTTTTCTGTTTGTAATATAAATGTATTGGATTTTTCCTCTTTGAGAATTGATAAGTTAATAAAAGCTGTCCTGAAAGATTGACTAGAAATCAATGAGAAGAGAACAGGAATAAGCAGCTTGGTTCTAAAAGAACTGATAAAAAGTTTCTCTTCATTTAAATGTGTATCGGTAAGATGTGCAGCATAAATGTGAAGGCACTAATGTGAGAGATTTGAAACTCATCTCTGTTTCCAATTTCAGGACACGATAAATGCAGTCTTCAGTTTACATGTCAGACATTCAGATTATCAAGTAACAAATGACTCTGAGAGCTGCTCTAGCTCTCCTCTTAGTATAAGTGGCCATGTGTACGATGATGTGGTGAATTACAGTAATTTGTCTTAAATTTCAGGTGTGCTAGAGGAAGCTGAGTTTTACAATATCACAGAATTAATAAAGCTGGTCAAAGAGAAAATCAAAGAGAGAGATGCCAAACAAAATCAGGTGACAAAGATATTAGAGATGTATAAATATCAGGTTTCAAAATTATGACAGGGAACTTGTGCAAATTATGTAATAGTAAAGGATGATTCTTGAGCAACCGTAGTTATGTTTTAACATAAGTTTATGATGTATTAATTGTTGTATAGTGTATGAATAAGGAAGAGTCTGTATTACAGGGGAGATTAAGGATGTTAGGCATTATAGAGAAGATAATGAATATTGCTGCTCAATAGTGCTCATATTGGAAATGAAAGGAAGGGTTTGTTTTATAGGGAAGATGAGAGACGGTGTGTATTGTAGGGAAGTTAGGGATAGTGTGTATTATAGGGAAGATAAGGGATAGTGTGTATTGTAGGGAAGATATGGGATAGTGTGTATTGTAGGGAAGATATGAGATAGTGTGTATTGTAGGGAAGATGAAGAATGATGTGTATTGTAAGGAAGATGAAGGATGAAGTGTATTGTATGGAAGATATGGGATGGTGTGTATTGTAGGGAAGATAAAGGATGAAGTGTATTGTATGGAAGATATGGGATGGTGTGTATTGTAGGGAAGATAAAGGATGAAGTGTATTGTATGGAAGATAAAGGATGAAGTATATTTTATGGAAGATAAAGGATGAAGTGTATTTTAGGGAAGATAATGGATGATGTGTATTGTAAGGAAGATAAAGGATGAAGTGTATTGTACGGAAGATAAAGGATGATGTGTATTGTAGGGATGATAAGGGAGGATGTGTATTGTATTGAAGATACAGGATGAAGTGTATTTTAGGGAAAATAATGGCTGGTGTGTATTGTAAGAAAGATAAGGGATGGAGTTTATTATAGGGAAGAAAAGGGATGGTGTGTATTGTATGGAAGATATGGAATTGTATGTATTGTAGGGAAGATAAGGAATGGAGTTTGTTATAGGGAAGATGAGAGATGGTGTGTAATTTAGGGAAGATAAGGGATAGTGTGTGGGTTTGTAGTGTAGGGAAGATCTGGAAGAGGGTGTTTTTTAAGGAAGATTTGGGATTGTATTTAAAATAGGGAAGAGGATGGTAGTGTGTTTAATGAGGAAAATGAGGGATTTTATTTGTGTAGGGAAGATTAGGGATGTATTAGGGATGTTGTGTATTATAGGAAAGATGAAGGATGGTGTGAATGGTAGGGAAGGGGTGGGATGGTGTGTTTTATAGGGAAGATTAAAAATGGTGTGGTTAATTGGAAATAGAAGGGAGGGTGTGTTTTCTAGAGTATTAAAAGAAGGAACTGTGTGTTTTATATTGAAGATAAAAAGGACAGTGTTTATTGTATGAAAAATAAGGGATGTTGCTGCATACATATGGGAGATAAATAGTAGATAAGAACCTGAAAAATGTTTTGAGAAGTTGTTTTTTGTTCTTTTTCAGTCCAGTACCAAAAGTGTGTACCGTGTGTTACAATGCTCAGAAGAGGAACTTACACAAATTGTTTCGGCGATGTCAGATGGCTGGAAGTTTGAACAGGTAAACAATGCATAAGTTTAGCTATGTGGTTCACAGGTACGCTGAACTGTTTTTGCCATGGTTTAAAGACATACAGTTAAAAACAGTTAGGTATTAAAATTCACAAGAATAATTGTCAATTCCCATTTGTTCCTCAAAGACGTCATTAGAGAGTACACATGTTCTCACAAGAACATTGGCATGACAAATTAACCTGTCTTCTGACAGTAATTTCTGGTTTTATTTCTTTTACTTTCTTTAGCTGGTGAACATAGGGTCCCAGTATAACTACGGGAGTGAAGATCATGCTGAATTCCTTTGTGTTGTATCTAAAGAATGTCCCAATATTGTCAATGGGCAGGAATCAGAACCATCTGAGAAAGCCAAGGTCAGTCATTTCATTCATTTATTTGTTTCATCATTATTTGTTGAACTGCATTAAGAATCTCATCAGTAAGATCATTATTCAGGAATTGATGTATCCTCCTGTGATTGCTATCAAATCTGGAAAATGATGCTCGCAAACATTAATGAAATCATAGAATTCTTGACCTGTAACATTGTTTAGATGTGTTGTTTTTTTTGTATTGTAGGTGTTGCAACAGAAGGGTTCTCGGATGTGAGACTAGACAGAGCTTTTCTTACCTGAAGCCATCTCATCACACCGACCAACTCATACAACAGACTCATCACGTGGGGGCACCTGTCCCCTGACCCAAAACCCCACTCAGACATCCACCTTTTGGTGCATTATTTGACTGAAATCTACATGTAAACAGGAATGACTTTCATTAGTTAATCTAACTTTCTGAGTTGGTTTTAAAAACACAACTAGTAATGCAGAAGAATCATCCATTTTGTTGATGTTTTGATATTAGTTGGATCCCTATTGTTGGTAATGTTGAAGAAACTTTGGATTTGGTAAACACTTTTAAGCCTAGAACAATTGAAAGTGCTTGATTCTTGATCTCCCTCTAACATCTCCTGTTGGTTATGATAAAACTCAGTCACCTCAGCATCTAGCATTAGACATGATTAAAGGCTCCTCAGTTGTCTGTCAAAAATGTACACTATTCATATTAGTATGCTGCAATATTTGTTCATATGTGTGACCAAAAACCCTCGAAAAGAATGTGCTAGGCATTTGTGTGCTTTTATAACTTTGTTTCCAAGGTTTGTAGACATATAATTATTTTATGATACTGTATTTTTTCATCTCTTGGTCTTTTATATATAACTTTGATAAAATGCCTTTCATTTATTATTGCCATATTTTACTTGATAATTGGTGGGCTTTCTATAATGATAAACATTTTATTATTTCGCACAAAAGAAAGTTTATTTTTAATATTGCGTGGTTTTACATCACATCACTGTAAGATTTCCAATCTTGAAAGAGTTCATTTTTATGATGTGTGATTTGTTGTGTCGCCAATATCTATGCCAGCGTTCATCTGTTAGTATTTACTGGGTAGATTACACCGATTCCTATATTCAGTGTACTAGAAGTATGGTCTGTAGATAGATTGACCAATCGGCAGTGATGACTAGTTTCTTTGAAGATTTTGGTGGTGTTTATGACCTAGAAGTTGTGCACCAGTATCTGTGGGTATTTTGTTTCCGAATTCTCCAACTGTTCCTGGTTTAAGAACCTGACTTCTTAATGTAGTGTCCTGCCTTGTTCATTCACAGATGGAAAAATGTTAGTGTAGCCCGTGCCCTGCCTCACTTATTCACTGATGGACAAGAGTTAGTGTAGCCAACACTTGGTACACTTTTAGATCTACCTCTGAATTTAAAATTATGGATTGATTTTTAAGTTATTTGGATGATGATGTTTCTGAAGTAGATTTTAGAGAGGCAACAAGATGTTTCTCAAGTTTTATAGTTTTTAATTGACACAGAAATTGTGAAGGCATAAATTACAAAACCTTGCATCTTACACCAAATCATTGTGGATGTGTGTTTTTCGTGCATTGTGCTACATGCTCTGCTGTTGTGTGTGCCTTTTTAGAGGACATTGAGTCAATGTCATTTCCTAAATAACTCCATGGTATATGTGTTTTTATCAGCATGTAGTCTCACCTTCTTTGTAACCCCCTGCCCCCGTTATTTATACTGTAGTCTCACTTTCCTTGTAATCCCTGCCCCCCGTTATTTGTACCTAGCAGCCCTACAATCATGCCTTCCTGGGTCCAGCTTTAACTTCACCTCACTAATTTCTTGAGGAAGCATTCGTTCAACCAGTCTGTGGTCTAATATTCTAACATTTTGTGTAAATTATTTCATATATTTATAAGTATTATAGAAGGTTGTATACTTATATTTTTAATCAATTACTTATTTAATAGCATGCAAGAGCATATACATATATAGGATTTGGGAACTATGCAAATCCCAGACATTGTGTTGAGATTTAAAATGTATGTGTATCCTATTTAAAGCTTTTGCTGTCTTGTTAGGATGATGGATATATTTGAGTCATCTTGGTATGTCTAATGTCTGTCGCCCCCCTCTCTCTCACACCGATATGAGCCACCCTGTTGTCCAGTGTCTCCCTATATAAACTTGAGTGGATGGTAGTCATTAGGCCAATAGAAACCAGGCTTCCTGTACAAGTAGAGTGCTTAGTTGTACACTTGTTGCATAATTCAAGATACTGAACAACAAATGCTGAAAATTCGATAACATTTTGAGATGTATAAAAACAAAGGTTAGCAGAGTAATTAAACTGATAGTGTTCTAAATTGTGAAATAGAAGTAGTGATTTGATTGGCAGCACATTTTTACCTATTGTGATCTGTGTATGTCTGCATAGAAATGACCTCGTATTTTTATTGTATCTAAGTAGCACATTGTAATACATGAATACTTGACCATTTGTACTGACATTTTGATTAAATTATGAATGTACTATTTATTGTTGTTTTATCAATTCTAAACTTATATACACTGGAATTTAAATTCACATTTTTAAGGTGGAATGGGAAACAAAAGATCCAAGTATATTTTGCTTACTGGCATATTAATAATACTGATATCTAGAAGAGTTCTGTAACCATAATCCTCAGAGGAATGACATGTAAACAAACATCTAATAACAATTTATTTGTTAGAGGAAATAAGTTCAGTATATTCATACATGTACATATATAATATCACAGTTTAAATATTAATTGAAACAAGTCGATAAATTCTTTTTTGTTGTTGAAAAATTCAATAAATAATGCAGTAAGATACAGTGTAACTGTTATTAGTTCTAGGAAGCTCTCTAACACACAGTTCACAGAAACTCTAATGATGTAGAACATCCACCAATCATGCAACGGCTTCACTCAGTCAGTATTGGTTTGTTGGAATCAACAGTGCACCTCCCATTCTGTGAATCATGATCAATCTTCGACAATTCTGAAGAAGTTTCTATAAATACTGCTTAATCAAAGACTGATCATTAAATCTGTGATCACAATCCATGCTAACAATTTAGATCTCTACATGACATAACTCTGTTATCATGACAAAATTAATACAAAACCATTTAAGCTCAATGAAATAAACACAATACCCCACTTTGAATCTTTGGAATAAAGCTATATACAAAATTTATTATCCTTGATGCGGTTTCTCCAGTTTTTACACTCTTTTTAATTATTATTTCTTTCATATCAGGGAATGCACAATAAATATTTTTTTTCTTTTCAAGCAAACTTGATTCCTTTGAAAGCAGAATAATTTTTTCTTTTAAAAAACAAGATCATGGAAATATTTGTAAAGACTGTAAATACATGTGTACACATGAACATGCATCCATTATCAACGTTTTTCATGCATAGCAGAAAAACATAACATCTCGCACAATTTGACAAGAAATAAAGGACTGAATACCCATCATTCAACATAATGTAATTCTGTACAATTAACCAAACATATCATTCCATTCATTCTACACAAGTTCCAGCATCCTAAACTGTTTATATGTATAGAATGTTTAATTATTAATTTTCATGAAATATCATTATAACCAAATGTTTTTCTACAGAAAGTTTGGGTATATTGTTGTTATCTTGTTTCAATGATACTGGAAGGCTGTTGTCCTGTGATACTGGAAGGCTGTTGTCCTGATCTTTGTACATCAGTAGGACCAACCTTTTTCAGATACGTATCAGATAATGGTCCTGCACCATATAGAAGCATAAAAAAACTGCACACAGGGGCAGACCAATCTCCCAATAGGACAATTCAGTTTTACAGGAAGAGTAAATTAAACAATTCATGTAGTACAATGTATGACAATTTTCCATATGAATTTGCTGGGACATAAATAAATAATATTCAATATCGCTGCAAATTCCCTATAGGGTTGGTTATATTGAAGTTTTGATGTGCATTACATGTATAGGAACACAACATTCCCAACCCGTAATCCTTGGGAGAATGGTCATATTCATGGTATTTTAAAAAGTTGCATTGACTTTTAACAAGCTTTCCGAAGTTCATTAGTACTTTATATTGATCAATAAATAAATGATAGACATATGTAATTCATGCATATATTAAAAACAACTACCCCAGCATTTCTTAACACAGTCACTCGAATCTCTGATAAAAATCTACAGGAAAACTCAATACCCTGGAATGAGTATATTTGTCCTCATTGGGGAGAAAGTATCTGTCTGGCTCCTAGTTGTTTGGCTACAGGGGACTGCTACAGGTCTACAGATGGAGGACTGCTGCAGGTCCACTCTTTGTGTCTTGTGTCCCACACTACACTCCTCCCACACACTGAGGGGGCACTTGTTGGCAGTGGTCAGTTCTTGGGACATATCAATTACAATATCCGGATAAAACACATCCAATGAAATAACTTGTCAATATAAACCACGTCCTCTTGCGAGTGGCTGGATTAATCCGTCAATCACTTCTTGTTGTTTCTGTTGCCATAGTATTGCTGCCACACCTCTGAGATTTTGGCGACCCATTCCTCAGATCGAGACTCTCGGTCCTCCAGATAGTACGTACGATTTGGCTGTAATCAACAAATGCTTATTCAGTAATAAATTACTTTAATACATGTACTATAGAGCAGGATAAGCTCATTTTAATAACATACATGTATGAACTAATATTTAACTCATTAAGGAGATAGATACATGAATCTCATTTAAAGTTAAACTTCTCAAAAAATTAGCATTTCTATCTAAAAGTCTGAGATAAAATTCTTTTGTAAAAGATGTATAGTGCCTTTTCCCATTATTTCACCTACACCTGTGTTTGGATGGAAAGTACCTTTTACTAAAAATAGCTTCAGGTACCTAGCTGTCGCAATATGATTTTCGAAACCTGGATATATACACTGTACTGATTTTATAATGGTGTCTGTAACAACTGATTTGTCATAAATTAGGGAAACTCTGTGTATAATAGTAGTCGATATTCTGAACCATGATAAGTTCAAGCAAAATACAATGGATCTAAGTGTAAATAGAGTACATGTGTTAAAGAAGAGATCTATATATATATTGGGTGTGCTCATACTCAGACTGAATTAAACAAGATTATTTTTTTTTTTAAAAACCAGAAGAATAGATACATGTAACTTAACCTCTCTATTCTGTTCATGTTTTCATTTAAGTGTTTTACTACTTAGTGGATTCCATCCAGCGACCACAAAATCAAAAAGACCTCCTCGTTACCACTAGGCCACGCATCAAACATTTTCAGCAGATGCATTTTCAATATATATGGCTATACACATGATTGTATTAGAAAAGGCACTAATTGAAATATTTGTCTAATTTTTCAGTACGAAGACCACGTTAAACCAAAACTAATTCAATGTAAACATGTACTACAATTCCTGTAGAACTTAATTTTAATCGGATGTCTTTGGTTTAGAGTGGTTCAAATAGTCAAATATCCAATTGTTTTATCCTATACTACTTTACTATATATCCCTAACAAAACCTGAATATTTTAATGATGTCATGTAAGATAATTAACACTATTAGAGCATGGTGATTGTGTAATTTGCATTTCTTTGAATATATTTAAACCAAATATTGTATAATATCGAAAATGTCTGATGTTTGCAAAAGGCTATATTTTAGGCCAAATCGTATATTAAGTGCGCTATACCTCTTCATGCACATATATATATAAATAATTTTCTACATATAAAAAAGTGCTTTAACTTTATATCACAATTCGATCGAGTATGCATTTGAATAAATTTTTGCAGCACAGCTTGTTTTGGACTCGATGAGTAACTGAAAGGATCTATTAACTTCATGCGCACAATTTTTAATATCAATATTTGAGAGATTGAAAAAATTAAAACACTATAAATATCAGGTAAATTAAATATATTTACCGTATGAACAAAAAAGGTTTTAAAATTCTTTGCTTCTGGTCTCAATTCTTCTGACCTATGAAAAGATTCAATTCACATATAGAAATCAACTTTTTCATTAAATATATATAAGTTGTCAAGTTTTTTATCAATAATGAAAATCTATTCAATTCATTTTGTTTTCAACAATATATGAAAATTTATGAACAGCTCAGAATAAAACATTCCTGGACACCATACCGTGGTATTGTATCTGGTATGGTGGTATTGTATCTCTTTAAGGTGGAATGCTACACCAAATTTTTTTTTTTAAGGATCGCTAGAGTTTGATTTCTCAAATTTTTACAAATATTGCTAATTTTCAAAAAGTGAACCACACCGATCAAAATTAAACCGATCCCGACTCAAATGATGGAAAATTTAAATACCGGGTAAATACCAATTTTGCCTGAAAATATGGATATTTTGTTGTTATAAGATTTGTAAATTTCCTAAACAATAATATTGTACTAAAATGGTTTCTTAGCTGCAAATTAGGAAAATGTTGAATTTAGTTCTTCTGCAATTAAGATCGAAATCAATTCGTTTTTAATCGAGATTGTTCATATTTTGAAAATAATCAATAATTTAAAAAAATTTGCCATTTTGATTCAATTTATTTTTTAAAAATGATTGTTTTATATTTTTCTCGAAAACATAGTTCTATATACAAGATTTTATCCATAGGTTTGATGGATATGAAGAAAAAATGTTCTTTATTTTCGTAAATAACTTTGATAAAAAAAAAAAATAAAATGTCTTATTGACATTACCGACATTATCTATTAGATATTTTATCATTTGCCACTTTCTCATTAAAAAAATAAAAAAAATTCTTGTAAAATAAATGAGAGTATATTTTCTTCGTTAAACAACAGAGTCATGTTTCTAAAATGATACTCTAACAATCCTTAAAAGAAAATTTTGGTGCAGCATTCCACCTTGAAACCTGGTGAGCTGAATCAAATGTCAAATCAAAGTATTTGTCCTTTAAGGATCTGGTAAACTTAATTAAACGCCTTACCATGGTATTTGTCCTTTTAAGACCTGGTTAACTGGATCCACATAGTACAAGTGGGGTCCCTCCGTTAATAGCAACATTCTTTTGCGGGCAAATAGTCCCTACACAGAACAAACAGAACTCCCAGATAATTCACAGAATATCTGTCTAATTCATCAGTATAACATTTCATTTCATTTTGACTATGTTTTTTGATAATATTTCTGACATGGCTGATTACCTTGCGTTTGTCAACGAATCCTTGCTTCAGAATCAGGTTGTTCTCCACAAACTTGTGGTATTTATTCGTCTGTTTCTGGTCATCCAGTCGTTTCTTTCTCTCATCATCAGTTATTCTGTAAAGCATAACCAAATGAAAATCTACCTTGTTTGAACCAATGCAATAATGTCAGTAGAAACTAGATATCATTGAGTAAGTGACCATCTCTAATGGCCTGCTTTAAATACCTATAAGAGATTACTGACAATGAAGATGATTTTCACTTGTGACGTTGCACTTTAACAGCATTCAATGTTTGTGACGTCATAAAAAATCTCATCATTCAACCTTTCAATACCCTGTGTGTGTTACAGTGTTATGCCTGCAGTAGCTTTACGCACACTTAACATGCAAAAAATATGTGGAATGTATATATTTTCATTTTACATTTTTATTTTATTTTTCTTACTCACACTGTTTGAGTTATTATTTCCACCATTCTTGCATCATCAAACCCAGGCTGCTATAAAAACAAATTATTAAATCAGATATACTGTAAAAAGTAAATAGAGTTCATTACCTACAGCAGATGTTCCCTTGTTTGCTGGAGAATCCTTATAGCAAACTTTACATCAGCAATCAAAAAACATTATGCAAGCAAAATACAGTACCTTAACTTTGTGATAATAAGAGTATATTAACTTATAAATTAAGCAACAGAAAATCATTAAAAGAGAGTGGAACATTTAACACACCCTGTAATTGCTCCAGATATTTTCTGGGTTTGTAGAGGTAGCAGGAAGAAAGGGAATGAGGGGAGGGGGTTTTTGCTCGTGAATATGTTCAAAGTCAATTCCCTCATAAAACGGATGGGATTTTAGTTTCTCAAATCCGCCCATCTCCTCACAACCCAATCGCTGCTCTGGATCCAGCACCAAGAGTTTTTCCACCAAGTCCTGTGCAACTACACTAAATCCATCCGGAAACTCATACTCCAATTTGGTTATTTTTTGGAATATCTGATATTCATGTCTGAATGGAAAAGAAAAAGAATAAATTATCTTATTTTACCAGTTGTGTTGTATACATGATAGAAATTGTCTTGCCAAAAAAAGGACATTGTAAAGAGCAAGACATTTTTTAACTTTGTCTTTTTCAAAAATTGAGGAAACTGCCATTGTTTTTGTCAGAAATGATTCATTCATTTGTATTTTGATTGCCAAGTGTGGCAGAAATTGAACATGGGTTACTTATTTCACTAAAATGTATAGACTGTATATCATTTCCTTATTGATTGACTTCGTCATTGACACGATATAGTAAGAGTGTCAGAAGACTACAGAAATACTAACCCTCCTCTGAACGGGGGCAGTCCAGACATCAGTTGATACACAATACAACCTAATGCCCACAGGTCTGAACTGTTAAAAACAAACCATGAAAGATCAACATTTTACATTGTAAAAATGGCTTAAAGGCTCTATTCAAAGCTTTTTAAAACAAATATTAGATGAAACTAAGACTGTGCTAATGCTCTGCTAAAGGGACCCTTGCCGAGTGTAATGTTACACTGTTCAAGTAATACATGTATTACCATTCGCCAAGACTAGTGTTTATGAGATAAGTGTCCTATAATTGGAGTGGTAGCCCTTACCTGTAGTAAGCCTTACCTGTAGTAGCCCTTACCTGTAGTAAGCCTTACCTGTGGTAAGCCTTACCTGTGGTAAGCCTTACCTGTAGTAGCCCTTACCTGTAGTAAGCCTTACCTGTAGTAAGCCTTACCTGTAGTAGCCCTTACCTGTAGTAAGCCTTACCTGTGGTAAGCCTTACCTGTAGTAGCCCTTACCTGTAGTAAGCCTTACCTGTAGTAAGCCTTACCTGTAGTAGCCCTTACCTGTAGTAAGCCTTACCTGTGGTAAGCCTTACCTGTAGTAGCCCTTACCTGTAGTAAGCCTTACCTGTAGTAAGCCTTACCTGTAGTAGCCCTTACCTGTAGTAGCCCTTACCTGTAGTAAGCCTTTTTACTTGTAAGGATCTCTGGAGACACATACTGAGCTGTGCCTACAAAGGAAGTGGTCCGCCCACTGACGGGGGCTTCTGTAAAACAAACAAAACATATAACTACCGTTTACATTGTAATAATACCAGGTATTACAAAACCCAGAGCATGATTAGATCATTAGAAATTTTTTATGTAAAGATATACCTGTAGAATGTAATTTGTGATAAACAATGTGATAAAGTAATTGAATTTGTATTGACATAGAAATGCAATAAAGCCTTTTAATGAATACAAACAAATTGGGGTGGCAAATTGTGCTGATCATTTTAACAATGTTATAAATGTAATGTACTGTAATGACACCATGAAATGGTTATGAAACTTCAAATATTTACATTTGCAAATACATTTCCTTATATGAACCTATAGAATAGAGAAAACGTTCAATTCTGTATGAACTTTTTTGTGACGTCACAATATTCATAGCACGCGCTTATCGCTTGTTGCTTGGATTATTTTAAACATAAAATCTCGGTAATAATAACAGTTCTGAAATATTTGTCTTTTTCAAACGTAAATATAAGTAACAGCAATGTTAAAAAGTTCACCGGGATATGAAGCTGGTTGGTACGTTATTAAATCTACTGAGAAGCCCTTAGGGCTTCAAAGGATTTGATAACGTGACCAACCAAGTTCATATCCCGGTGAACTTTTTAAATTGCTGTTTATTTCTTAAATGATGTTCTGTGTTGTTAATAGAAACTGTCCCAACCTTCTTCTCCTTTGACATCCTTCAGGATCTTAGCACTGCCAAAGTCGGTTATCTGTATGTGCATTTCATCATTAAGAAGAATGTTCTCTGGTTTTAAATCTCTGAAATGTTGGAACAAAAAAATAAAACTGACAGTGTGAACTTGCTAAATTACTGCATGAAACACTAGTACAAGAATAAAGGTTTGGAATGATGAGACATTTGCACTAACCTGTGTATGATTCCTTTGGAGTGTAGGTATTCTAATGCTGCAACAATCTCTGCTGTGTACCACTTTGTGCATGGTTCATCAAAAGAGGACAACCTGTGGATGTAATCCAATAGCTCTCCTCTCCTTGCATAACTCAACACAAAATCTACCGGAAGAAGATTGTAAGGAACTTTAAATTTTTTATAGACATTCTACAATAAGTATACATACGTAAGGCACACATTTTTACAGGTGTAAGATTTATACAGGTGACTTTTTTTACTGCTTGCAAGGTTATTGATGTACTTTGAATTCTCTACCAGTTTCAAATACCTATTTTTAAAAATTCCCTCCTGGGTCACAACAGAACAACCTTTCCACTGCAAGTTATATGTACTGATTATACATTGTTCGAGCCAGACACGAGCCAGATTTGGACTGACAATGTTGTGTCAGACATGAGCTAGCTTTGGATTTGTAAGGTTTTGTCAGACATGAGTTTTGTTTTAACTAATAAGACTGTGTCAGACTTGAGCTTGGCTTGGGTGCTAAGACAGATATGGTTGTGTCCGACACTGGTTTGGACTGAAATAGTTTTGTCAGACATAAGCCTGGTTTGTTTTGATTAGGTTGTGCCAAACTGTCAGACACGAGCCTGATTTGGACTGATAAGGCTGTGTCAAATATAAGCCTAGCTTTGACTGATCAGGTTATGTCAGACACGAGCCTGATTTGGACTTATAAGGTCGTGTCAGATATGAGCATGGCTTAGCCTAGTACAGATGTGTCAGACATGAGCCTGGTTTGGACCGATAAAATTGTGTCAGACATGAGCCCGCTTGGACTGATGAGGCTGTGTCAGACATGAGTCTGTTTTTTTACTAATTAGGTTGTGTCAGACATGAGCCTGGTTTGGACTGATATGGTTGTGTCAGACACAAGTCTGGTTTGGACTTATAAGGTTGTGCCAGAAATGAGCATGGCTTGGACTGATAAAATTGGTTCAGACATGAGCCGGCTTGGACTGATCAGGTTGTGTCAAACATGAGTCTGGTTTTCATTAATAACCGGTAGGTTGTATCAGACAAGAGCCTGGTTTGAACTTGATAAGGTTGTGTCAGACATGAGTCTGGTTTGGACTGATAAGATTATGTCAGACATGAGTCTTGTTTAGCCTGAGGCGGAGTGGTATCTTACAGAGTCTGTCTGTGTCCTGGAAGGTGTAGAAGAGACGGATGAAGAAGGGGTGGTTCAGCTTCATCAATACCTCCTTCTCCCTCATCACATACTGCGTCTTCCTCTCCCGCATGATGTGTCGCTTCTCCAGCACCTTGACTACAATTTATATACATGTAACACAATATATTTACAAAATATATTGTAAAACAAAAACATGCTCCTGTATAGTGTTAAGAACAGGATGATAATAAATAACATGAATTCTGATTTATTTACCACAACAATTCTTATTAAGTTTGCATTCACTCCATTTGATGACTACTTACTGGCATATTCTGTACTGCTATCTACTTCTTTTGCCAAATATACCTAAAAAATATCAAAAGGTAATAAATAAAATAATCTATAAGTTCTGCAAATATTTTGAGAAAACATTATAATGTACCGGTATGTCTAATTCTGAAAGCAGTATATCGAGAGACCTATGAACTACATGTACACAATCCATGGCCATCCAACACAAAAAATAGCATAAAGTAGCACCATATAAAATAGTGATGGGACACTAAGTCTACAGACAGATGGACAGGAGCAGCACCCACACAGTCTACTCTCTACTCACTGTAAGGGAAGTCCTGCAAAAAGTTTAACAAGTTGTTATAATATTGATTAGACAGAACACCTAAGACTTACTGTTGAGTAAGATCCTTCACCGATGACTTTTCCAAATATGAAGTCATTCGGGGTCTTCTTGACGTTTTTCTTGCTGTCTCCTCCGTCAACCGACATCCTCAATCAGTCTGTAAAAAACATCACCACAAAACCACCATCAATGATTGAACTTCTCACAGTGCCTTAATACGCCTCACACATTAACTACCAGCATACAAGATATGTTTCTTTTATGTTTGCTAATGCTGGTTATTGATTTTACAAACAGACCATTAATTTATAATGCAGAAAAACATTCAGCATTATTACTGTACAAGAGATTATTTAAAATAAAACATCTAAGGTATATGCAATATTTAGATAGATATTCATCTGACAAAACATCTTTTTTAAAACCAAGAAAGAATAGGACCTATTCTCATTGATACTTAAAAACAATCAATTATCACTATTACATAATCCATCAACCAAATGTTGATATCATGCTTATAATTACCAATATAAAAAGTAATGACCAAGGATTTATCAAAAATGTAAACAAACACCATTACAATCAATAATTTGTCTAAGACATTTCTCTCTACTTGACCAAGTCAAGTAATGTTTATCTACTTGGATCCAATAATTTGTTTGATGTTGGAAGATTCGGCAGCACACTTTGTCAAATCACAGAGCACCTTACAGCCTATCAGACTCCTCCTTCTACTACAAACACTTTAACAGCATAACTCCGTACTTCCTTATTTTTTTTCTTTATGCAAAATCTGTTTTAACCTGATTGTAACCAGATATCCTTATCAACATAAGTAAACACAGCCATGATATTTGTCATTGCTTCCTGTTTTGTGTTTGTAAATAATATTACTTTGATAAAACCCTAGAAGTGTACTTTTTCTTTTAAATACAAGTACCAGGTATACAATTTCTATTCTTACAAACTGTTTTTGTCAAAAACATCAAGTTGGGGTATATAGCAAATTTAGCATTTATCTCACTCTCTTATTTCATTTTCTAAAACTTTTTCATCACCAACATCCAAAACTCAGGGGAAAGTCACTGCACAATAGTTACATTGATTTAAGGTGGTATGGGACACCTCCATATTATGACATACTTCCGATTAAAATAAACAACAAAATCAAGTATAAATTCATAATTGTTCTTCTTTTCAAAAATTGTTACCTAACAGCATAGCGCAATGGGTTAGAGCATTTAGTACAAACCTGTAAGTCATGGGTTCAAATCCAGCTGGGGCTTTTATAATTTTTATCTTTCAAAAAAATTTTAAAAATAATTTTTGGACTTTTATCCTCATTAATATTGAAGGTGTCCTATACCTTAGCAGGCATAAATTCATTGTAAAAAAAAACCAAAAACCAATTTGCATAACAACATTTCAAGTGACTGAAACATGCTTTATAAAGCATGTTTAAAATTCTAACGATGGTTCAAATATTTGACCCTGTATTAATCATTTCCTTTCTTTTGTTACATTAATGTGACTAATCTAGGAATTCCTGGGACATTTTAAGTATTTTCTTTCTGTACTTATCAGGGTTTTCCCATTCTTACTTTTTATGCTTTGTTATGTTTTTTAATGAATAAACTCAGTTCTAAGGAACAAAACCCAACAAATCAAATCAAGGAAATGTTGAACACTAGTGGGACAAGTGTCTGATATTCTATTTAATTGAGATGTTTTTCTAAAATTAAACAAGATATCTGTGAGCCAATGCTCACTAGTGATACCCCCGCTCTGATGTGAATATGCAAAATAAGCAAAGTCGACATTTAACAGAAAGCTGGCATCCAATTGGTACAGAAATATATCCAACAATATGGCATGCTTAAACAAATAGTGTGTTAAAATTTCAAGCATCTGCGATAAACAGCTGCTGAGAAATCTTAGAGGAAAATTTGTTTGAAAATTTTGGCTAAAATAAACAAAGTACTCATTTAACAGGAAGATGACGTCCAATTGGTACAAAAATATATCCCACAATATGGCATGCCTTAACAAACACTGTGTAAAAATTTCAAGCATCTCCGATAAATAGCTGCTGAGAAATCTTTGACGAAAATTTGTTTGAAAATTTTGGCAAAAAATAAACAAAGTCATTATTTAACAGGATGTTGACGTCCGATAGATACAAAAATATATCCCACGATATGGCATGCCTAAACAAATAGTGTGTTAAAATTTCAAGCAACTGCGAAAAATAGCTGCTGAGAAATCTTTGACAAAAATTTGTTTGAAAATTTTGGCTAAAAATAAACAAAGTCGTCATTTAACAGGAAGTTGACACCCGATTGGTACAGAAATATATCCCACGATATGGCATGCCTATACAAATACTGTGTAAAAATTTCAAGCATCTGCGATAAATAGTTGCTGAGAAATCTTTGACGAAAATTTGTTTGAAAATTTTGGTTAAAAAATAAGCAAAGTCGTCATTTAACAGGAAGTTGACGTCCGGTTGATACAAAAATATATCCCACAATATGGCATGCCTAAACAAATAGTGTGTTAAAATTTCAAGCATCTGCGATAAATAGCTGCTGAGAATTCTTTGACGGAAATTTGTTTGAAAATTTTGGCTAAAAATAAACGAAGTCGTCATTTAACAGGAAGTTGACGTTTGATTGGTACAAAAATACATCCCACGATATGGCATGCCTTAACAAACACTGTGTTAAAATTTCAAGCATCTGCGATAAACAGTTGCTGAGAAATCTTTGACGAAAATTTGTTTGAAAATTTTGGTTAAAAAATAAGCAAAGTCGTCATTTAACAGGAAGTTGACGTCCGATTGGTACAAAAATATATCCCACGATATGGCATGCCTTAACAAACACTGTGTTAAAATTTCAAGCATCTGCGATAAATAGTTGCTGAGATAAATGCGACAGAAATTTTTGTTACGGACGGACAGACAAACGGACAGACAGACAGACAGACAGACGGACAGACGGACGGACAGACAGACACACAAGGGTAAAACAGTATACCCCCTCTCCTTCGGAGCGGGGGTATAATAACATTACTATGCTAACCCAATGGCTTGGCCCATAATGGGATATAACAAATCAATATTTACTGTGTTACAGATAATGTAAACATCAAGTAAAAGTTATATTTTTTTCATTTGGTTTAATCACAATCAATACCGGTACTTAGTAGCAAGTAGTAAAACTCAGAGTTTTTCTTTTGAAAATGAGATCAAGAAGAGATGGAAAGTGTATAGTGTACACATCATAAATTTAATTTTAACCCACTTACTACATCACCAACATTCATCATTAATACTTGTCTAGATAACATACCAGTATAATGCAGCATGAAAGATCATATTTTAAGGCTATCTTCACAGACTGAAATGAGTTTACAGAGCAAACATTTGTTGGTGGCTGAGGGAGGGGAGGAAAGGGTGTAAGACTTTCATGTTACTTTCCTTTGTTGATATGTCAAAGAGGAACAAGAAAAAAATGAAGTCAGACGCAAACATTACTGTCTCTTTTGTGATGGTCAAATGCATTTGATCTCCAGCACCTGATAACTTAGTTGGTAAAGCACCTGACTAGAGATTCAGTGAGCCCTCCCATTTCGTTACTTTTGAGCCATCTCCAACCCTTTGAACTCAGAAAGGTTAACTCCTGCCAGAGAAAAGAACGGTTCAACCTGGGTTGTTCATCTGTGGGGCAGAAATGTGATGGTCAGACTGGTTCAAATACCGTAGCCAGATAGCTCATTGGGTAGAGCACCTGAATAATGATTCTGGGCGCCTGGGCCATTAGTCTGGTTCATTATTAATTCTCCTTTTATAAAAGTATCATTTAAACCTTCCACAAATTTCATTAGAAATTTATTATGCTTACATTGCCACATACTATAGCAACATCAAAAACATGTTTATCTTATACCGAGTGCAGTAAGAGGTGGATGAAACCTGCTTCACAAGCTTCACAAGGCTTAATGGTATTACATTGGCAGCAATTTTGCTCGACAAAGTTAACTCAATCAAGTCTAGTCCTTATTGACGTTACCGACCTTTGAGATTTTGGAAAAATTTCATTCGACATAAAAATTTGAAATTTAATAAGTATTAGATGAGAATAAAAAAATTATCAAGATCACCTTTCTACAGCTCAGATATTTCTCAAGACAAAACTTGTTTGACGTATGAAATATGACTTCATAATTGTAGCCTGAACATGCTACTATTAAATTTAACTATAGCCTACGATTTCATTCTCTTTTGAGAAGTGGACAGGCATAGCCTACATCCACGAAGTGGATCAGTTTACAATTTGAATAGGCAGGAGCATACAACTGTATGTTAATAAATCTCATTCTCTTATCTACAAAAATCAAACCAAAAAATCTGTGCTCGGTCCTATGGTCACAATGTTTATTGTTTTATAAAATCCAGTGACTGTTGTTAGCTTTGACCTCAGAAAGAGAAATAAATGAATCTTATTTGAGGATTCAGAAGGAAATCAAAGTTTACATATAGTGCAAAACTTCAATCGCCTAGAGGATAAATCAACTGGGTTTTTTTTCATAATAACAATAAAAACTGAAGCTATTTCTCTCCTGCCAGCATCATTTTTGTGAATCTGCCTTCACACAGCCTATTTCTTCAACGGGTCTTGAGAAGGGGTGCTGGTCACTTCGCCCCAAAACCAAAGCGCCCCAAGCACGAGCGCCTCAAATTTTTCTTGGTGCGCCCCAAGTACAATTCACGAGCGCCCCAAGTGTATGTCACGAGCGCCCCAAATCTTAAATTTTTTCACGTGTATGTCACGAGCGCCCCAAATGTTTTTTTTTTTCATGATTAAATTTTTTCACGTACTGTCGCCCCAAAGTAATAATTGGAATGTAATGAGCAAAATTTCCAAATGCTCCGAATGGTAAATCATGTCGTTGTTTTGGGTTTTTTTTATTTTGGTTTTTTTTATGACCGCCCCAAAATAAGTTTCGTTCTGAAATATTATGAATGTAAAATGACTTTTTTTCCAAGTGCTACACAAATTGCTTTTCTTGCTTGTTTTTTGTTTTTGTTTTTGTTTTTTTTGTTTTTGGTTTTTTTTTTGGTTTTTTTTAAGTTTCGCTGTCTATTATTATATTTCAAAATGTAGTTTTCGAGTCATAAGCTATTAAGGTTTTTTTTTTTTTTTTTTTTTTTTTTTAATTTCGGAGCTATACAAAAAATAAGAATGCTGATATAAAGCGATGACAAATATTTCCGTAAACTGTTTTTTTATACAAAGATCAAAGCATGAGCACTGAAATTGATATTCATCAAACAATATCAATCAAACAATATGACAATTATCTACCCAAATGACCTTCCAACGCCCCCCCCCCCCCCCCATTACGTCACATATTGTCAATCCAGGGTGTTGGGTGTTATTCCTTCGTTGACATTCGTACGATTGCAAGAAAAAGGTAAGTGAATATTCTCATTTATTTTCTCTCTCTACTTAACAAAACATTAATTTATTTATTTGATGTATATTTTTTTTAAAATTTATTTTAATTTTATTTAGCACGGTCATACTAATATGTAATTCTAGGAAACTTTTGCAACCAATTTAACAACAGAATCAATAATGTTCGGATCTTTAATATACCTGAGTTTACATTAACATTTTCCCCTGTTCGGTGAGGTTTCTTTAGTGGGGGGTGGGGGGGGGGGGGGTTGTAATATTGAATTACCGTAATATTTTAAGTTAACAAATGTTCATATATACAGATATAAACAGAATCTTTATATAAATGTTTCTTGGTGTTCACGCCAAATTAATGAATTTACAAATGAGGACAATTTGAAGAACCTACTACTATGCATACCTTTTAACATGATACTTATTACGAAATTCGAATCATAAGAACAAACTTAGATCATAATTTTCCGTGTAATTAGATTTTCTTGTTTAATAATAATTAATTTAATGAATATATGCCAATATTTGTAAACAGGTCTGTTTATTGCTTCCTTTATAAATATCACGTTTCCTTTTGGTGTGTTTTAGTTCATTATTGATATAGTTTCTACAAAATACCGAACACAATCATGTATACATACAATACACACAGTGATTACTAGTACATTGTGTACACACATCTAAGTGATCTAATCAAAGGGGTACGCGACGAAGCCAACGTCTCCCGTGTGTCTGGGTATGTTTTCTCCTGATACCGTGACAGGATACCCCCTCCCTTGACACCTTTTAATGTTTCCGAATATCCCCTTCTATTACATCATCGTCAGTTGTCTTCGGAAGCTAATAACACATACGGTATATGTAATACAAAATAAATAATGACACACCCGTCCCATTGGCCCTATATATCACTGCAAATACAATTATAACATATATAATACACATATTACGCATTGTTTTTTTTTTCTTATAAATAATGATTGACTGTAAATGTAAGCTTAAAAAACACATTTAGAGGTTTGCGCGGAAAATTTGAGAGTAGAAGAACAATTGTGTTGGATTATATCTGAAATTATTAAAAATTTCCTTCAAAAACAAGAATACTTTGTACAATTCAACAGAATTGGTGCGCTCGAAATAAAAAAAAATTGAGGTCTGTATTTTGGGGTGCTCGGAATAATAATGTGTAAGTTTAATGAGATTCCATCGAATATTAATGGGGACTAATATAAAAAACAATTTTGGGGCGCTCGTGAAATTAATCCAAACTTGGGGACTCACACACCAACGTTAATTTTAGTTCAAAATAGAATAATCTCATTTGGGGGGCGTTCGTGTAAATGATGCTTATTTAACGTAAAAGTGAGATTTTCCAACATACATTTTAAAGCAAAATCGGGTTTCAAATATTTATTACACATGTAGTTAAATATTAACTTTATAGCAACATAGAATGCTGATTTGAGAGCAAAGTTAAAAGTTATTTTGGGGCGCTCGTGGAAACGATCCCGATTTTAGTACAATATTGGAAAATCCAATTTTGGGGCGCTTGGGCAAATTATTCAAGACGTAAGGTGTAATGATACAACAAGATTCTATGCAGAAAGACATAATCAGGAAAACCATTTTGGGGCGCTCGTGAAAAAGATCCCGATTTTAGTACAATATTGGAAAATCCAATTTGGGGCGCTCGTGCATATTTTCCAAGACGTAAGGTATAATGATAATTTTACTTTGGGGCGCTCGTGAATACATTTGGGGCGCTCGTGAATACATTTGGGGCGCTCCAAAAAAAATTTGGGGCGCTCGTGCATGGGGCGCTTTGGCTTTGGGGCGATACGACAGTAACCCCTTGAGAAGTTAAGATGTCCCAATATTCTGCCGGTTTCAACATTACACAAAAATATGATTGGACATATATTTGAATCAAATAAACATGCATGTAGATTAAACACTTAGTAATTTTACAATAATTATTCTTACTTGGTGTGTTAATAACTTAATTCACGTTATCATCTCATTTTGTCCCTTTCGGTTTTCGGTTTTCAACTTTACTCTTTTAAACCGGAAGTTAGTCAATCTGAGGTACGCACAGAATAGCCTAGAACGAGAGATGTTAAATTACATACAAATCACTTGATATGTGTTCAACATAAGTTTTATTTTCCATTCAATTTAATTTGAATCTTTTTACCTTTCCTATATTATTTATCTTATTACGTCACTTGTCACATCCGGGATACCCGAATGGCGGCAGAAAAAAACACTTGCATTTCCGGGACTGGTTGAAAGTTGTAATAGGTGATTACTCAAGGCAGTTGACATTCAGTCATGATGTAAGCTAATGAATAAGAGGTTTTGTCAGCTAGAATTTATTTCTATTCTATATTTCTAACCGAACACTCGTAAGTAAGTGTCTGAAGAAAAGCAAACTTTTTTGGCAAGATAAAAAACATTGAATCATGATATGATAATAAGATTATACCCATATCATGAGAACATTGCACCCACCTAGTCTGTCATGTTTTAGAAATGTGTCATCCTCATTTTTTGTTTTTGTAAGCTCAATGAAAAGTAGTGGTGCTGAAATGCCAACCCATGCGTTTAATTAAATTATCTTATTCTCATATTAGCCTAATTCCATGCTACATGCTATAGACCCTGACCCGTTCATGGTAATGGCTGTTTTGCTTGTTTGCAGGGCAGATTGACAAACATTTTTGAAATATGGCGTAATGTCAATTGTTTAATCTACATCATTTAAATTAATTATCTATAGTAAAACTTTGCTAAAATATATCAATTTGCCCTACAGGAGAGCAGTACCACAGTTTAAAATCGTGAAAGGCTCTATTGTCTTCATAATAACTACTGAATCCTGTTTCAAAATCTAGATTCCTCTTTCTGGCTTTAATGGTTAGTTCCATGTGGAATGCAATTTTGTAGTCTTTGACACGATTACTTTCATTTAAAGTTATTGTAACTCAAGTCCTTGGCAAATTTTGGGACAGTCCCTTGCTAATGTAACTTAGTTCTGGATAATTGCCTGTAAGGCAAAACTTCAGTGGATATCCGAATGATAATATGCATTTGAGAGGAATTTGCCTGTCTCAAAATATAAATCATCTAGAGAAAGATTTGCAAAATGGTCTTTTATTAGTAACAAGAAGCAAGAAATCTATAATGTGGCTTTTTGGTAACATTTGCATTGACATAAGGTACAGCTACAGTTTCTATCATATAAATTATTTAGAATTTATAGGGTACAAAATCTCAAGTTATTTATGGACTGATTAAGGTAGTATGGGACACCTCCATATTGTGACATACTATTTATCAAAATAAACAATAAAATCAAGTGTACTTTGATAAATAGTTTCTTTCCCAAAATTGATAACTAATAGCGTAGCACAGTTGGTTATAGTGTTTACTATGAATATGTATTTCATGAGTTTGAATCCTTCAAAAAATTTTTAAACATATTTTTTGGTTAAATATTGTAAAATTTAAAAATTCTAAACCAATATAAGTATTTTAATTATAATTTACTATAATCCACATTAATATTGACAGGTGTCCCATACCACCTTAACTTAATTTCATCACATACACTGGAATAATAATCTACACCACAAAAATGTTCAGACATTTGAATGATTTTACTGTTGATGCTCTTACTTTACTTGCTTTATACATTCTATAAAACATGCTATCAACCATACATGTATATAATTCATATGGAGAAATTTCTGTATGCCAATAGAGAATCACCATTTTTACATACAAACTGCACTTCTTCTCTTGTTGGGGATGTTAAGGATTTGTAAAGAATTTCAGATGCAAGTCTCTGTTATGACATCTGAAGTACATCTTCAAAACTTATTTTGGCATTATATAGTCACTTGAAAATAGAAAACAAAGAATTTGAATGAAACATATTACTTTATGCAGACAAACTTTCAAATTTTTAGGGATGTAGCTTTTGTAACAGATAATTCTTCTTTAACAACAGAGGAAGAAAAATGGGTTTTATTGAATTTAAATATTATATAAATAAGACAGTCTCCCATTTCTTTATATTTCCAAAGATGACTACATGCATTATGTTGCCTATATTTCTTCTGTATATTTGATATTTCTGTGACTATCGCATTTAATGTAGTTATTATGTTGCCTGCTCTATCTTATGAACTGTTTTCATGTTTTGTAGACTGTGCATTGAGAAATGTTTAAGCTAGACACCTGGTACTTGTATGATATTTCAAAGGTAGGCAACTTTTCCACATTTTTGACCATATTTCCACCAATACCGGGTAAAAAGAGACATGACCCCTGCCATCTACTTATCCATCCACAGTGATCCATTTTTTCGGTGCTTGTGGATTTTTTTAAAGTTTTCAATGAACATTTATTTAAAGTAATATTAATCAGTCTTAAAGGCATTTAAATCATATCCTTTGATTCAAGTGTTTATTTATTTAATGAATGAACACACTGTAGTAGAAATTAGTAATAATACAAACCTGTTTGTATTGCTGCACAATGCACAGGATATAAAAAAAGAAGTACTTTACTAGAGATATCTCCTACCTATATATTTTAGGAGAGGGTTAAAAATTACCGCATATATTTAACAAATAAGGTATCAATTTTTGATGTATATATCGGGATATAAATACAGGTTGGTCATGTGAATAAATCCCATATAGCCAGAGGGGCTTTATGGAAGATTTGATCATGTACCATGTATCAGTTAGATTACAGAGACAAGTATAGAAAGAGGATTTTGTTTCAAAAACAGGTGGAAAAAACCCCCCAAATTTTACATTATTAAATATATTTTTGATTATGATCTTTCATTCCTGATTGTTATACAATTTATATATATAACACCAGCCTGGGTCAAGAGGTCAAAGAAGCGCATGAATAATCTTGCTAGGTGACTACTTTTTATATGTACTCAAACTAACCGACTTACGCTAAAACACACCTAATAACTTAATAAAAACATAATTTAGGCACAAAGAAAAAAAAAATATCTGTATTTGGATACACAAAGATTTTTTTCATTTTTTTTTTTACAATATATAACTGTTAACGAACATTGATTGAGGAGATAAATGGTTATGGCTAAGATTCACACAAGGCCTAGTCCATTCACGGTCAAATTTAATTCCTTTTGCTTCTCTGTTTGTTTTGTTTTGTGAAATTAAAATAGCTATACCTATAATGTCCGAGAAAAATCAGTATGCTCTTGAATCTGATTCTAGAATAGAATGTCCTCTGCCTATCAACCAATTAAAACAATAGACAATTTTGTATCAATGAAATTATACCCTATGCAACAAGTTGTGAGGGGTATAATGTTTTTGGCCGTCCATCAGTTTGTCAGTCTTAAACTGCTGCACGGAATTTCGAAAAATCTTGCTGCTTTTTAGGACACAATGTGTAGATTTCAGGACTTTTGAATTTATAATTGTTTTGTTTGCTGTTAAAGACAAAGGTATTAATAGAAAAGCATACTTACGCCAAGTTTTGAAGTGATGATATTTTTTGGAATAATGCTTGTTTCGAATATGTAATGGGGGTGCAGTGTGTATGTGAGCTTGGTTTGTGTATAGCTTTTGTTTGTCCATCTGACCATTGTTTACAGTATTGGGGATTCCCTGCTCACTGATTGGCGGCTGTCCTTGTGGCCTGGATCTGTTGTCTGTGTTTTGTCTTGGAGCACTCATCTTGGCAGTCTGGAGTTATTTTACACTTTAATTTAAAGTTTATTGGGTCAGTTTATCTTGTGTATATATCTGTCCTTAAAAGATTTTTATGCAAAAGCTTTGCTAAGAAAGATGTATGAATTTCCATATTAAATTGGGTTAAAAATTCACAAAGTATAGTTTGAAGAGTTTGAAGAGTTGTCTTTCTTGAAGGAAAACAGGGTTTATAATATTTTTTTATGTCATGAAATTAAATCAAAAGTTCATACAATGAAATACAATGGTCCTATTGCAAGTTTATATATTGGGACCATGGAAGTCCAATGTGCCCAAATAGTTCAAATCTTTAAAAAAAATTATTGTTGGAGTAATATTGCTTTTGAAGGTTGTTAAATTTTGAAGAGAACTTATTCTGTTTTAAAAATGCTTTACAGATTCATTTTATCAGAGCAAGTCAGTATGTGATAAATTTTGTTAATATTCTAACAAAATAAAAATCTAGTCTAGGAAGATGTTTTTATTTTGTATAATAAATTATTTGTTAAACAAAACTACCGGGTACTCTCTGAGATCCCTATGAACAGTCAGGTAGATGACGTTCACGTAATGGTCCTGCTGTTGATTGACTTTTTATGTTTTAGCCAAAAAGTTGGCTAAAAAGCGATCAAAGATTTATCTTTATTAATCCAGGGAAGAATTTTTATGGGTCAGGACAATAATCTGTAAAAATTTATTTATTTTATTGAAGATCAAAAGTATGGTAAATCTATGTCCATCAAATTTAATTAATAAATGATTTTTAAAGGAGGAGTCTAATGCCTCCTTCTCTAGGTATACATAGATATCTGTCAGTAATCATTAATTTGATTCTTTGTATTTACCAATCATCTGAGTTGGGTCTGACTTTTGTGCCAAAAGTCGCATTTAATTAATTACCTTTTACCCCCAAAACCTGTCGGTGTGACCTTAGAGATCAGAAATAATAGACACCAGGAACGTGTCTAGAGTGCCCTTGACAAGGAAGGAACACAACAATTATACACACCATAATATTATGAGTATTTCTAATTTTAATTTATGCCTTAAAAATGAAATAAAATCACAATTTTAGTTACTTGTTATTGTAGTTCTTTCAGAGTTTTTCTTATCGGTATTTTCATTAGTTTAAAGATGTTTAAAAAACAGAAACAGAAAAATTTGTTGTTGTTTATATTTTCCCAATGTGAACTGTTGATGGTGTGGATTTGAAGAAATTTAGATGATTAAATAAGTTATCAAGTGAAACTGTCTTTGATTGTTGTACCTTGCCAGTGTTTACTTGGCTGCATTCTTGGAGTTGTGTGTTGGGGAGGCAGCTGTTGTACAGTGGAACTACTAACATGTAGTACCGAGCAGTGTTTGTGTAGAGATGTGCTGGCTAAGCTGTTCTGGGTTCTCTGTAATGACATGTTGTTTGGGAGGAATTGTCTGAGACACACACACATGTGAGGCAGCTAATCAGCTGCTGAGGGAACGGGATCAGGTCTTCTACACAGAATGTGACAATTTCTACAGGTGTTGGGTTTTATTTACCACTGGGGACCACTACGATGCCTGGTGAGTAGTTGAGGATGTTTGGACTTTGTATGCTGTATAACTTTGATATGGTTTGGCTGCAATGTGGAACTTAGGTTTACTTGGAAGGTTAAAGTGTTGATTGATGAAGATCTGACTTTCATTAAATCACCAAGTTACTAGGTATCATGGTTAGGACCCAACTGATAGGGTCTAGGACAAAAGTTCTGAACTATTGATAAAGGTCATGTTAGCATTTATGTTCTAATAAAAAGTTTCTTGAAATGCATTAGCTTTACAGTTGGATTTATTTGTTGGCTTTTCAATAGAGTCTTAAATGCTATACTACCTTACTATTAAATTAATGTATGTGACAACTCTTATTGTAAGGCCTTGAAGCAACTCCAGGATATCTTGTAAGAAAATTTGAATACTGTGACTCTAAAGGCAGTCCACAACACTATGATATGCTTGCAAGGGTCTTTTAGATGTCACAAAGCATGCTTAATGTGTGGTCAATTCAGTGAAAGATAAGAAGATAAAACTGAATTGACTTGTAGCTTTTAGTGAGTGGACAACATAAGGCCATAAACCTGCAAAAAAGCATCTAGTAGAAACTGTAACAAAGGCTGTACAAGAACCCTGTGGTGCATACATGACACTAAAAAGTCAAAGTTTCTGGTCCAAAATCCTTTATAAATTGCTTGTCTTTATCAGAGGACTGTAACTAACTGCTAATATGACTGAATGTGATCTCAATACAGTTAAAGATTAAAATACTTATTTTCAGAACAGTCGAAAAAACTTGACTGATCTAAGTATCATTTGGTGTGTTTCTGTTACCTTGAATCAGTCTTGCAGAGGTTCAAACTGTTGGATCACTGAACACTTGGATTGGTGGCCTCAGAGCAACTCATTGTTATTTCAGCAGTAATTGGTCAACTTTCCTGACCCATAAGTTTTTTACCTCGACTGTCAGTTTGTATATACTGCTTGCCAAGATGAGTTTATGGTCAATTTCAGAAGCACAGAAAACAGTTGCATCCGTTAGAACATACATCTTTCATACTCATACTTCATTTCATATTTATTAGTTATACATGAAAGAAATGACTCCGTAATCTTTGGAGAATTACTACAAGAATGTGTTGTATTTGTTTTCTGTAATCTCATTGTGTATGAATATTTAGAGCATTATAGAGTAGAAGTGACTGTTATTTTTTGGAGTTGTGGTGGGTTTGTTAAAGTTCCTATGGCATAATTATTATACACACTGGAGAAAATGATTTAGTTATACGATATTATCTAGTTTAGATTTTGTAAAAGTTAATGTAGAATTAGTTTACCTTGATCAATGATGACATTAGTTTAATGACAAAGTAAAGAAAGGTAAAATGTGTGAGTCAGAAACCAAAGGAATCTCTGCTTACTAATATCCAGGGATAGCTGAATTTTCCTTATTTCTCTTGAATCTGTCAGTAATTCATTCAGTTTGTTGACACGAGGAAGCTAGCATTTATTTTTCTAAGCAATAGAGATCCCACAATAGTCAGACACAAGTCATTACACCACAAATCCCGAAATAACAAAAAAAACATACCATTGTTTGTAGATATGATCAAAATAGTTTGTTCTTTTTTATATGAAATAAAAAAGAAATCTTGGACACTGTTGTTGATCAAGCCAGGAGGTGAGCTGTATGGCCCATGGGTCTTAGTAACAGCAGAAATAGACCAAGCAAACCTGATTTAAAATGTATCATCAGCAACTAATTAGTGCTTACTGTAAGCTGGGGGTGAGGTGGAGATAAAGTAAATATGTTACATAACTATAAGTAAAGGGTGTCAATCAAATCAGTCTTCCTTACCTGTGCTCTTATTTCTCTGGCAGATAGTTATTCATAAGAATATTAACTTGGCTAAATACAATGTCATCACATGTAATAACAATTCTTTAAGTCTTTTATTTGAGGGAGGTTGTTCTATGTTTTATATCTGACCATTTGAACTTCTCTGGAGAACAACTGCAATAGTGTCCAAAAAAATTGGAAAGAGTTTTGTCCATCTGTCAGTATGAATTATCTAAATATTCCAACCTGTTTTTTCCTTTTTTGAGAAGTCTATTTATAGATATAATCCAACAATCTAACCATAGTTTGTAATATACGTCCTGGTGTACATATTGTTGACATGATTTAATTGTTTTATTTTTTTTATATATTTTTCAGAACTTTCCAAAAGGCCATTTGATTCACTCACTGAAGGTAAGGAGAATTTGGCATTGATGATACCTTTCATAGGATAAATCTCATCACTTAAAAAGTGATCCTTTAATTATCTGATGTCATTCCACTTTCTGTAGGAAGACAGAAGAATGTGTGGATAGTGTGAGTTTTGTTTGTATGGCTCCCTCTGGATGCCTCTTTTCAGTTTGGAATTACCGGTATATACACATAGTTTATGAATTCAAGCTCAAGAAATCTTTTTTCTTAAAGGTCTTACTCTCACTTGATCGAGTTACTGCCATTAGATATTGCTGCTCCTTATGAAGTCTCCAATGACAGTCTATTGAACATCTGATCTAGGGTCAAAAAATAACATTTTTAATAGTTGCTCACGCTGGATAGCCTATTTTTTTTAGCCATAAGATTCTTCGAATTGAGCACATAATTACCAGTCTTTTTATTTTACCAGGGATCGGGGGAGTGAGGTATTTTAGATAATACCCACTTTCAAGCTTTATGACTGACCCCTCTTGCTTTATCCTTTAATATACAAGTCACTTTGTTTTTGCAGAAGAAAATGAATCTGCATATCACAGTGGTAGGGTTAAGTCCTGCTGAGATGCAGAGTGGCCAAGATCTTTGATTTTTTGGTTTTCCCTTGAAGATTTGACATTTCTTAACTAGTCTGACCACCGGTTAATGAGGTCCAGAAACTACAAAATATATGATCTGGTGTCTGTAAAGGTCATTATCATACAGTCTCCAGTTAAATGTTGGATTAAATTAGGATGCTTGTTGTTTTTGCATTGTTGCAGACAAAGGTGATCCTGAATGCTGAATGCTTACTGTATGGAAAGCAAATGAACTTGATTGGCACACACTTCAAAGATGCAAATCATTTTGTCTATTATGAATGATGAGTTCTTGTCAATTGTGCTGTTTGGAATCCAAGAAAAATAATTATTATAACACATGCATATTGTGATTCGGAGACCAAGGGATCACAGTGTAAAATAATTGCACAACCACTTGGGATACTGCAGTATGAACTGTGAGCGAACAGCTGTAGCTCCACTGTATCTATTGTGGTAATAAGTGTTTCTGTTTATACAGCTATAAAGCAATGGAGATGGGGTGCTTTCGCTTTTCAGTAAGAAGTACCTTGTCATCCCACACGGTACACTCATGGTGGCAGTGGAAGGGTCGAATTTTGGGGAACTTTGCATGTACAGTTTATGTTCAATTTAAAAAGACAGAACTCATTCTTTAGTTATTTTCAAAGAAATGTTAAATATATTTTTCATCAAAGAAAAATGCAGAACGGGATGCCTTTGCTGACAATGACAGTATCATTAAATAGCTGAAAGAAAACATGCACACATTTTCTTTCTGCTCAATTTAAATAGAAAAAGAGTACTGGCATATAAATTGAAGTCTTAAAATACGAAAAGTGCACTATTTAAAAAAATAAAGAAGATAAAAATTATTTTTAGAATCCTTGAAATATAAATATTAATGCAGGAAATATTCTAAATAATAGCACCCCCTACAGCCCCCCACCCACCCATTAGATAGTAGATGGCTGGTTGTCTACCACTGAAGAGGTCTGCAAGCTGTTAACACTTAGCTACCGTTAGTGATATCTATATCACTAGGGCCCTCTACTTATACATGTGCATCTGTAGCCTCTATTCAGAGCTCAAAAGGTCCAAGGATATGATTCATGGGGGAAAAAAATTGGACCAATTTTCTTTTTGTTCATCATAAAGATTAAATAAATGACTGATTAATACTTATTTATTCATGAGGTTCATATATCTCACACAAGTTTAAGCCTGAAATCACTACAGGTTATTACAATATTGACACAAGTTTAAGCCTGAAATCACTACAGGTTATTACAATATTGACACCCTGTTTTAAGTCCTTGACCCAAACTAAGAGGTCGCCGGTGCTTACCGGTATTTTTGCTGTTATGTGAATATCATCACAAAGAGCTGGATGAGAGTGTTCTCCCTTGACATCCCCAGTAATGAGATGTGACACTGCATTGCATTTTTTTAAACAAACACTGCAGCACCGAGTTGTTCTGCCTCTAGGCTGGATTGTTTGGATCATGTCATTTCTGGCTATCTACCAGAGCGGCCCCACAGCAACTAGCCACACTAGATTCCAGCTTCAAACTCAATTTATCCAAATATCATATCCTATATAAGATTTCTCACTGCGTTTTGGAAGCATGTTGTAGTATTTCTTACAATTCGAGGCATTTAGCCTTGCCTTTGCCAGTGGTTCATTTGATCTTTCTTTCATTTAGTATTACTTTATACACATGAGTTGCAACTGTTATATAGCTTTAAACTAGATATTTTCTACTGCACATCCTGTATTCAAATTAAAAACACCTTGATGAGAAGGCATCTTTATCAGATTTAAACAAGGGGATTGTTGAAAGAATTTTTCTTCTTTGCTAAGAATATTACCTTCAATTTTGTATTGCAGTCAGAGTTCTGATCACTTTTACACCAGGCTAATCATGAAAACTCCAGAAACAAAGTTTAAAATATTAGAAACAGTGAATTGTTTTCCATTCTGGGCAGGATTAAGGTCCAAAGAGAAAGAGTCTGGTGTAGGTACCATCTAACTTCAGTGGTCCACAGTGCCCAGATATGCTGGTAAGGTTTCTTCAGTTATATTTTTCCTGCTCACTTGTATCCTTACTCAAACATCTGTGGAAAGAAATGTAACAGAAAAAAGGGAGGCAACTCTTAGAATGATATCCCTTGTTAAATGTCATCTAGTAGCTGCAGTGACCAATAAATGAAATCTGTGGCGCAATGCTAAATTGTGTGAAAAAATGCTATCAATTATGAATCAAGTGCAATGTATCTTCAGATATACTTTCTTTTAGAGAAATAATAATTATGAATTATGAAAGAAAAGATAACATCTATTTGTCAACCATAATTAGCTCCACATTACAAGAAAATTTATTGCTCCACTTAAGGTACTTGTTTAGGATTACAAGTACCAGTACATGTGTATATAAATAAAAATAAATTTAAAAAGTGGAAATACAGTAGGGTCCATAATTTTTTTTCAGAAGAGCAGACTTGGAAAATTTTCTTTAGTTTAGTTTTTAGTTTTTCTGAATCATAAGTATTTATCAGCTTGTTAATTTTGTATTTGGATTTTCATAGTATCTTTTGGACAAAAACATATTTCTTATAGTGTTCAAAATGTGTACATTATTACTTATTAGGTTAGTTACTGACTCACTACGGAAATATATTGGGTTGATCAATCTCATAGATGGCGAGGCGAAGCCGAGCCGTCTATGAGATTGATCAACCCAATATATTTCCGTAGTGAGTCAGTAACTAACCTAATAAGTGTTTTGTTTTCCCGAGGACTATCAAGCGACATATTCATTCACAAATAGCGGTGATCTACGCAAAGCCATGTATACAAGATGCCTTATATCTCGTCCAATTAAACTCATTTAAACTCTTCAAAATTATCAATACCACCTTTCAAATGCGCTTTAAAAATTTTCGCTTCACCCATATTACTTACAATGTTTTGTTGCTATTCAATTTTAAACCTCTGCAGAGATTTGAGCAAATTTAGGCCTAGACGCTGCCATTTTGTTCTGCTCCAGACACAACAATGTGACGTTAATATTCAAAGGGCAACTACTCTAATTTAAAAATAATTTCAAAGGGCCACTACTCTAAATATTTTAATGACTTACTGAACACGATTTCTGTGTTAAATAATATGAAATATCGAGATGAGTAGGTGCGGCGGCGGCCAATGACGGCCATATTGCCTAATATTAATCCTCAAAGAACCTACATAGAGATATATGAGGCAATCACGTGCCATGTTTAATCCAATGAAAATGTGACATTTCAGTCCAAGGGAAAACAATCTTAGATATGATGTCCAAGAGCTGACAAATATTGTTAGAACATGAAGGCTGATACAGTCTGCATTAGTGATATGTTATATTTATTAAATTATTGTGAGCCATGCACAATCAACCTTTATAGTTTCCTCATTTCTCAATTTAAAATTTCATAATCATGGCACATGTTATTTTTTTTGTAAAAAGTGTTTCTGAATAATAACTCCTCAAATCCAACCTTACAGCTTTAGCATCTAGAAAAAATAGTTTGTGATGTAATTAACAGTTCTATTGCATAATTTGAATGGTTAAAGCAATCTTCAAATAAATCAAAATGTTGCTGATAAAAGCGACAGTTGGGTGGTTCTTTTAAAAATCAACTGATAGAATTGCAGATTTCACATATCTTTCTTTATAATATTGAAAAATATGCATAATTTCTTGTTTAAATTTTGGATATGCTCTTGAACAGAAAAAATGCAAGAAATTGTTAACATTAAGTGGATGTCCATTAAATCTGTGTATGTAAATAAGAGACCACATCCTGTTTTGTGGTGAATATGGCAGGATAACGGACTGTTGTACAAACAATTTTTCTGTTTATTACATTACATGAAAACATCCTTGTGGATTATGCGGATACCTAATTATGATCAATTAAATATATCCAGGACAAGCAGTGTCTTCCAGGGGTCTGTGATCTTCAGAAGTAACTGAACTTGGAAATAATTAAATAATTTTTTGGTGGGTTCCTCTGTATAGAGAGGGTAATGGTGCATATGATGCAGAGGTTTGAACACTGACATCTGTGTAATGAATGCCATATGCCGTTCCATTATAACAGTAGGGGTGTTTTAGGAGGATGAGTGCAGAGAACTAGAGGATTCCCTGATCCTATCTTGTCTTTCCTCCCCTCGCGAGCCGGAGTGAGTCAGGTCGGACGGAGAAGCCTGCTCCCTGAAGTAGTGGAGGAAGTTCTTCACTGCTTGTACCAGGCAGCCACTGGGAGAGAGAGGGTACATGCAGCCAAGAGTCCCCCCACAGACGACAGTAACAGACCAGGTGTGGCAAGGGAGGGGCATGTCAAGACTGACCCCCTGGAGTTCAAGTGACCGTAGGGGACTTTGCTAATTGAGTGAAGGAACTGAGACTGCTCTGTGTAGAGAGATGGCAGTGGTGAAACACTGTTAGATAAGAAGAAAGTTTGATATATTATTTTTGTGTGTGTGGTTTCTCTGCACTCAGATTACAGGGATATACTCTGTGATAGTCTTGTCGGAGGCAGTCTTAACAGTCAACATACAGTAGAAATGATGCACTGTCAGTGTTGTTGATTGCAATCAGCTGATTCTGGAAACAGCTGATATTAAGGGTGAACCTTACAGGACTAGCAGGGACATGGCATGCCTGGTACAGAACTCTTCCTCTGTGGGTAAGGTCTTCATCCTACAGCTGTTAACAGGAGTGTACAAACTTTGATGATGCTTGTGGTTAATGTTTAATATTTAGTTCTCTCTTCTTTGATTCATGCACATGCAGTGGATAAGGGTGTGATAATGTGTTCTAAAAAAGTATGATTGATTCATTGAATTTTTACTGATAAATCTACTGGTAGTAAAAATGCTTTCTTTGATAATGTCAAATAGGCATTGATAAATTTTCAATTTCAAATGACAATCAAGAATTTGGGGAATTTAGCTTAAAATAGCCTTGCCCTGGCAGCTAACATCTAATGATTGCATCTAGTTTGCTGCATATCTGTAGACTAAGTAATATATTACTTATCTTAAAATATATTTACCAGTAAAGTTTCTGCTGGGAACCATGGGTTAATGAGATTGTAGGATAAAGGAAGTGTAGCCAGAAAGAAACATCAATTGAATAAACACCCCACCACTACAGTGAAGGCCTAGGGCCCCTCCTAATGGACCACAAGTAAATAGCCATGAATACTAGAGTTTGTTTTGCTATAAACAGGTGTTTGAACACTACTGGTAATGCCCCTGGGTCCAGGCGCTGCTGCACACAGCAGTGGGGGGGGGGGGGTCTGGTCTTTATTTAGTCTGGGATGGAGTGTCATGACCAATTTACAGTCACTGTCTGATTGACCTGCTCTACCGCTCCGAACTCACCCAGAGAGCAGTGTAAAGGACACCCACATACAGATAAATCAGGAAGAAATGTGTAACAATATAACATCTTAAAACATAAGAGCAAGAGAAGAAGATGAACAATATGTTACTCAGTGTTATACAAAAGTTTACAATTTTTATGTTGTAATCTGGAAAACATTCCAGTCATGGTATGTTTTAAGTTGTTTTGAAAGTGCTGTGTAAGAAAATAACCCTGCGACAGATACGCCATTGTAATACATAGATTGTCCCAATCAGCAGGAAGCATTTACTACTGTGGTCTCCTTACCACTACCATTGGTAGGAAGTGATACTGATCTCCCCCTCTCCCCTCAGCTTAAAACCAGCGACAAGTAAATAACTCTAATCCTGCTACAGCTATTTCAGTTCAGGGCTCCTGTTTAATTGCGAAAAAGAGATGATAAATATGGCCTCATTTTAATTGAATATGCTGCAGTTTCTGTAAATAGCTGTGAATGAGCATGGTCGATAGAGGGCCTGTCTACTGCTCTGTGTCTTCTTGACTTCTGGATGTTTTCACCTGTTTGGTAACTCCAGAGAATGGAAGATGAAGTGTCTTCATCAAATCTTCCTTTGAACTTTCATACTGGTAGTATATGTACTTTAATAAAGTGCAAGTATTGAACTACATCAGACAAGTCAGATAATTAACCAAGGTACAAAGGCCTGCTTACACTTAATAAACCAAATTGTGATTAGAAACAAAATAAAAATACCCAATGTTTTGATGTTTTTAGGTCTAAGAGAGGGTGAGTTTACAGTTGGTGAATTAGAATTTGTTTTACGATAAGTAATCTGCTGTCTAGCAGACACCCAGGGAGATTATGGCATTTCCCAATCCTCATGTTTAATATCAAATCTTTACAACCGATAGGCATCCTCTATTTTTGTTTATGCGATATTAATCTGTAAAATACATTAAATCTGAGAAAAAACATGATGTCTTATGAATGTGAACACACACCCTGTAGCCCCACCATTTCAGTTTACTTACAGTCAACATCTTCATGTACAGAACATTTTTTTTTGCATGAGTGTAAGAGATCATACTGTGTCAGTTTTGATAAATCCTATCGTTCCACACAAGCCTAACCTCATGTTATTCTTTGTTACAGAATTATCACATGGGCCAAAGAGAATAAAGAAGAATTGGGGTAAGTTTAGCAGGACCTACCCAGTGTTTGTATTGTAGGGAGAGGCTAGAGTTTGTATTGTAGGGAGAGGCTAGAGTTTGTATTGTAGGGAAAGGCTGGAGTTTGTATTGTAGGGAGAGGCTTGGGTTTGTATTGTAGGGAGAGGCTGGAGTTTGTATTGTAGGGAGAGGCTAGAGTTTGTATTGTAGGGAGAGGCTGGAGTTTGTATTGTAGGGAGAGGCTGGAGTTTGTATTGGAGAGGCTAGAGTTTGTATTGTAGGGAGAGGCTGGAGTTTGTATTGTAGGGAGAGGCTAGAGTTTGTATTGTAGGGAGAGGCTGGAGTTTGTATTGTAGGGAGAGGCTGGAGTTTGTATTGTAGGGAGAGGCTAGAGTTTGTATTGTAGGGAGAGGCTAGAGTTTGTATTGTAGGGAGAGGCTGGAGTTTGTATTATAGGGAGAGGCTAGAATTGGGTAACGTTTATTGCAGCTGTGATTTATAATATAATCAGCCTACGGTACTTTGAAAAAGTAGGTAGACATCTAACCGAGTTATTAATGTAGAAGTCAAAGACAGTATCTTAATTGTGTAGAATGAACAATCAGTTGATGAACCTGGTATTTGTACTTTGCTGTTATCTGTCTGCTGTAGAGAAAAGGCTAGGTCTGATTATGTGTTCAACAATGTGATTTATATTTTAGTAAATGTTTCATGATTAGAGGAATTTTATTAAACTTATAATCATACATGGCTGTTATGTAGTTGTCTTTGCTCATTGTGGTTTCATTTGGATAAGTGATCAGATTTATGGGTTGGCATTGTAAGAAATTAGAATGTTCTAAGATTTTTCTCTTCCTCTTCATTTCTCTGTTGTTTTCTTTGTAGTGTCACGAAATCTAGTGATACACAGGAAATCTAATGAGAGGGCCAATGGTGCCTTACTATTCAGGAGTTTTAACCTGTTTGCCTAAGTTGTGAATGGCTTTGAACACTGAAATTTTGTGCATGCTTTTCAGATTTGATAGATATGTTCTGTCTCGTTGTCTCTGCAGTAAGCGGCAGTAAGCCTGTAGTGGACATTTGGAGGTTGTTTGGAGTGTTTGGCCGAGAGGTTGCCTGTTTATGAATGGAGGCTCTATCATATTGTTTTTACAGTTCTCCAACTGACACAGGTTGAACATTTGGTTTCTCACAAACATGAAGCTTGAGAATGCCAAGATGAAGTGGGCTCAGTGGTAATGCTGTTTATGACTTTTCTCTGAACAATAAAGTTCTTGATAACAGAGCTATCTGAGGTAAAAAGTGCAGCCTGTCTTTAAGAGGTTGTCTGTACCTTTGCTAAAAATTGTTGAAAAAGATATTATTCTTTAAAAAAATGGAGAGAAAAAAAACAAACAAAAAGTGATCTGATCGTAGATTAGAGCAGTGTTAGGTCAGACGTAGAATCTGCCAACACCCCCACACGTTCCTGATTGAGAAGTCTTTGATCCTTGCTGCTGATGTGAAGTGTCTTGATTTGCCATCTTGGAGAATGGTACCGGTAAACCGGCAGTAGGGTATAGTACAAAGCAACATCTGGTGGGGGAGGCCTGCTTGGAAATGGCAGCAATGTTTGTTTTCCACTTGTTTACTCTGGCTCACCACTGGATAATGCTGTCTATTGAATCACTGTCTTCACATTAACATTCTCATCAGCTGTATTAATTAGGTTTGAGCACTTCACAAGGTTTTGTGATGAGTCAAGAGTTAAAATGAAAGGCCATAGATTACATAAAGGTATAAACAGCTAAGCAGCCACAGGTTCCTACTCGGCTCCTTAGGGCTTCTCGTTCATTTTTTTTAATTCATTAAGTTCATCATTAACAAAATTGAAGGCAGTTAAACCCATGTGATTTAGATTTGGTAAATACCGTAGCTTCATGTATCTTTACATTGCCACTTGTCTCAATCTCTCTCTGAGTAAACAACTACAGCAGGCAAGTGGCCTGACATATGAAGTTTAAATTGGCATTTCGTTGGGTATGTTCAGTTTGCTTACTGTTGGCAGCCACTGCATATTATTGACTTATTGTTAAATCTAAGGATAACTTTGATGATATTTGGGATAAATAAATGAATTTTAAAATTTGTCTCCTTAGATTTAGTGGATATCAAATTTCTTAACAATAACAGATGAAGGATATGATTTTGGAGGAACCAGCATTTTACTGACAGAGGTGGGGTGGGGGGGGTTACTGAGCAATCACAGAGATCTTAGAGTACATCACCAGAGTTGTTTGTTTCATGTGCAGTGTCACATGTACTTGTTCTGAAGCACTGGTAGGCACACAGTTGCAATTGCCTTTTCTGCACATTCCAAGACACAACAACATCTTGGGCTACTTGCACTGTGTGGGTTTGGAAGAGCATTTATTTTTCTGTTATCTGTATACAAAAATATTTGTCAAATGGTTATAGGGCCATTGATGTCATGCAGCCCAGGAGGGGGTCCATGGGGGAGAGAATTTATTGGTCTGTCATGATTATGTTCTGGTCTGGATTAAACAATAGAGCACACAGTCACAATCTGTGTACATCTCCAGGGGCTTAATATCAATGAAATTAAAACAGACTCAGATAATACCTGCTAATGGAGAGAAATAAAGCACTACATGTGTTTTATCTTTGCTTTACTGGCAGTGAACAAGATCTGGCCTAGATAACGTGCCTCCCTCTGTTTACAGCAGCTTGTGTTGAGATTCAAATCACTCTAATTACAGAATGCAAGAACAGTTAATTATCTTATCACTTTCCTTAAATACATCTTCAACTATGTTTAGGAACAAATTTTGATACCCTTTGTTAAATTTAGACCAGACGCTTTATAAATACTGCTAGTTTAATTTCAATTACTCGTAAATTAGGTTTACATCAGATGCTGCAGTGAAATAAATTGGTGAAATATTTGAACATTTTGAATGTCATTGATTTAATGTGAATGTTGATATTACCTCAGCCTACAAAAACATGCTACCTAGAGAAGATTATTTACAAAAAAAGAGTCTGTTGTGCAGAAGTCATGATTATGGGATCCTAGAGCATACCTTTGAGGTGAAGTTACTGCACATAAAACACAAGGGTTTATGAATCTGTTTTGTTAAGACGTCACCTCTGTGTCTTTATGTCACGGTTTTTATCACCCAGATCTTTCATCTGGTAACAATGAAGATTTCCCTGTTGACATTGCCAAGAGTGTTCTGTAAATTGCATATTTTCATTAAGCTTGAACTCAGCAAAGAATTTTATGACTGATACTTAGGGTTATGGAGAATGGTAGGATTAACCAAGATGTGATGTAGAATTCGAATTTGTAAACACTTGGTACGATATTACTGGGGGCCCTTTCTTCAGCAGCAGAAACCTACAGGGTTGTCTGTCAGTAGCTGCCCAATCAGACCTAGTCACTGTTGCCCCTCTGTCCATGCATTATTTGTTGGAAGTTGGCAAAATAATTCTTTGTGTTGGCAGAAACCATATCTGCTGATGGATTGATAACTAGCTCCAGAGAAAATTCTGCATGTACAGAGAGCTTCCAATGTTACACAACAGCAATTACCGTCGCTGCTGTCTGATGTCAGGCTCTGATGAGGTGGTCAGAGACCGACCAGAGCTCTGAGGGAGAGGCTTTGGTCCGGGGCCAGGTAGTGCTCAGACCACAGATGTGAATGCAGCTTCTACCTGATCTCATATTTATCAATGATCATCAAGAACAAAATGTTCTGCAGCATAGCATGTAGATCTACAAACTTGCATGTACTATCATTATTTTTTGTGGAGACTTTGAGTATATTTTTATATGAATCTCATTGTCACATCATTATCACTAGCAAACACTTCAAACAAAGATGTTTTCTTCTTTAACACATTACATCACATTTGTGTTGACTTGGAGTGAACTCCACTGCATATATCCTGCACAACATTCTCTGGTCATGTTTTATTGGTTTCTTGTTTACTAAAAATGGTTTTTATTTTCTTATTATAAAAAGATTATGTGTATAAGAATATGTCTGCTCTGATTGAATTTGTTGGGCAAAGATTTGCAAGGTTTGTGGTGTTTGTTATTCTTTTATCACATTAAATTGTCATATGGACTTAGTGCAAGAAATCATTATAAAACAGTTTTAAAGTTTTTATTAACAAAGACAATCATTAATGAAGAAGGAAATAATTTGATAGGATTCATCTTTTGACTGATTGGTAAATATTTCATTTGACATCAGAATGAAATGTTTTCATTCACATTAGAAAATTGAAAAAGGAACCAATGAAAGACCATCATTCAGTTCTTGAACATGAGGGGGAAAAACATGTCTTTTAACAGTGAGTCAGTCATTATCACCTCAGACAGCAACAAAAGCTTATTATCACAGACAGCGGCCATCAGTATGGAGTCTATGGACTGGGGTAATGTTAACACTGTTGTTTTGGAGGAAGTTTTTGTTGTCTTCATTGGCTGTGGCACTGTTGTCACTGAGGTCCAGGGTGTTGTTGTCAGTAATATCTTTAGGGTAAATGGTTATTTATTCAGTTTTATGATCTAGGTCTGGGGTAATGTTGTCAGTGATTTCTTCATAAGTGATGTTGTCAGAGATTCTTAGGGTCTAGGGTTATGTCGTCAAATATATGTACTAGGTCTGGGGGGGAAGTTGTCAATGATATCTATATTGTCAGGGGGATGTTGTCAGTGATATCTATGTCAAGGGTTATGTTGTCAGTGATATCTTTGTAATTCTTGGTGATGTTGTCAGTGATATCATCATAATCTTGGTAGGATTGTCAGTGATATCTACATAATCTTGAGTGAACTTGTCAGTGATATCTTCATGATGTAGGTTAGTGTTGTCAGTGATATCTTCCCAATCTTGTGTAGTGTTGTCAGTGATATCATCATCCTGGATGATGTTATAAGTGATATCTTCATGATATTGGGTGAGGTTGTTAGTGATATTTTCATGATCTTTGTTAGGAGTGATTTTGTCATTATCTTTAGGGTTTATATTGATGTCAGGGATATCTTCAGGACATTGGGTGATGTTGTTAGTCATATCTTTAGTGTCTAGGGTCATGATATCAGTGATATCTTCGGCATCTGGGGGTAATGTTGTCAATATTTTCATAGTACAGTGTTTTGGATAGTTTCAGCATTGAATGCTTATCATCTGATGTGATGTTGTTAGTATTTGTTATGTTGTCAGTGGTACCATCATGGCTATTTTAAGTGAAAAAAAGATTTTCAATTGGAGAATTGGCAAAAGACCGAAATAACCCTTTATTATTGTAATTCTTATGGCACTATTATAGTAATTCTTATGACACTATTGTTATTGCCTCTACCCTGTTTCCTAGAAAATTCTTTTAGTTTTATTCTTAACCAAATTGGATATTTTTATTACCAGTAGTCAAGTCCATGTTTAATATCTTCTTAATTTAATTCTTTACACCTATGAGTACTTATGATCAGACTAGGCAGTTAAATATTAGCAATGTGTTGATTATTGCCCTTGTTTTCAGACACAAGTAGCAGCAGTAGTTGGTCCCCCCTTTACGGGGGAGGCACATCTCTAGACCAAGAGGCCATCCAGTACATCCACAAGTTCTACTGCAAGGACTGCCGAATGGAGGCAGAGAGGGCAGAGAAAGAAAAGGCAGCAGCAACAGGGACTGATGGGAAGGGGGAGGGCGAGACGGAGCAGGTGCCCCCCACTAGTCCCCAGTCTACCCTGGAGGAGATGTCACTACAACAAAGCATGGACAAAAATAAAGAATGTAAGCTGTCTGTGCCAGCCAATAAAAAACCGTCTCAAATCTGTCACCAAAATGTCTGTCTTTGTCAAAGTTCTGTTCTTAATGTCTTTGAACTATGGTTATTGTTTCGTCCTATTTTTAGCACTGAAGAGAAAACTGTTGATGAGGCGATCTGTCAATGAACTGGTAGACCAAGGAATATACCCCCGTAAGTTACAAGGAATTCAGTCTTACTTGAAAATGTAGGAAAGTACTTGATTAAATCACAGATTAATAGCCCCCTAAAGTGATTTGTGTAATTCATCTCTGATTTGACTATTTACAGCTTTGAGTACACCACCAGCATTTGCAGAACAGAGGCGCCACCTAGAGAGAGCAAAGGTCAGTGGTGGTCTAGCTCTCACAAACTGTGTCTTGTTTTAATGTATAATTGTTTCATTGTATAAATGATTTTAAACTCTCTTAAGTTTGAAACAGAAGCCAGCTTGCCTTGGAAACAGATGCATTTATATTTTTTTAAAGTTCTGTTGAATGAAGTGTAAACATTCAAAAGAATTGTAAAAGAGATTTTGAACAATTATTCAACTGAAGATGATACTCATCCTAAACAAAGATGCCTTTCAAAATGATTTATTAAAAAGTTGTTTTGAATCTATCTGCTTTACTGGGTTCTTTGAAATTTTTATGGGGGGAGGGGGAGGTTGGGGGAGAGGGGATGATGCTAATCTGCTATACAATTATAAGACGAGTACATCAAGTGATAATACGAAACAAATGCATCATATTATATCCTCCAAGTTTATGTGAATCTTGACACGACTAGTATCAATATTTTCTTAAACAATAAACCGATCTGCCTGCTCAGCTGATATTTTGGGTTGAGGTTGTTGACCTGTTAAGCTACTTGCTGTGTGAAGCTAGAGGACATTTCCTTTCCACCTTATTCTCACCCGAGAGATGAAGTATTGTGATAAACCTTTCTTCTGCAGACAAGTAAACATCAATGTCTCTGGCTTACCCATCAGACACATGCTGCATTACATCACACAAAAATTCCCCCTGCTTTCTAAATTCTTTTAAATATCTCATAATCTAACAGGTCCTAGCAAGTAATTTTCCAGAAAATGCTATAGCCAGGTCTCTCGCTAGGTAATGGGCTGATGTGCCGAGTCCTTGAGTCATATCAGCAATGCTGTGTGGAATGTTGGCACGTGCCCAGATACATTATCTTGCAAGACAACAGAAAAAAGATGTGTATTCTGTCTAAGCCTCCCACACCATTCCCTGCTCGGTAATCACAGACAGCAGCCGCACTCGAGCACTCTCAGCTCGAGCTGCCGCAAACTCAGTTTTAAACTATTAAAATTGATGAGCATTGAAACGAAGAAATACATCATGCTAATTACCAATCAATGATATACTCAATGGTTACAAAGTTTTTACTTGCAACACTTGCTGCTGATAAAAAAGGGAAGGAAAATAAGCCTTGCTTTACATCAGAATTACCCAGTTTATTCCTGTACACATTTAATTCACTCACAATCATAACATGGCAGCTTGGTTGATGGTAAATAAGTTTGACAGATTGATCTGGCAAAATAGCATCCCTCATTTGTTTAACAATTTTGGCAGATTTGAAGGAGTTTTATTTTGCAAACTGGCAAACACTTGTTAGCACTTGAGAAAACTTTCATTCAGAAGATTTAGGTGCCATAAACTTCAATTTAAGTCTCAGATCACAAGCTGTAGTGAGAGGCAGATATAACAAATGAACTTCGCATCAGCTAATCCTGTCAAAAGAATTAGTGCCCATTTTTTTTTTCTTCAATTCTTCATTATCATTGTGTGGTATGTCAATTTCTCTAAAGTGCTAGAGCATCACTTATGATGCCTGCTACACTGACCTAGTTCTATTATTTAAATTGTTTATTTTAGTTTGTCTGTTTTAATGAAAAAAGGCATCTGCAGATCTTCTTCTCATTTGTACAACTACATGTGTTCTATCTCAGTTGAGATTTGCATGTCCTCCCAATTTATTGTATAACTTCTTTTAGACTTTTTCCTAGAATATCTGAACTAGTTAATGTTGGCTGTGTTGTAGATGTTGAGGTTTATTAACCATTTATTAATGCTACAAATCAAGACAAACCAACCTGAATTTCTGCCCATTAAATTATACTACCACAAAGGATTAAGATTAAAGACTTATTAAATGTTGATCTGTATTTTTCAGACTGGGGACCTACTGAAACATAAAATACAGCATCGTCCAGACAGACAAGTCTTAGTACAGCAACACATCTTAGAAGGTTTGTGCCATCATCATTATACACATGCCTTTGTTTTGATGAGGCTCAATTTACTTGAGATTCATTGTAATCTAATACTTCATCAGGGCATCCAATCCTTTTAACAATGACACCAAAATCTTAGTAATCAGCATTATCATTATGTTATGTAGAGAGAATAAGGAGAAAAATGGTTGCGTTGACTTAATCAGATTGGATATAAATATTGATTACAATTCCTGGTACTGTAGACACAAAGATTGACCCTTCCCTTCATGAGCGACAGCGTAAACTGAAAAGGGCTCGAATTGCAGATGACCTGAATGACAAGCTATCTCACAGACCGGGCCCCCTGGAACTGGTGCAAGGAAATATTCTACAGACAGACAATGAAACCTTCAGAACAGCTCTACAAGGTATATTGATTGATTTCTTATTATTATGATTTTTTATTAAAGTTAAGAACCCGACTGTTTCACTTTTAAACCATTTCTGGGATAATTTCAGTAATGTTAAGGGCATTGACCATTTCATTCTTACGTGAATAAATCTTCTCTTCCAGCTGGATCCATAAAATTCAATAGGACATTTGACGAGGACTCTGAGTCCAATTATGGATTTGAGGATGAGAGTACCACCACCAGTGATGGAGTCCCTTCTCCCTGTGACTCGTCCATGTCGGAGGTGTTTAGTCCCCCCATTATCCCCCTGGCCCCAGATATCCCCGCCTCCCTCAAGTTCTCCGTGCCAGGCACACTCCCAATCACATTTACAACAGGGACGACTCTAACCAATGTGACCGGCGTATCGGGATCCAGTGCTCTGACATCATTTGCAAAACTGTCTCCCATCACGACTCAATCCTTCAGTGTTACAAACACTTCCCCAGTGAATTCTAATGGAGTGAACACAGTAAATGGGGGCAAGTTTGGCAATGGACACAATTCAAATGTAAACAAAAATAGACCTAAGAAACCAAAACCCAAAACACAACCAAAAACAAAAGTGATTAAATTTCATGAGTACAAAGGACCTCCAAACGTAGTGAAGACTCAGACAGTGGTTCCAACTAGTAATCCCTCAAGTGAAACTCCCTACCACATCATGCTACAACAACAGCAGTTGTTTTTACAGTGGCAGTTGGAATTTCAGTCCAAAAATCCTGGCTCAACGTCTGGTCGTCCTGTTGTGGTTTCGTCCCAGCAGGTTGGCACTGAACAGCCAGGCTCTATACAGGTACAGACAAGCAGCCCAGGGGCCGTCCCATTGCTGACCTCACCGGTGCCTGTGTCCTCCCCTGGCCCGGTGAATACACAGACCAGCATGCAGGGACAGCCTGAGCTGGCCTCGCCCCCGATAGTGGTACAGCAGCCCATGAAGCCTGCCCAGACCACCATCATTCAGACCCAGCCCCAGGTCCAGGTGCACACCCAACTACAGGGACAGCCCATGGTGCAAGCCCAACCACAGGTGTCTCTCCAAACTCAGTCAGGAATTCAGGTGCAATCGTCTGGACCATCCGCTGCACAGGTGAAATCTAGCATGATGGCCAAGCCTGCTCCGGTTGTTACACAGCTTCATAGCTCCTTGCCTGTTCAGACATCACCAGTGCAGAGCAAACCTTTTGTTCAGACAAAGACAATTATACACGGTCAGCCTTCGGTGCAGTTACAGTCCATAATTCCAGGAAAACAACAACAAAAGACAACAGTGCAGAGAGCTCGACCGGTGTTACAAAACACAAAGAACTCTTCTGGAAACATAAATAAGCCTCTCATGAACCTGGAGGACATGAAGGTGGCAGATTTAAAAGCTGAACTCAAAAAGCGAAACTTGACTGTGTCTGGTCCAAAACCTCAACTTATTGAGAGACTGAAACCATATCTAGACATTAATATAGCACCCAGTTCAAACACAAACAACAGAACAGACATGAAGAAGTTACCAGTTCATGCTGTCGTGAACGTTCAATCTCTGCCCATGTCGTCATCATCACCCGCGATTCTTTCAACCTCAAACGAGGTGTCCATGTCCTCCACTTCACCCCCGATATCTCCAACGATCAGAGACAAGATCTTCAATCCCTTGTCCCCTGAGGTGATGGACATTGCCCCTTCTACCAGTGTCCTGACTGCTCAGATGAAAAACAGTTTGCACTCTGCCAGCACAGGGTCCATACCCATGGCAGTGGACAACTCTAGACCCCCTTCTGTTAATCCGGAAATCTCCATGGATGTGGATTCAAATATAGACTTTTCCAGTTTTGTTAATTTTAGTCAAGCAAATTCATCAGCCATCTCTTTACCTGCAACAATTACGCTGACTACTGTGAATTCAGTTCATCCACCACAACCTACCAACATGACCAGTCCACCCATCATCTTGGAACATACGACCCAAGCATCCCCTCATCCCTCACAGGAGGAAATCCTGCAGCAACAAAGGATTAAAATTGCTCAACTTCAGAAGCAGCTGGAGGAATCTCAGAAAATTTTACAACAACAGATGCAGCAGCAGCAGCTGCAGCACCAGTTGCAGCATAATAATCCCAGACAAACTACCACTTCTACACGGGCTACGCCACAGCCTGCTTCACCTCAGCAGATTCACCAGGTTGTGCAGCAGCCTACATCCCCTGCTCATGGTATACAGCTCACACAGAACCCCACATCTCCTCGGATACAGCTGATCAAGCAACCAACTTCACCACCACAGCTACAACAGAATTCTCCCATAATGCATCAGCCATTGTCACCACCACAGCTGCCACAACAAGTTCAGATTATACAGTCACCAGTTGGCCAACAACACACACTCAACACCATCAAAATAGAAAGTGATGGCAAAGCAACGCAGCAACCTGCAACAAAAATGGTGCAAATTGCTGCTCCTCAGACGATATCTTTGGTCAACAGTTCTGGACAACCTTTGACCATACCGGTCGTATCGCAGGGCATGCAGTCCATTCTGATGCCGAACTTGATGGACAAAACAACCAAGCAGAACCTGGAGAATTTTGTGGTGAGCCACGGTTTGAACCGGAGTCTGAACATCTCTACCAAACCAAGCACCATTGTCAGCAGCTCGTCCATCCAGCAGCCATTTGTAGGGCGAACCATCACCCTGTCCCCCATCAATGGCATCAACCCAAGGTCAGTCACATTATTCTTTCTCAAGCATCACGACAAACAACAAAGGGTTTTGTATTATAGTTTGTAAAAGTGTTGTAGCAGTAACCATTATGGACACTACTTTGTTCACTGTTTTAGGTTTTGCTTTTATCTTTGACACAGAGAAAGAGAATATAGAAACTACAAAATGTACTAAGATTTAAGTTCAGAGGCCTTTGTAATCCCTTGATTTGACATTGTGATTAAGTATGTGATGAATGGGCTTTGTGGGTAAATAGTAAAAGAGGGAGAAGCTTACTGACAGATTGTTCCTATCTGCTTTGTGTAGTCCAATGCTCCCATTGTTTATCAACAATCTTTTAGACACAATTATGCATGTGTTTATTGAGAAAGAAGTGTTTATGTCTTGTGTTCTTAGAGATTTCCAAAAAATTGGGGAAGGATTCAATATCCATATATCTGCCTGTCAGTATAGAGTGCACTATAAAACGGTTACAGAATGAGTACGTCAGCCATCTGCTACTGTTAGCTAGTGCATGAAAATGTTATCTGATGTGAAACAAATTGTCTTGTATTCATTGCACTGTTCTTTTCTGTGATGTCTACCAAGCACTTGTGATCACACTGTGAACCCTGTTGTACAAAGTCAATTTTTTTATTCCATCCAATTCATTAGTCAGCAAATTCAAATTAATGTTAACACAAGACATAAACAGGTAGCTGGCAATGGCTACTAAAAAGTTCATTTTGAAAGTTGTTACGAGCTGACAGCACATTGTAGTATTTTTTTCATTTTATTCATGATTGTTTGTAGCAAACCAGCCTCTGTACCATCTTCACCCGTGGAGGGGAAAAATCAAATCATGCGGACAGCCTCCAATCCTTTCTTTGTTCCTATGAGGAAAGAACCGCCTAATTATGACGATGCTGTTAAAAATCTGGCAAATAAGGTATTATGTGAAGTCTGTCTAGAAAACCAGATTGTCTAGAAAACATCTGGTTTTCAGTTACTGTGTTGATGAAGACTTTTGTTAATTTATTAATTGTTTAGTTGTTTCATTTCTTTTCACTATTTATTTTTATTTCAGGGTCAGAATTTATCTCTAGTAGATAATAATGCTGCCACAAAGACGTCTGTTAAAAGTCAGGCAATGGATGATGTTTTGGAAATTCTCATCAGGAATGGAGGTAGATTAAAAAACAAAAGCCATGAAATATGATAGACATATCCAGATATAACAAATGATGTTTGATAAGACTTCTTATGGCAGGGGTTTAACTTAATACTTGTAATGTTTCAGAGCTACCACCCAGTGCTGCCCAGGAGCCCCCACCCACCCCAAAGACGCAGACATCAACGGTCTCCACAACGACCTCAGAGACCACGGTGCCAAGTTCCCAGTTCCAGTTCTCTGTGTTTGGTGGTTCCACTGCCACCACACTGACAGTCAGTGCTAACTCAGCCTCTGACACCACAGATGTTTACTCACTGCTGAATGGACCAATCACTGCCACTCCCTCTGTGGCAGTCAAAAAGGAGTGTAATACTCCACCCCCCTTTGTTCTTAGTGAACCCCCAGACAGTAAAGACTTAGGCCTGGACATCAATGAAATGCTGACCCAAGACTTGACCTCAATGGATTGGGCGGATGACGCCCAATTCAACCTTGACCTCACGGATACCTCCACCATGCAAACAGACCAAGACAAAGTGGGATCCTCCAAAGACATCCTGAGTGTGCCAATCGACGAAAACTCCAAGAATAATCTGCATGGCTCAGAGCCAGATTTGGCAGCATTAGGCATAAATGACACTGAAAGTGTGAATATGGACGTCTCTGATTGGCTGGATGTGATCATGCCTTCCACTGGTTTGACCCCACTTAGTGCTAATGCCCCAGTGCAGTTTCCCTCAGATCCTATACTCACTCCTAAAACACAGCAGGAGGTGCTAGACCTGTTCAGTTTTGAGGATGGTGAGTTTGGAACACCGACAGACCTACAGACAGGGATCAACTGGGAGAAGCTTACCAGCTCGTCCAACTAGTTGTCAAAGTAGAATAAACAAATTACCTTGTCTATAGGAATTAGTTAAAACTGGGTTCTGACTCACTGATAGAAGTTCTATGGTCAGAACCCTGCATGTTATTATTTATATGTAATTGTTATTGATGTGATTAACAGTTGATATATATATATTCATATATATGAAGGGTTATTATTTCAAATGCTCTTTCAAGCTTGGACCAATTATAAGGGAGACACACACACATCAGACTCTGGTAAAATTATTGCTATAGTTTTATGGAATCAAGTTAGTGTCAACAATGATAAGACCAACTGAAATGTAAGCAGAGGTGTGCATGGAATTTTTTTAGCTTATTTTGTATAGGCAGTTATTTTTGCCTTCTCAAGCTTTGTGCAGTGCTCATTTTGAGATTAAAGTCATATGTTTATAATTTTCTTTTTTTGATGTTGAAGTACTTATATGTATTTTTTTCTTGGAATTTTTTTGATTTCCATCACATACAGAGATATGACCTCTTTTTATCAGCAATTCAAGTGTGTCCCCTTCCCTCTCATTCACTAACTCACTGACAGCATATCGCCTGCTATGTGTTTTGGGTCCACATATATCGGATTGTTTACATATTGTATTGAATCTTTCTTTGTAGCAGGAGATATGCAGTCAGTGTGTTAACCAGCTCTTGTCATCTGTCATTATTTTATAAATAGTTCATAGCTGTGCTCAAATGCATTCCATCCAGACAACCTAACATTGACAGAGCTCTACCCAGCAATGTGGATTTACCAGTTCTGTTCAGTGTTCTGGGGACCATGCTTAGAACCAAAATCTTCCTCAAGTCTACTGACTGACCAGAGGAGGATTTTGCGACACCAAACCTATTATATTTCATTCAATATTATATTGATAAGGAAAACTTGAGACCACGTTTGAGTAATTATATTTCTAAAAATACCTCTCAATTTTGAATTTGGCCATAAATTCTTCCTTTTAGATTACCTTTTAAACAATAATGAAAATTCCTGGTTTGGGTTTGATATTTAATGATTTGAATATTTCAACTATTGTTTTTAAAAAGATAGTGTGAATATCAGAAAATCATAGAGTAAACAAAAACTCCTTTGATACATTCCCCAATCTGGTAGGCCCACTTTGCACTTTATCAGAGAACACACTCCTTTATTTTCTACATTCTGTATAATTATTTAATTTACTATGACTTCATATCCCTAGGTAGTGGATAGATTATCTTGTTTATTACATAAGTAACTGAAACAGAGGAGTTTGATTCCAAACATGAAGGGCAATTTCATATGTTTGTTATTTAAATTCTAGTGGGCACATATTCCTTCTGTAAGTGCTGAGTATTTATTTGAAATCATACTGTGCTAGTTTCATTTTCTCAATTCTTACTTTTTCACATTGATGTCACCCTTATACTTACTAACAGAAACAGTAGGGGTCCCCCCGGGACACCATTTATAGGAACAAACTATTTCATGTGTGCAATAGAAGAGATCAATCAGTCACTATAGTGATTTATTGGGTTTTCTAGCTCCACCTCTTTTGATATTAATATTTGTATTGTATATCAGATGTTGCTGTGAATGGCTGCTGGCATCTCTCAAAAGTAAGATATTAGATTGGTATAGTACATTTTCCTTGTTATAGATCCACTTATAAAGTAAACAAATTTACAATAGATTGATCCTTTATCGACAATAAGCATAAGGTGTAACAAATTAAATATTAAATGAAGTAATTTTACCTGAGAAAAAAAAGTGATTTTGGGTTACTGGTAATTGTATGCATGCACTGCTGTCATTAATTAAGGGTTTCTATAGCCAGACAGGTTTTGGAAATGATAAATCAGACTTGCTTAATATTTTGATAGACATTTTGATCTTCTCATTTGTCAGACTAAAGGTCTTCCAATTTGTTATTTGATGAAAATTGTTGTCATTACCAATTTAAGTTTACAACTTTTGTTGAAAGTGTTAAGTGCCTTTAAAATGACTTGTTAAAACAGATTCAAATTTGAAGTTGGCAATGAAAACTGCAACCTCCCTCCGTTTCTATCTTATAGTACCGTACAAATTATTGCACATTTTGTAACCTGCCATAAAACAATTAGAGATTCCAAGAAATTGGTTGAATTACATGTACATGCATGTATATGTAATATCTTAACTCGAGTGAGAAATCGGTAGTTAATGCGTTATGAATACAATTAAATGAAGTACATCAGATGATATATAAACTAAAACAATGATGGTGCAACAATTTGAAAATTTACCCTGTATAGCTTGTATAATGTTGTTACCCTGGGTATTTATTTGGAGTGATAACAGCTTATGAAATAACTTTGTAGATATGTTGGGTTTTTTTTTTTTTAAATACATGTGTGTTATTGCCGTGTGTATGAGTATTTGCACATAGAGTAATATATTTGCATTGTTAGATCACAATCTTGTTTTTTGTGATGATTGTTGTTATTTATTTTGTATTTGTAACTTTGAATTGACTTGAAAAGCATACAAGCACTGACTATATATCTGTTACATTTGGGTCTCTTGTGGCAATAGTATGAAAATAGAAAGTTTTCACAGTTAATATTCATGCATTTATATTATACCTACTACTGTAACTGCAGGCAATTTGTGTGTTTTTAATATATCTAAATTCTTGTCAGATCAAAACAATGGTCTAAAAATTAGTCAACATTTAGGTTGTGTATTTTAGATATTTTCTTTATTAGTTAGTGTGAATTAATCTTACCTGTTACACATAGATTTTCTCCTCTATAGTTGCTGTATCTTGTATCTTACCGATACGAGTCTTATGACTTAGAGACAACTCCATTTTCTTCTGAAAACCCTTATGATGGTTTCAAACAGATCAAAAGGGGGAGGGAGGGAAGGGCTTTTATAAAAATAATGTGTAAAAATTGTGGTAGGTTTGGGATAGCCTTCTATTACCTCTATTTCTTATTGAATGTGTAATGAAAGTCTCATTCTATTCTCTGTGTAGTACTGTTATTTACATTCCGAACTAATTAATTTCCTCCTCTTTCTCTTTCAAACACCATTGCAACATTGTGTTAGGTTATTTGCCTAGTAGTCCCAGCTTCTGTGGTCAGAAAACCTTTTGAGTTGCCCCAGGTTGTTGTGTAGAACATATCATTTATGTGTGCTGTAGCAGGCCTCTGTATTGTACATGAGTAGTTAGCAGCTCGCGACATAGTACCTGTATGCTAGAAATTCTATGTCAGTAGAATGCTTGGTTTGAAAAACAATATGCTGTATAGAACAAATATTTTTTTCATAGTAGGTAGGAAAATTCTTGATGAAATTATCAAGAGCACACTTAGATAACTTTGCCCCACACTTTGTTAAAAAAGTTCCTATTTAGGAAGGTACTCTGTGTACCAATTCAGTTGATAGTTACCTGTAAAGGAGGGATCCTGTGTTAATGGAAACCCCGGTACTTCATTATATTGTTGTTATATTATGAAATGTTTCACAATATGGGCCAAAATAATTTTAACGTAACTAGTTGATGTACTTTTGAACGGTTAACACAACTTGTTACATTACAATGAAGCTTGTTAAGACTGAGAGCGTCCATTGTTGTTTTCACACTGTGATGTTGTGTAAAAGCCTTGTGCTATCTTCTTTAAAAGTCATATGTTTGTGCCAAATATGTTGTAGATAAGTAGATCTCGCATTCATGATAATGTGGATGCTGTGGATTCAACCTTCTGTTGTCTTTGAAGTAACTATGGTAACTGCAGCATGTTCATGACATCACTTCCTGCTTTGTCCCTGTTTGACTTGTATGTGGTGGCTAGTATAACCCTATTTTGTACATACTTTTTATATCATACACTGTAAATGCTGTCTTTGAGACCCAAATAAACTCAGCTTGATGTTATCAAATTGTTCTTTTTTATATTCTGGGATGTTTTGTATTGTTAATGAACCCACTGAAAAATCACTCTGAATCCCAAACTGTTGATCTTGGCAAGCGAAATCATTTATGTCTAATCAGCCAGAATGATAGGGTGTGCAATTTGGACAATATTGGGGTATGTGAATGGCAGTTGTTAAATTACTTGTATTACTGCAGGTCAGGTAGCATGTTTTGTTTTTCCTACAAAATAGTGGGTAGAAATGAACGAGTCGGTGATGAAGTGCACGTTTTATGAGTGTTGGTGTCACAACTACTTGGATTTTTATGGAATTTAATGCAGCCACTCTAAATATTAAACAGCCCCAAAAATGTTTGAGATCAGAAAATCTTGCCTATGTCGATTATATTGACAAGAGTCTGAATTTTTCTACAATGGGGGATATTTTGGGAATTTAAGCAGTATTGAAACAATCATGAAGGTTGTCGTTTTGGCTCTATGGTTTGCCTACTATTCGGGATAATAGTTTAACATGATCCATGTTACCCTCTTCCAAGGTACGGCAGGTAAGACCAAATATGGATTTGTCGTGGAACCAAATAGGAAGTCTGACTGTATGGGCTTTATTAGGGCTAAGTGTGGTGTTGGAATAGGCATAAAGGTGCGTTGGTTAAAAAAATCACTCTCGTGCTTTCGCAATACAAGCAGTCACGCGAACATGACTTGACATATGATGTTGCGTAAATAAATTAACTGTACACAACACGCCATCGCGCTAACTCGGAATAAGCGGCGGCGGTTGTTGTATTGTTACGCTTCTGCGTGTAAATGCGCGACAACGTGTTGTGCGAAGTTTCGTTAATACGAGCGGCGAGAACGCTGAACGCTGTTGGGCTTTTGGCGATAGCCCTTCCCTACCACCATAGTAAGCAGAATTTGTACATTCCTTCTTCGGTAGGTATAAACGTCCAATATAAGTTACATACCAGTAAGAAGTGCATTGTCAGTAAGACAAACAAGCGCTAATAAAGTTCTCGGCGTATTTCAACGTACGAGTTCGCGTTTACATGTATAACGTGCTTGTGAACTGTTCCGCACATCCAACTTACAACTGATAACTCACAAACTGTACGATGTCTGTGTTGAAGAAAACTTTTACATGTACATTATTTTGGTTCAAACTCGGCGAACTTTCTCCTAACATATGTATTCAACGTCGACGTCGATTCGTTTTCTTTAGTTTTCACTGGCGTCGGAAGCAAATTGAAAGTGGGGGGGCTAAACTAACCCTCAGAAATGTTGAGAAAAAAGTAATTCCCAAAATCATGGAAATCCTAATCCGGGGGGGGGGGGGGGGGGGGAGTATACATATACTTACAAGCGAAAAAAAAAACTTACTTACCCAAATTTTTTTTCCTTCCAAAATCATGAAATTCCTAATCCGGGGGGGGGGGGGGGGGGGCTAGTATGCTTCTGAATTCAACTTCTCTATCTTTCAAGGTAAATTTAGGAACAAAAATCTTTCCTGCGAAAAAAAGTGGGGGGGGGGTGGGGGGGGGGGGTGGGCTGAACCCTCTATCATGCTATGTTTCTAACGGTTAGGTATAACTTTGCAAAAAAAGTGGGGGAGCTAAGCCCCCCCCCCCCCCAGCCCCCCCGGTTCCGACGCCTATGGTTTTTATCTGTCCATCGCCATGCTGTGACGTTATACGTTGCAGTCATCGTCGGAATCCCACGACGGCCAATCTCGGAAGCGCTATAGGTATCTGATGAATATGAGTTGCAGCGTGGTAGACGCATTGATCACTGCGTTCAAAGTCTGAAGGAAAAACTAAGAGTGTTGAAAGGGGATATAAAATTCTTTAGGTTAACTTATGGTGTCCACTCTTAGCCAAAACAAAAAAACTGTCCATCATGAAACACACTGTCAACACCTTGAGCGGCACCGTAGCGACACAGCAGTGGGACAGTGAAATACTAATAAAAAATCTGTAAATTGGGTATTGAGACACATTTTATGCACTACATGAATATAAAAGTCACAATCATAAGCTCACTTATTAAAATGATAAAGTGATTTTTCTATTCACACCACACAACCCCCCCCCCCCCCCCATATGAAAAGTTCCTTTACGAAGAAAGTGGCAACTGCAACTGGGAAAAATCCTGTATCCGAGCTTGGCCACACCTTTTGTGTTAGTTGGTTTATCTTTGATACATTTGCAAAAGATACTGTTATAAGATTCCATATTTAGCATTTTAAAAACCATCTATTGTGTCAGTTTGTTTTAGTAATTCAAAGTATTTTCGTCCCCCCTCACCCTTTTTTTTCCAAAGTTAGTCTTAACCATTGGGTACATAGCATCAGGGATCGAGGGTCCAGTTCTCCCCACTTTTCTCGCAGCAAACATAATTGTTTCTAAATTTACCTTTAAAAGATTGAAATATTGATAGTGATATTGAAAATTGGAGTCATAGGTATGCCCCCCCCCCCCCCCCCCAATCCACGGATTAGGAATTTCATGATTTGGAGAGGAAAAAAATTCTGGTAGCTAAGATTTTTGTTGGAGTTAATAGGTATATCCCCACCCCCCCCCCCCCCCCCCCACCCCACACAGACATTAGGATTTTCATGATTTTGGAATTAGTTTTTTTTTTTTGGCTATGCATGATAGAGGTTAAGCCAAGAAATGAAGAACGCGTCGAAGCCAACAAATGAAGAAAGCGTCGGTAGCGATCTCGTACGGTGCAAGCTGTTAAATAGTTGCAAAGTTACTGGAGTGGGATAAAAATCAGTAAATAAAGGAGAAAAATAGAAATGGGGAGGGGGTCCACAAGTGTATGTTACTCGACATCATTACAAAATGTGCATCAGAATCGATTTAGTTTCTTGTTTTGTTCTTTCCTTTTCTTATCAGAAAAAACATTGAGTCTTTCAGAAATGAGTTAATTTGACATTACCGTGACTCGAATAGTTTGTAGATTGAGTTAACATTAGTCTACGATAAAAACAAAAGTGAAAATAGGAATTTCCGGTGGATCAGAGTTCGATACAAACCAAATACTTTACTGTGGATAAATCAAGCTTATTGCCATTGTTAGTCTCTCAGATATTGATTCGATTCTTACAAATGATTGTATCATAACTATGCTAAACAAATTATCTGTTTCCTTTTGCACTTAAAGTTTGTTTTGAACTGTTTATATGAAACAGGTGTATCAAGAAAAATTGAAGCAATATGACGTATTAGCTTAAGGTACTTCACTACACCGAGATTTAAACTTGTTAAGACACTACGTCACAAGATGGCGATTTAAATGATTGTATCAATCGGCTCAGATGTATATCGTAATAGCTCAGTGGTTAAAGTATCAGCCTTGTGAACCGCAGAGTTCAAATCCGCCTGGGGCTTTGGTTCATGTTTACTGAATGACATTTTTGAAAATATCCTTTTTTATCTAAAATTGCACATTTTTTCGCTTATTTGACACATATACTTCTTATCCATCATGCTATTCATCTGATTTGAGAAACTATTTCAAGGTGTAGTGAGGCACCTTAAATGTTTAAATAAATTAGAAAGAAATCTAGTAAAAACGACTGACATTGTATAAATCTACAATTTAAGATAACAAAATTACAAGGTAATATATATATGTGAGAATGGACTGTTATATTTGATAATCAGAAACTAAAACAGTTAAAGAAAACCAACTCGTGCAATACGTACAATGTAGCATTGATTTGTATTTAATTTGAAGATGATGTGAACTTTCCCCAATGTAAAGTAATGTAGCTGAGGATTTGCAATGGGGACCAAGGGCGGGATTTCTTTGGCCAGCTTCTGTGTTTTTAACCCAACATATGGACCAAGGGAAGGAGAGGTACTTATTTGTACATTTATTACCATATTTCATCAGATTTTCATTTTGAAAAACATTGAGTTGAATTAAAATAAGCATGTATATTGTAGGTATGCATTGTTTTATTTTTAAAGATAGTTATCATTATTTTTTTTCAGGAGCACAAGAAGATTGTATTTTTCTATCCCAAAGAGACAGACATAGATACCCAGATAAAACACATTGGTCTCTGTGAGGCTATAGTCAGATTCACAGAGTATGTTACCCATTTAAAAACAGAACTCTAAGCTTTCTTTATTCAAATAAAAATGATTTCATCTGTAAATTGAACACATTTTGATATCTACAGACATGCTTCTCTATATTACAGAACATTTTCTAACAAGCCATGCCAAAGTCTCCACACAACCAAGAGAAGACAACTCTTTTTGGAAGCAGAAAAGGATTTCTGGATGATTATGGTAAATTTCTGGATTTTACCTTTTTGAATACAATTGTTAGTTCAATTGTTAGGTAAAGAAATTCTAAAACCAATACTGAAACCATATGTAACAGCTTTTAAGAAATGTTCAAAAACGATTTATTGTTTTGACTTTTTAGACAGTTACAATTCCCTTCACGGAGAAGACAAAGGATGGACAGTCTGTGCTTGAGTACCATGAAGAGGAGGTACAGGATCGTGTGTATGAGGCCATTCTACAACAAGCCTACAGAATGTTTCAGGTATGAGGCCATTCTACAAATAGCCTACAGGATGTTTCAGGTATGAGGCCATTCTACAACAAGCCTACAGGATGTTTCAGGTATGAGGCCATTCTACAAATAGCTTACAGGATGTTTCATGTATGAGGCCATCCTACAACAAGCATATACTGTGGAATCATTGAATTTCTTGAGGGCCAATTTTCGTGGTTTGTGGGGTTTTTGCTTGTTTGTGGGGATGCAATTTTTGGATGCGTCGGTTTTCAGTTTCAGTAGGAAAACTAAATCTTTCAAAATCAGTCATTGTTGAGGATGTAAATATATATGTAAGGGCTACCCACAAATACATGTGTACTGCAAAAATTGAGCCTGACAACAAGCCTACAGGATGGTTCAGGATGAGGCCATCCTACTACAATCCTATAGGATGTTTCAGACATTCAGATTGTTTATATGCCTGATTTACATGTATATATTAAAACTGTCCACATTTGATCTTTCAACAAGTAATGTGGTCACATCCAGAGTAATTCATATACATGTGTTGAAATATTAAAGTTATAAATAATAAAGTATGTGACCTGATATGAGGTATATATGTGTAAACTGACATTTTGAATCTGGTTTCAGTTATTTAATGGGACATTTGCCTCCATATTGGAAAGAACAGGAAATAATGTTAAAGTTTTACAACAGAGACTGGAGCATTTTTATGTTAGAGTAAGTGTAAATAACTATCCATTCTTAGCATTAAAAACATGATGTTGAATCATGATAACTTCATGAATTTGTATTGCTTGTTATCATGATACTACAAGTAGTATTGCTTGTGTTAAGTTTTTACAGACTCTGCGATTGCCACAAGGGGATATTTTGGACATTTTTTCTGGGATCCACTTCATGCCATTAGATAAGAACACCTACCTCCATGTGCAGTGTTTCATCAACCTGTTGGAGGCTTCATTCTCTAGCATCAAATACACAGCTTTTCTCTACAATGACCAGCTGGTCTGGTATGTTGCAATAATCATCTGGTAGATTTTTATCTCACCTGAGCCAAAGGCTCAAGTGATAGCTCCCCTGAGCCAAAGGCTCAAGTGAGCTTTTCTGATCAAAATTTGCCTGCTGCTGTTGTTGTCGTCGTTGTCTTCATAAACTTTTCACATTTTCACCTTTATCTCCAGAATCACTGGCCTAATTTCAACCAAGGATTTCAAGTTTGTTCAAATGAAGGGCCAGTTCCCCTTCAAAGGGGAGACAACAAGGAAAGAGCAAAATAGGGTTAAGAGTTTTAAAATTGTTTTCCAGAACCACTGGGCCAATTTCAACCAAACTTGGCACAAAGCATTTTATGGGGAAGGGTTTCAAGTTTGTTCAAATGAAGGGCCAGTCCCCCTTCAAAGGGGAGACAACAAGGGAAGAGTAAAAATAGGGTTGGGAGTTTTAAAAATCTTCTTCTCCAGAACCACTGGGCCAATTTCAACCAAATTTGGCACAAAACATTCTTGGAGGAAGGACTTTAAAGTTTGTTCATATGAAGAGCTAGTTCACATTCAAAGGAGAGATAATTAGGAAAGAGTGAAAATAGGGTTGTGTGTTTGAAAAATCTTCTCCAGAATCATTAAGCCAATTCAACCTAACTTTGAATTTTTTTTTTACACTCGAGTCAAATTAAGGTCGGGATCAAAATCAAGTACATTTGCTGAATTTCAAGTCTTTTGATGCACTTTAATCAAAGGCTTTCTTAAATGCATTAACATTTGATAAAAATCATTTTTTTTCAATGTACCGGTTCATATAACTTTATATCCAGGAATACAATAAATATATACATAAGTGAACTAAAGAATTGTCTCTTGGGGAGCAATGTTGTCCTTTGGCCATTTGTACTCCATATACCCAGTATTTAGTATTTTGATGTAAAATCTTGAAAAATAGAAAAATTTGTAGTTAGCTTTAGTTTGAACATAAAATTGATGTGTTTATATCATCAAAAGACTGTATAACTCTCTAATTATTAACCAAAGGTTGTGCAAGCCATTTGACCCTGACCATGACCTAATTTTTTTTATGATGTGTAGGAGTGGTCTAGATCAGGAGGATATGAGGATTATCTATAAATACCTGATCACCAGTTTATTTCCGTCCTATCAAGAACAAGAACTCCAGTCTACAAACTCCGTGTCCCCCTCCAGAAACTCAGCAGCACCTGGGGATGTGCATTATGGAAAGTAAGGGAGATAATGGCTTTCTTTGACCAAATGATTGTACACATACAAATATTGGCACCTTAATCTCTGGTTTTATTTTAGGTTTATCACGGGACCACCTGACATAAGAAATGAGAAGAATTTGGGCAAAGTTCCACGCGTGTACATAAACACAGAATGCTGTAATGAGGAGTGCTTTCTTCTGGTGTATAGAGCACACAATGCCAGTGTCTGCATGTTTCTTCCTGGTAAGTTTGCTTAATGCCAGTATACTGTAATAGTACAGAAATGGAGTTATGTTTCCTGTTTACTCTGTACCTTTTCCCTTATTAGCTGCCTGCAAGATCAATTTTGAGCTCTGTCACAAACTTGATAGTTTCCTTGGACCGCGGTTGTCACAGTTGGCCTCTGATATTGGTGAACAATTCTCCAAGAAAGCGGCCTCAGGGTATGTGTAGTAAATTTAAATGCGACAAAAATCTAAGTTGCATTAATTCATTCCAAAACTCACTTAAAAAAAATTATAAATCAATTATAGATACTTTGTTTTTAATAGTGGAAATGAAGTCAATTGCCATGTTCTTTGTCAATAGAGCAGATACAGCGTATCGATTTATTTACTTCAACCATATGAACCTGGCTCAGAAGACGACGGTTCACTCGGACATGAGGAAGACGGGTAGTAACAACATTCCACCAGAAACTCTCAAACTACTGACAGACATTAGCTCCGATATGTCCAAGTATGACTTGTAGTTTCTTTTTTTAACATTTTATAAGGCATCGGGGGCATGCAGTCGAGACCAAGGGTGAAAATTCTCCAAATTCAATGATGAATGCAAGATGTAATATTGTCCTTTAATAGCATTAGTTTGAAATTGTACCCGATTCATATCAATAACTCTGGCCTCCTTTTCCTGGTCCATGTACAACAGCATTGTAGGCCTGTATAGCAGAGTGGGTGTTCAGTTGTGTTCTAGTCATAGGAAATTGTAGCAAGCTCTTGCTAGTACCAGCAGCTCAGCTGAACAGGCACTAGGCACACAAAACTGACCCCAGCTCACTCTTGATCTAATTCTCACATTTACAGATCATATTTATGTTAAATCTTTGAAGGGAAATCAAAAGAAAGCTTGTCAAATTTTTACAAATGAACCTACCATTACAATTTGATTACTATATCCAACGGAATTTACAAATATTAATTCTTTAAAAGTAATACAAGTAAATAGTTGTACAAGTTCAGTGCATTGTTGTTCAGTTCATAAAACTAAAGATTTATGACAAAGTTGTAAGTTCCTTTGTAAAAAAAAAAAAAGAAGCAATCCTGACCTTTGATGATCAATGGTTATGGATGTACGTAAATTGACCTTGGTTGCAGCCTTTCAGTGTTAACGTATGTTCATGATTTAATCAAAAACTGGTTGCAGGAGCCCAGAGGATGGGGAGATCATTGTGAAGACGTCCACGGATAATTGGGTGGTGGGAAAGAAGTCGGATCACCGCGAGTTCTTTGTGGTCATCAATCAAAAGAATGCCAATCTCATAGAAATCAATGGTAAACCCACAACTTGTCATTCCACACCAGTTGTATTTAGAAAACAATATGTGTTATATCTCTAATCTTTTCATTCATATTTCAGAGGAAGTCAAAAGACTATGCGCCTCTAATTTTACCAGTATATTTTTCCTGGATTGACGATGCAAGGCTTTAGTGTTTTTATTTTTGTTTGTGCAATAAAACTCTCTTCCTTTAAATATGAGTCCTAAGTATAATGTTTTATATCAATAAATTATTTTATTTAAATGAAGAAATGAATTTGTGTTTATTTGCAACAGTAGTGCAAAGGTTTAAATGGTCCATGGAATGACATGCAACACTCAAAATAACATGCAGCAAGTTGTTTAATATATCAATACAATATTACAAATCATTAAGATGAAGTGAAGAAAACTGGGGGGGGGGGGGGGGGGGGCTAGTATGCCTTTGACTACAACTTCTCAATATTTAAATCTTTTCAAGGTTAATTTAGGAACAATTATGTTTCCTGCGAGAAAAAGCGTTGGGGGGAGGGGGGGGGGGGGGGCTAAACCCTCTATGATGCTATGTGCCTAATGGTCTAAATTTGCAAAAAAATTGGGGGGGGGGGGGGGGCTAAGCCCCCCGGTTCCGACGCCTATGCATATTAGTCTTCTACTGGTCATAAAACTAACTCCAGAACGTAAAAAGTTTTAAAACCATGTCAGTTTTCATTTTTCAGTTCCAGTCAAAACTAGAAAACTGACCAGTCAGGAAGGGCCCCGCTATGACAATTAATATAGAGAAGTGAAAAAAACTTTGAATTCCATTCTCTTTATATTAACAATGATGAAAAATAAATGCCCGGCATAAGATGTAAAGAACTGTTATATATAAAGGATCTCATGATTTGTAGTTGGATATGATTTTCATCCAACAATTAAAGTGTTAAACTGAGGGGTAAAAATATAAGGGTGCAGCTCAGGGAATGAGAGTTTAATTTGATTACATTTTAAAAAAATATATAAAAATTATAACTAACAACTGTATTTTTAATAGATTTCAAGATAATTCCTGAATGTCCAAAAACTCTAAATAGTAACCTTGTATCTGCATAAAACAGGGATAACCTCCAATCTTATAAAAAAACTAAACTAAATGTGTATTTAAAAAAGATTTAAACTGGTGTTTTATAAAATGCAAGCCTTCAGTGAATGCAAATACATTGTATCACCCAGGGTTGACCACAACTTCAAAACAAACATCAGTTGCAGACAAAGGTGTTCATTAATCTTCATATGACAGATAGAGATAAACCTCTAAATTTTCTGCAGGCAAGATAATTAATCCCAGGGGGTTAATTGTTCTGCTCTCTCATCCTTTTCTTCTAAATTTACAATAAGATTTTTTTTTCAGAAATGACAGAATGGGGTTATTATCTGATTATCTGTTAAAATTAACAGCATTAATATAAAATAGTGAAAAAAGATATCTTAATATATATCTTGATTTATTATCATAAATCTTTGTGTACGGTATTTTAACCAAAATAAAGTATGAATATCATACACTGTATTTTAAATCCATATTTCAAAGAATGTACACAATTAATACTACACATCATTCAAAATTGACCTTAACTTCAAAACAAAGGTCATTTGCAGACACAGGCAGTGCAGTAATTAATCTCAATGTGAAAGATAAAGCTTAGGATTTTCTTCCTGTAGAAGGTTAAGTAATCCCAAAGGACAAATATTGCACAGCCTTCCAAGTATACAATGGTAACATTCTCAGCAGTTATCTCTCTTTGCCCATTCATTCTTATGCATAGTTAAAGAATCTACCCCACCACCCCAGCTCCAAACCAGAAGACATAGAGAACCAAACTTAGCATCAAAATATGTATTTCTGCCTACTGAACTACCATACCAAATTTAAACTTGATTGGGCAACCCTAAAAAAAGTTATTAGAAAAAAACAAAAAATTTGTGGACGGAAGTGACAGACGGACAGACGGACGGACGGACGGACAGTGATTACTATAGGGCACCCGCAAATCCTTGTGGGGCCCTAATGATGTGAATTACCTTAAATGTTTATTTCAAAGACCTCCATGTGGCTGTTCGAAGGAACCCCCCCCAAAAAAAAAACACATTTCCACTGCACGTTTTAACGTATCAAAATGAGTAGCAATAATAATTGTATTACATTGCCCTTAAAATTTTAAGGAATATATTTTACATTATACAGTAAATTTTTCTATTAAATTCTGTGATCTAGAAATGCCCCTAAATGCTACGATCCTATTAAATGCATATGAATTTACACATAAAAAGATCCCCAACTCCATGTGAAAACCAGTTTAAACTGGTTTGAGAAAACAGCTGTTATTGCTGTCACTAATTTATTCCTGATGTAATCTTCAAGTTTTACTGGTTAATCTTGTAAATATGGTTTTGATTTCATCAGATAGAAAATATAAATATAAGCATTAAATGGTTTGACATCGTCGTGTCAATAATTGCGGCTATTTGTACTTTGTGGATTGGAAAGGAATCAGTTAAGAGGCGCCCAATATGAAAGAAACGTGTAATGACTTACAAAGCAATAAAAAGCATACTTTAATATACAGTGCATTCACACATAAAAATTTGAAAAATGTTGTGCCATGTACAGTAGGTTTAATTGAAATGTTTTTCTTTTAATTTGTTTCTCCGTCAGGCACCTCTTACCCCGATTCCTTTTCGTTCCGCAAAGTACAAATAGCCATAACTGCTTACAGTTGAGCAGACAAATTACCACATTGCATTAATCAATCTGTCTACTCATTGAGGGCAGTTATTAATAAATCATTCAATGCTATATAATATTGATTCAAAGATATTTTATAAATTAGTGAACTGTATTAAATATTCAACGAAAAATATTTGCATGACATTCCAATCAGTAGCCTGTGATCAACTGACACATGTAAACTCTACATGTACTATTAACAAAGCTGATGAGGTTACATGGAACAGCAATCTTAATGATCCAGATTGTCTCTCTATAGGACAAGCCATCAGTGGGCCATTAGTAGAGTAAAAATAAAAGTTCTTGTTATTGTGAATGTTGCAGAATAACCTCCTCAGTCTCGAGTTGTTGTTTGAAATAAAAAACATTTCTCAACCTCTGATTATTTTGCAACATTTACGAAAAACTTGTACTTTTTTTCTTATGCACGAAATAACACATAATTCTGGACAATAGTTTATTACATGATAAAGACAACTGTCCAGCTCCCAGCATCCACCATCTCCAGTTTACTACAACAAACACAAAGAAAAGGATATTACGGTTTGCATACATATGACAGTCATACCTGTATATCTTATACAAATATCAGTCATATCAATATCAATATATCTTATACAAATGACAGTCATACCAATGTATCTTATACATGGTCATCTTATAAAATTCAGGATACCAATATCTTAAATAGGTCACTCAGGACTTACTCAGTGTGCAATCATTTTTATTGGTGGGGGTCAATGTTCATGGGTGGCCAAAATTTTCCTGGCTATTTGGGACGTAATTTCGTTGGTAGTGTAATTGGGATAATTTTAATATATATGAAACAAATGATCGTATATACATTCGTTGTGATGTTAAGTTATGAACATTGGTACACAATGAACAATGATGAGCTTTTCATTTTCAGGCTGCAAGGGGGAGATAATATACTCTGGTAAAGGATTTTAGACAAAGTTGCTTCCACCTTGACCTTTGACCATGAAATATGATTAAATGTCACTTCAAACCTATAGTGAAGTAGGGTCAACGGGAAAGCAAGTATGCTCCTAAATTGTTACTGGATGAACAGACGGAGAGTTGGACAAAACTGATCACTGTCATAATTATTGGTTGTCTATAACATGGTCTACAGATAGATTTCTATTGTTTGGCAGGTCAGTAAGATGATCCTATTTTCCTATCCATTGTGATGTCTACATGTTTCGTAAAAAAAAAAAAAACAACCATGATTGACAAGTTGCAAACTAGAGACTTCCATATCCCTTTGGCCTTTACTGTAAAGTCTTGTTTATTACACACACTTGTGTATAATATGCACCCACCAAAGTTGGGTGTAAAATGCTGACCCCCCCCCCCCCCCCCCCCCACTGTTTCTATGAATAGAATGCACCAAAAAAACGACAAAATTTTGAAAATCTGTGCATCCTATGATAATGTATTCCAAGCCCTGAAAAGTAATCATGTCTGCAGATCTAATCCAAAACAACAACAAAAGTAATGTCTTTAATGATAATTAGTCCAATTCTGTAATAACTGTAAAATGAACATTTACAAGAAACAGTTGTACGTCATATACATGTATTTTCATTAAGTCCTACGAATGAACAATCTATTTAAACAGAGTCTGTTAAAACATCAACTGTTTCACGTGACACAAGATGGTGAATACATTGGCAAAAACTTTTTTGAATGAGAACTTTGAAAATAGTGGCCAGCATATTTAAAAATACACATTTTTTATTGATATTAAAACCTGATATAATAGTCGTTTCTTTAGCTAACTCTATATCTAGCAACATTTTCATGCAGATAAGTTCATTTCTTTTTTTTATAACACTCCACATGATTTTTAAATAATTATGTGCAGGCCTCCTTAAACACTGAAAATAAAATATTGATTATATTGTGCTAATTTAAGAAAATTTTCGTACAAGTTGAGGGATTGAACAATGTACATCTGTAAACAATTAATTTTAACTTTAATCCTTTTAATTCTTTTTCCTGATTTCTGTTTAAATTTTATAAATCTGAATTAAGTTGTAAGGGACAATAATCTTTATAGGAAAAATTCTTACTTTTTTTTCAGTACAGAATTCCCAAATTTTGTTAATTTTTAAAGCATTACCTCACCTCTTTTCAAGAGAGCAAAATTAATGAAAATTTCCCTGTCACAAATGTGTTAATGTTTACAGTATAGTGTAGTTCATGTATTTGAAAATTTGAATATTTTTAATCCTATACTCAAAATAATTTTATTAGACATCCTGCAACAACAAAATGTCCCTAATAATTCGCCCAATGATATTACATACATTTCCTTATCTAATTACCCCTAGTTAAATTGCTCAACATAATGTTTTCTCCAAATTGTTAAACTATCAGCACCTCAAAAATCAGAGGAATACATAAAACTTTGACATATCCAAGGGAATTAAGTACAATTTATCACATTTCATATACCTTTATATATAACATTTATATTGACTGATATATTCATTTCTCTGAAACAAAAACTGAATTTAACCAATAAGGTCAATAATTTTGTTTAATGGGCTGAAACATATGCTTGGCCATGTATTAATAGACCTGTGTCTACATTGACATTTCTCATATTCAATAATTTTAGCAAATACATGTATGTAATGCCATATTTAGTTTTAACAAGCTTTGAAGCTAAAAAGTGTGTTATAAAAAAAATGAAACTAAATCAAAGCGGTGAAAACTTAAAGTTAAACATTTTCAAATTCTATCGCCATGTATTTAAAAGATTTTAGCCCAAAAGTGAATGAGAATTTAATGGGCTTCTAATTTTATGATTAAATGGTGGAAATAGCATCTTTACTATTATTTGCATTTTTTTTTTAAAGGGACGTGGACACGATTAAGATCAAAATTTTTTATTTTTATTTTTTATGTATAAAATGCTTTACTGGTGCATTTTAAATGATTGACCAAAATATTGAATGTTAAAGTCAAGCTACAAGCGAGATACAGAGATAAGAAATGGTTGTTATGTAAACAAAGCTCGAGTCTTATAGTTGTTTACAAAAAATGTAATGTAGAGAATTACCATTTCTTCGACAAATTGACAAGTAAAAACTAATTAAACTAATTCAGTATCTTCATAAATACTATTATCAACAAAAGAAAAATACATGTGATTGAAACTTACACCAATACAACACATATATATAAAATGACAATATTCGAGTTTGTTTACAAAACAAAGAAATATGAACTCTGTATCTTGCTTATAACTTGATATTTGACTTTCAAATTTTGACATAGCATTATAAACTTCTATTTTTATCAGTATAAACATTGAAAATGGAAAAATAAAATTTGAAAATTTTAAGTCAAATCGTGTCCAAGTCCCTTTAAAAAGCTGCTTGGTCCAGTTTTACATAAAATTTAATGTATGGGATCGATGGTTTTGCTTAGTATGTGTATAGTAATAGCTAGGCATTGTAGTAGTTTTCCAAGTCATTTAACCCATATTTTAATGGAAAAAGGATATACATTTGTTTACAAAACAAACTTTACATACAAAGGGTTCCACAATATTTCACCACTTTATTAAGATTTGCCTTCGACGTCAAGGTGGGTATAATTGTGTTACATCTTTGACATTTGCTAATAATAAATAAAGAAAAAACGATTTCAAAAATATTTTGGCAAATCAAAAATATATCACTTATTTTCCTGAAGATTGTCTTGTTTAGAATTGAAGCATAATATGTGGGATGGATAAACCCAATCAAATTTTTTTGACGGTTCTCTTTGTTGTTAGTTATTAATATGCCAGAAATTACATTACACTAGTTCATACCACTGATGAAAGGAGGAAAAAAAAGAAAAGAATGCTGATACTCATAGTGTGAAAACACAGAGCTGAGGGCTAGACCTATAAACACACTACATTCACTGTGATAAAAGGAATTTCCACTTTTCCAGTTGTCATCTCTTCAATTGTAATACTGAATTTGGATTGTTTTGGAGAAATGATGAACTTGTACCTAAAATTTTTTCAGAAACAACTGGAATAAAGTTCAAAACAACTACAATCTACAGACACATGGAATACTCAGTTTGTTACTGTGATTCCATTCAACACCAGCCAATGGCAATAGCCAGAATTTGATCACCTTCAGGACAAAGGCATGCTTCATGGCAAGTTCAGTGTTGACACTGACATTAAAGAATAGATCTAGCCTCTCAGCTTTATGTCTAGGTACAGAAAAAGGATAGCAAGGATCACACACGCACACAACACACAAACCTGTCCAGCATGGCCATCACTGCTTTACTTCTGTAAACAATATTGTCACCGTTATCCCACATACTTATACACATGTACAAGTTATCCTACTAACGAAGGTTTATCCCTGAACTTCTTCACCAGTAGGACGTTTATCATTTTCATTTCATTCTGACACCACCTATTTTCAGTCAGAGATGAAAGACTCGAAAGCGTCTCACTTCTGCTGACGATCTACGACACTGGTTCATATATATTTTTGTAGTTCAGAGATCTTACCAAACAAAGATTTCATTATCCACATCAGTTCAAGAACAAAGCCCAGAACATGCAACTCCATCTAACAGACAGAAATACAGATCTCAGAATTCTTCTGGTCTCGATGTGAATAATGAAGAAAAAGGATTTCATAAATATTCAAATCATCACTGTTAATTTTTTTTTACATTTCATGAACAAACATTTAGATGACAATAAACACATAATTTAGATGACTATAAACATTTTGGATTTTGGACACCTTACACTGCCATAATGCATCTGACCACTCAGAGTGAGAAAGGGCAGTATTTTTCTCCATGTTTTACAATACTTAAGCTCTGCTATCACACCAACATATTTTCCTTCATACATGGACACTTCTGTATGGACAATCCTTACCTTCTTGCCTGCTCCCACTTTTGCTTTCTTTGTCCCTCTGACTTTCTTTTGCCTATTCTTTCTCTCTTTCCTTTGTTTTCGGCCAGTTTTCTTAATTTCTACTAAGCCATGCTATCAAAAGAAATACAAATTAATTTGTTATTTTGTTCTGTTTACTACACAGCATTTGAATGGTTCACTGTTAATTTTAAACATTAAAATTCACATACATGTACATGTAAAATAATGAATATTTATCATAACAAAATTCCCTTTTTAATAAAAAAAAAAAAATGATTTCATGTTTAGAAACTGAGAGGAATACATTTTGTAGAATTCGTTGTAAAATAAATACACCAGATCCAGATAGAGAGTATTCTTTAGGCCAAACAAAAAAATATGTTTGTTTACTGTTACATGCTGAAAAAAAATAGGGTCGGTAGGTAGGATTTTTTTTTTATTTTATTTTTTTTTTTTACACAACTTCATAAACGTCACATACATGAAATTATTATGACAACTCGAATATATCCCTTATCCCTTTCTAAGTGACAAATTTTGACGAAAATTGGCATAAACATTGAAGAATCCAAAACAAATAATTAAACAAAGTAATATTGAAAGTTAATTAAATATTTTGTTTACAACAGTAGGTAAACAAGTCAGTGGTCGGGGTACCTGGCGCAGGCATAATCTCGGAGATTAAAAAACATGAACATCCCATTTCAAAGTGTCCGTAGAATTACAGTTAATGATAAAAGAAATCAAATTAAATATGTTCATTTTGCTATATTTTGCAACTAACGTTTGATTATGTTTCACTAATTTTCGAGCTGAAATACAGATATGGTACAAATATATTTACCAAGCTATAGAAATATGACAACGACATTACATTGAATTTTGACCTTAAGACGGCACAGTGAATATACATCAAACTGGTGGAAATCTCAGAAGAAGACCTTCAAGGCCACGCAATTCCTTAAACCAAAATTATACGATAACCAGGGATACAGAGCTTCAGTTCATCATATTATTTTCACTGATTGTTTATTAATAACTAGAATTAAGACAAATAGACTTAATATCAAGTACTGTTTACCACTAACTGTTGTCAACAGTTCTAAAATAAAAACAAGCAGGAGACATTCACAGTAATTTGATTTTAGGGTAAACAGAACTCAAAATAAAAATCAAGAATGAGAGAAAAAGTAAATGATGACATCTTGAAATCAAAACAAAAGATGAGAAATAAAAAATAATTCTTATTTCCGATCGTTTGTAAGGTGTTTAAACACAGGAGCAATGAGAAGCGTTAAAATGACGTTGCGAAAATTTTGCAGTTGCGCTGGGTCACTGGACGCAGGCACGTTGATCCACTTACCAATAATGATCTATTCATGCCATGGAAAACAAACTTTTTACATTGATAAACTCTATTCTGATTTACATTTTGGTGAAATTTTAAGGGTTTATCTCTTTTCCTAAAAGAATAAGAGAAAATGTCTTAATAATTTCCGAACAACCCTCGAAAACTGATAATACAAAATTGTTTTGCCATTATGTCATGCTTACTTTTGTTTGCCATATGCACCCCTGCGAATGTTATTGTCATTTAAATTTTGGACCACGTGGTTTTATTTAACACGTTCAGTTTCGCAGTAAAAATCGTGCCTCGTATTTATAGTCTATTTTATAGAATCTAGGTACTTGTAATCAAATATAAAATCTAGAGGTTTATCGATTTTAAACTTTATCTTCATTAATTGGTGGATAAAATGTGTTCTAGAAATAAATAAGACAATACAAAAAAATAGTTTATGTCTGCTGTTGCAACAATTAACATGCTTAGTAGAGATCTCCCCATAGGATTAATTTTCGATTTGCGCCTGACCTAGTAATAGTATCAATAGTGCAACAGACTATATATTTTTTTGCAGAATGTTCCTTGAAAATGACTCGATATGCTAAGTTTTTCTACAAAACAGACACCCATTATTTTTTTAAAAACATGATATTGCACACCACAAGCATCAAACATGGCCATGATCGAGATGTGCAAAAAGGATTTAAAATGATTTTTGAAGATAATTTTTGGGAAATAAATGCAAGAAATTGATAAGATAACACCACGGATGTCTGGTGTTTAATATCGGTTGGAAAGCGAAATAAAGAAAATCTAGAAAACTCATTGCCATCCTGTCGCTTCGCTCGCTACGCTCACGAAGCTCACTGGTAGGATTTTGGTTGTTTCTCATTTATTTTCAAGAAATTGATAAAATCGCCGACTCCTGTGGTCAAAACTATCTTGCCTCCATTTTGTTTGCCTCGTACTTCAAAATCGGGAACCTTTTCATTTCCCCCATGTTATCGATCGAACATCTGGATGAATGTCATATTATTCGGCAATACCAATATCAACTGCATTTGCTTAATGTGTGCGCATTCTTCAAACTGCAGAGAACATGTGGACGTAGATATTGACGCCATGTTTTTTTTTCACTTTCGATTTCGATTTCAAACGCTTGACAGATTAAGATGAATATAAAAGTTAAACGAACCCACGTGTGACTTCCGGATTTCAAACGATGGATAAAAACAATTAGGGTCGGCAATTATATATAGGGTCGGTCGGGAAACCGTAAACAAACATATTTTTTTGTCAGGCCTTATAACGTATACAACTTTCACAATTGTGATTTTCAAAATACAATAGTTTCATTTTAATCTTGACAATGATAATAATGAAGGAATCAGTTGTTTCAGGTGCAGCTGAATCCCAACTTTAACCTTATAATAAAACAGTTACTTACTCTCTGTAATCTGTATTTGGGTTCAAACTTCTTGGCAAAGTCCAAGCTATCATAAATTAAACCAAATCCTGAGGTTTTGCCTCCTCCAAACTTAGTCCTGAATCCAAAGCAGAAAATGACATCTGGCGTGGTCTTGTACATTTTGGCCAGTTTTTCTCTAACTTCTGTTTTAGGAATTGTGGCTTTGCCTGGATGCAATACATCTACAATCTACAAACAAAATAACCATACAATAATTTCTGTACAGAATAAATCAATTACAGGAAAAAAATCTAAATATGTTCTCCTAGAGCATATAAGGGCATGCTCATCATTTGCAATGATAATCTTTAAAGAGAGAGATAAAGACCCCTATTTGATTATTAATTACATATCAAACTATTGAGTTGTTGTATTTAATAATAATTTTCCATGCCTGTGTTAAAAAAACCCTAGATAGAATGTTCTATCGTTAAAATGCAGATGTCCTACGGACCCAGTTAAACGATAGAATTCGTGCCATATACTCGCTTTGTAGCATTTAAATAAATTATATTGCGCTGTATCTCGCCTAAATTTTCATATGATTGGTCTCAAACACCTACAATGTTGCTCTTTTATAATCCCATATTACCACATTCACTGTTTTTGCAACGAAATCGCTGCCACTTTTATCATCATGTTTGAAAATTCTGTTTATTGTCGCCATGTTAACGATAAAATCTGAGACATTCCGAGTGCGATTTCTGACAAAATGGCAGGCAAATTCAAACGCGTATTTTAATAAAATGCCTTGGTATGACTCATTAAATGGACATTTTGTGGACTAAACTACATATCCATACTCAGAAAGGTTTGTAATGTATAAAAATGTGTTTCTCCTCTGCAGATTATTTTTAACAGACTTAGAATCGACTCGAAGCTGATCCGCTTCGCGGCTGCTACATTGCAAGAATATGGGACGAATTCTTACTGTGACCTGAGCGTAGCCTGGTCACGGTAAGATTATTCTTTCTAAACCACAGCTGACAATTGATGTCAATTATGAAAATGGCTATTAAAAACAACTTACCATTTGCTTTCTGCATAGCAAACGATTTGTCATGAACTTTCTTGTTCGGATGGTGGCCGCCCCTTCACTCTGAAGAGATAAATCACATTTTAATAATTCAGCTGATTTTAACTTTAAGAGATAAAGATCAATATAAAACCGTTCTTCTCATTTTCAAAATTATGCTATAATTATATTTTAAAAAAAAGTATATACACTGATACAAACATTATCGATCCTGGAATCGTTTTACATTTTTAAAGAATTTAACAGTCTTGCATTTATTACACATGCAAGAATAGCTTCATGATGTAAACAAACACCAACTATCACGTTTATTAAAATTAAAACAGAACTTTTCGTGAAAAAAATTTCACAGTTTTAACAATTATTCAATGATAAACCCATTTTGTATCATTTAGACTGATCATAACATGCAATTTCTGGGGATTTTAACGGATTTCAAATGCTAATGTAATTCCCACCATGTTGAATGGTTCTACGAACACCGGAAAAGGACGCTAACCGGAAGTTCTAAAGTGAAAGTAAGTTTCAAGTTCTCCAAAAATCATAACCTGAGTAACGAAATTGATTGCTTTGGAGAAGATTTATGCTGAAACGGATTATAAAGCTTCGTTCCCCCAAATTCCATGACATTCCCGGTTGGTGTCTTGGTCAGTTTACTGTGAGCAGAACAATTTACATCGACAAGTTGGTCGTCAGTCTATCATAGATGGTAGAGTTATCATGGCTATTGTAAAAGCTTTAGACTTGGCTACAATTCACACTGTCATATTCTGATTTTTTATTTATCGTTAGATAATCCAACATTCATCTCATATTTTTCAAAGTAATATGGATATTGTAACGATTTTAACAAATCTTAACAATTTTAAATTATAAGTTTTGTTTGGAAATTGGACATGACAAGATACAACCTGTTTGCATCCGATTGATTTATTATTAAACACCTTTTTAATAAAACTCTTATAGATGTGACTAAACAAATGTGTAAATTCAGTAAGAAAATGTTTTCCTCACAGAACCCTCTCGATCTTGCACATCTTTGTATTAAACGTACCCTCCTGTGGGTAATAATATTACTGTTAATCCCATAAATTGATTATATCTCTTTCTTTTGGATGTAATATACTAACTGATAAAAATCAGTGTTGTTTTTAAATTATTGCTTTCTTCAGAGTGTGTGATAAGCTATACTTAATGTGAATTAATTTGATTACATGCTGCTCAGTATGACTTTGGATGCTGCCATATTGCCCCATGCACGAGCACCCCAATTTTTTTTTTCAGTCACAGTGCCCCAATGTATTTTCTTGAGCGCCTTAAATATTAGTGATGGATGCCCAAAATTCTAAAGCCTGGTAGTTAATAAAACTGCGAGTCCAAATGCCTAATTTTAGGAGCTCTGTTTGACCATCTCCTCTTTCACAAAACCTGAAACAAATTCAAATAGTGTTTTAAATTTCTTCCCAAGAATTGTCCAGCTTTATTTTGAATGTTACAAGTGGCCCAAATTTTTATAAACTTCATATTTTATACCTCCACAAATGTCACACATTTTAAAAAATGTTTTATGAAATGTTTGATTATATAAATTAACTTTACCAGTATGTATTAATTTACATTTCACATTTTTGGGTCACAGGGTCTCGGTGTAAAAAACACTATAAACACAATGTATACACATGTGAATTGTGTATACAAACCCCCAAGGGGTACAAGCAGAACCTATTTCGTGACAGATGATCCCCCTTCTCTTTGCTTATTTTTGATATCTTTTAACCAATCCAACTTTTTTATATTTTTTTAGTGACAGGACTGAGACTAAGAGAATTGCCAAAGTTACAAAATAAAAGCAATTTTGCAAGATTCCAACTCTGAGTCGATATAATTGAACTTTAGACAAATTGAAATTGGGGTGAATGAGAATTTTAGAAAACAACAAAATTTATGCAAATCAAGGTTGCAACTATAAAGTGTTGAAGTGCCTCAAAATTAAACATGAAATGCTTAAAATATAAACAAAATTAGATGGTTTCATTTTGGGTGCTCTGGAAAATTATCAATATTCAACAAAATAGTGAGATTTCAACTTTGGGAGCCTGTTAAATGCATTTGGGTGCTTTTTTCTGCATTTTGTGGATAGTTAAGTTAGGATGGATGAAACAATGATTTTGGAGAAGCAGCTTCAACCTTAACTGCACAAAGATATTTTATTACATGTTCAATAACATTGGTAAAAATTCGCTTTTTAAAGAAGAATAAAGGACCAAAGAGACCTGTAATTTTTTTCACAAATATTGGTTACCGGTATACATGTAACTTTTATTTTATTTTTTCTTGCATACAACAGATTCTGGGGTTTATGCGTTTGATATGAGTGAGCCGCCTTCAAAGAAGAGAAAAACTATTTTAGATTTTTTCCGTAGAAAAGAAAAAGGTACAAGTTTATAGGTTGATATATACTCATAACAAGTTTGTTGTACATATTTGTTAAAATAGAAGTGATCATTATATTTATATAAAAGTTGATTTATATTTAAGGTAATAAGAAAGATTCAGTGGAGAAGAAAGAAGCACCTTTAGATTCTGTCATGTCAAGGTAATTACAGTATCTGTCATGTCAAGGTAATTACAGTATCTGTCATGTCAAGGTAATTACAGTATCTGTCATGTCAAGGTAATTACAGTATCTGTCATGTCAAGGTAATTACAGTATCTGTCATGTCAAGGTAATTACAGTATCTGTCATGTCAAGGTAATTACAGTATCTGTCATGTCAAGGTAATTACAGTATCTGTCATGTCAAGGTAATTACAGTATCTGTCATGTCAAGGTAATTACAGTATCTGTCATGTCAAGGTAATTACAGTATCTGTCATGTCAAGGTAATTACAGTATCTGTCATGTCAAGGTAATTACAGTATCTGTCATGTCAAGGTAATTACAGTATCTGTCATGTCAAGGTAATTACAGTATCTGTCATGTCAAGGTAATTACAGTATCTGTCATATCAAGGTAATGACAGTATCTGTCATGTCAAGGTAATTACAGTATCTGTCATGTCAAGGTAATTACAGATTCTGTCATGTCAAGGTAATTACAGTATCTGTCATGTCAAGGTAATTACAGTATCTGTCATGTCAAGGTAATTACAGTATCTGTCATGTCAAGGTAATTACAGTATCAGATGAATATCATAGTTGGAAAATCCTTCACCATATTTACTACTCTTGTGAAGAAAATGTACATTTTGCCTTGATTTCTTAGCAGTGCAGATTCTAAATCAAAGGAAAGTCAGATTACTCCTTCTGATAAGCCCTCCAGCAGCAAAGACTTTAGTCGCTCTGTCTCAGGTGAGATATCATGCAGTTATTATAAAGTACATTCTGAAAAAAACTCTATGGAATTCTTATACATGTGTATTACAGTATAGGGTTTTCTGAAATATTACATCTGGCTACCAGACACATTTTTAATTAAGACTTGGCTATATTGTCAAAATTTGATTTATTTTGCTCTAGCTATTTTCTCTATGAAACTTATAGAAATTACTTTGTAAATTTTAACCAAATGTGTTACATTCAGGTTATTAAAATATGTGTATATGTACTTGTATTTAATGTAGAAGTTTAAAATGTAAAGTACCCTATATTTACTCCTGTACATGTAAGTGTGAATGATTGATTATAAATATTTATATAAATTTCTGAGGAAAACACAGAACAAACAGGTTATAACAACACATTTGTATGGTATGTCGTCCTTACTTATGAGTTACGTGTATGGACATTATTGTTCTTGTTTGTTTTTCTCTAGTAATATGCTCTTCTCTTTTTATTAAGATGAAAATAAGCATGCACAGTCTGCAGTGGGACCTTTACAAGAGGGAGGTTCCTCAGTTTCTGGAGGGGCCTCAATGTATGGTGGGGCCTCAAGAAAAGGGGATGTTTCAAGGACAGATTCCCAGAATAGTTACTGCAGCAGTGATGGAGACCCAACCCAGGAGTATGACATGCTGTATGTAAACACTTATTGAAAACCCATGATACCAGGTGGTTGTATGTACATTTGGACTTAATTAATTGTTGATAGTTTTTTATGTCTATGAATACATGTACTACACTTCAGTTCTATTACAGATGCCAAGGAGACTGGTACCAGTACAATAGAAAACCAGCTGTAATGTTTTTTAATCCTTTTATGTATTTTTTAGTCAAGACTTCACAGACCCACACATTCCTGATATACCTGACCATAAACCAAGTCAGAAAAGGGACGACAGCTTATGGAAGGTAAGAACTGACTGCTTATCAATGACTTTCCACTTCTTTAATACATCGATGTAGTAAGTTTATATACCCTGACCATACTTGCCAACCTCCAACATGTGAAAATCTGGTCATGACCAGATATGGAAAGTAAAAAAACTGGTCATAGTGCGTTATGACATTCACGACATATTTATCATGCACTTCAAATGTTCAAAGGTATATACAACAGAAATTTGTGTTAAACTGCTTGTTTGTGTAGTATTTTATTTCAAAGAAGCATTGTAAGTAAAAGTTGCTGATTTTTAATTTTTCAATACTTCTGATGTTGCAATCCACAGACTGGTTAAATTTGAAAGACAGTAGAGCATTCAATGTTTCATTGTTAAGTTCTGAGCAAAATTCAGTGTGAGTTTTTTGATAATGCTAAAAGCTCTCAACATTTCTGTTTGGCAGCACAAGAAGAGTCTTTGCTAATTTAGTTAGTATATCAAATCTTGGTTTCTGAGTGCAAATGTCAACCTTAGACTGCATTTTATGCCAAAAACTGTCAATATATTCTTCAAAAGGTGGCTTTACCCATGGGAATTCCTTTTTCCCAGATATGCTGTTATGTACACAGATATCGTTTTCTTTTTGTTGGTGTAGATTCCACTGGCCCTGACAAAGACCTCTTCCTATTGGAAGCCATCGCACTTAATGATTTAACCCCTCAGTTTGTCAAAACAACTCACGATAATAATTAACACCTACCTGAACTGAACACTTACCTGTTATTGCTAAAGGCATTGTTTAGTGTTTTCAATGAAAAGTAATTTTATCACAGCTACCATTAGTTAAGCATATAGTAATCCCATGTAGCAGGTTATTTTGAATTATGTTTTTGGTGATAGAAAGAGATTTGGGCAACTATATACCAACAAAATTAGCAACCTGCAAAAATAATCTGTTGCATCGCTCATGTTATAATCATTACAGATGTTGTTCATGCAACTTAATAGAAGGAAAAAATACATGTTTAATAATTTCTGTTGGTGTATGTACATTTAAAATCAATGAACTTGTAAAAGTTTTGTATTATACAAGTTATTATAGCTGAGCACTACCTGTAAAAGGCATTGTTCACCATATTTCTCTTTCATCGCCGTTATCCGTACAACCCCTGTATAAGCTGCAGACCTCTTAACAGTCCAAAGTATTTTGCTCTAGAGGTTTCATCTTTGTGAACGTACATCTTGCCTCACCATGTTACTTGGTCACGATGAAATTATCAAATTTTTTGGCACTTTTCCAATTCAGGAGAATTATAACATCAAACAGACAGATCAATGCATTATTTTCAAACAGAATATGCTCATTAAAAGAAATAAAAGTAAGAATATGCAGGAAAGTATTTTTACAGGATCTATTATATGCATTGTTTAGATATTTTGTATATGACCATAAAGTGGGTTTTACTATGTCTGTTATTGCTCAAGTGAGCGATGTGGCCCATGGACCTCTTGTTATGTTATAGCTTTTGATTTTACTAAATGCCACATTGTTGAGAACACCATTAAATAGATCATATTATTGCAGTATTCACTAGTATATTGGACAAGTGTACATGGATAGTGGTGATGACTGGCTCAAACATTGTACATGCTTTATAACCATATTGGACCATGTACAATTATCCATTTAACTTTTTAATTTTACTAGTAATTAATTTAGATGGAAAAATATTGGGTTTTGATTTCGTGTGGGAATGATTTTTTTGTCTTACAGGGGAAGTCACTGGGCAGCCTGTACAGAAACCCGCCAGAAATGAATCTTCTTCCTCCCCTCAAAAGTCATCCCGATCACCATGTGCTGATTAAACTCCCTGTAAGTAAACAATTAGACTTCTGAACCTACATTATGGATAACTTGCATGATTATTTTACCTCTGTATTTTTTATTTTGAAAAAATTATGACCTATTAAATAGAGACCAAATAGAGACCAGCTAGACAAAGTTTATTTCGGAAGCAAAATTATTAATATCTAAATTGCTATATGTCAAATTTAAGGTCTGATAACTCCAAGTTATATATCAATAACAAGTTTTTCATCACACACAAACAGTAAAGTTTTCTCTGTTATAATACTTGTCTAGTAGATTACCTGCTTACTGACTATTTGAACAGTAGAAAATTTATTGTCTCCCTTGTCAGCTGCTGTTTGATAGTTTCCATCTTGTTTTTGGTGTTGCATTCCCTTAATAATGCTTCAGGATACAATTTGTAAGACAAAATGTCAGATCTCACATCAGATCATGAGAGATCCTATACATGTATTTATTGATTTTTCATTCAATATTTTATCCTGATAGATTTTATTGGTCTGCTGGATAGATACTAATGTTTCATATCTTGTTGAGGTTCACCAGGGTTTATGTATGCTTGGTTTCAGTACAAATATGATCCTAAAGAACGACCTCTTCCTCATCCTCATCACTACACGGATAAATGGGACAGTTATCATGTTAGGATGCCATGTTCTAACCAGAGTGAATTCCCAGTCAACAACAAGGTACTTGTACCGACTTCCTTTACAAAGTACTTGTAGGTTCCCTTTACAAATTACTTTATATATATTACTGGTACTTAAACATGTTACTGTTAATGTATTATCTTTGGTGTGTATGATATTTTTAGGGGAAATTTGTTTTTTCAAGAAGTTATCATGCATTTGAATAAGCATAATTCTGGATGCACCTATTCTTTTAACACATATGTATGCATGGCAACTAGCTGTGTATTTGATTAATTGAGTGGAAGCCTTTTTCTGCCAAACATGCTAAAAGAATACACAGCCAAATGTAATATGTTTACAATAAATAAAAGCTCCTTCAAATGATACATATCAGTTTCCCTCATAAGGTAAATGTTAACTTCCTTTACATAGTAATTGTACTTGTACATATCCTTCACAAAGTAATTTTACTCTTCCTTCACAAGGTATTTGTACACTTCCTTCACAAGGTAATTGTACACTTCCTTCACAAGGTTATTGTGCATTTCCTTCACAAAGTATTTGTACACTTCCTCCACAAGGTATTGTACACTTCCTTCACAAGGTTATTGTGCATTTCCTTCACAAGGTATTTGTACACTTCCTTCACAAGGTAATTGTACACTTCCTTCACAAGGTTATTGTGCATTTCCTTCACAAGGTTATTGTGCATTTCCTTCACAAGGTATTTGTACACTTCCTTCACAAAGTAATTGTACTCTTCCTTCACAAAATAATTGTACATTTCCTTCACAAGGTTATTGTTCATTTCCTTCGCATTTTCCTTATACTTTCATGTTAAATACTGAAATCTGATTAGTTAAGATGCAGTTGATAATCCATTCTATTACCCTCAGCGTTAGCAATGCACTTAGCAATGGGTAACATTATATAAATAGTGCCTGTTTGGGAGGGTAACAGTTGAAATTGACACCCCGAGAAAACCATTGTCAACCGACGCGAAGCAGAGGTTGACAATGGTTTTCGAGGGGTGTCAATTTCAACTGTTATCCTCCCAAACAGGCACTATTTATTTTGTTATACTGAATGTCTTTTTTAAAAATTTTACTGCTTTTATATAGGAATAACGTGAATTCTTCAGCGAACCGTACGCGCATAATTTTCGCGCATGTAACATTTTTTAATGTTACCCGTTGCCAAGTGCGTTGCTAACGCTGAGGGTAATAGTAAATATTATTAACTGCGTCTTAACCAATCAGATTTCAGTATTTAACATGAAAGTATAACAATACAAATTGTTAAATGCGCAAAATTATGCGCGTACTGTTCGCTGTAGAATTCACGTTATTCTTATATAAAAGCAGTAAAATTTTCTTAAAAATTAAGACATTCAGTATAACAAAATAAATAGTGCCTGTTTGGGAGGATAACAGTTGAAATTGACACCCCTCGAAAACCATTCTCAACCTCCACTTTGCGTCGGTTGACAATGGTTTTCTCGGGGTGTCAATTTCAACTGTTACCCTCCCAAACAGGCACTATTTATATAATGGCATTTAAAATCAAAAGTTATTAACATCATAGACCCATGATAGAAATAGTCTACATGTATAAGCAATTATGGGGTAAAACAAAGACAATTTTTTGTAGAACTCAAAACATGTATTATAAAATGTGGTATTTTATTGAGAGTATCTGTACATAAATTGTCCTGGAAAAAGTGACCCGACTTATAAGGGAGTCAACAGCAAAATCTTCAAATTAAAGCTGGAATAGGGCAACCGACTTATAGACGAACCATACTTATAGGCGAGTATATACGGTATATGCCCACCAAGATATCATAAATATTAAAGCAACCATAAAAGCTACTGTGATGAACCTACAAGTGTTGTCCCAAAATTCTGTAGACAGAGCAAACAAATTAAAATATATTCACCTAAATATCATAATGTGCAATTTTTATATCATTTTCTGTCTTTGATCTATGTAGATAAGAAGAAGATGGGATATAATAGAAAGTGCTCTAAGGAAGCCTATACCAGGACCATTGGAGCTAGCAGTAAGTTTATTAGTAATGCACATCAAGAATACATGTACTTCAACTCCTTACATTAACTTGCAAATTGAAAATTAATCCCTTAACATTCATAATCAGAACCTTTTCTAACAGGTGCTTGTACATAAATTCTTTCTCATTACTTACAGGATGCCATCAGTAAATACAACACAAGGCTGACAGATAAGAACTTCCGAGTACTGACAGAATTTTGTTTTGATGTATGTACCAGTTTGCATTTCATTGATTGTACTGTGCACGTGGTTACTGTTAAATCCTAAATGAATTTGAAAAATTAATAACTGAGCAAAATCACAAGAAGTATCCCTCTTAAATGTTAAAATCATGCTATTTTTTTCTGACAATGTTTTACTACAGCTTTATGAAGATCCATCTAAAGTTTGGCACTGAAGATTAAAAACTCTTGTGATTTGATACAAAATGGTATGAGATAAGGAATCTTAAGTAATTCTTTGACATCTTTGTTTAACTTGTCATTTTATTTTTGTAGATTTTGTCAAATTCAGAGAGAACACAGTTTTTTGACGTGATTCTACCAAAGACGATAAAACTTGCTCTTAGCCTGCCTCATCTTATCACTCAGGTTTGTGTAGTATGATTATAGATCTCCTGCTTGAGTTACTTCACCTGAATGTAGTATATTGTCAGCTGGCTTTCAGATCTAGCCCACTGCATTAACCAGATATAAGTAGTTACAATACAATACCTGTCAAATAATTTAAGATTGTTGACCTCACCATTCTTTGTAAAAAAAAAAAAAAAATGTATTTCTCTGCTGCATGGACCTGAGGGGTAAATTTTGAGATTCTATTACCTTGTAAAAAAAATTCAAGTATTGCTTAAAAGTAACATACAGTACCATACTCATTGACCAAGTGCTTGAATCATGACTAATCCACACCACACAAAGGAATGGGAATACCATATGTCTTTCACAGTACAACACACCAGCAACCATTGTGAATCCTTCTAACATACACTGTACATTTTAGTTGACACAAGTTTCCAATTCTTTTACCTGGTAGTGCAGCCTCATGCATGTATATCTAGTCAGTCTAAATATTACCTGTACTGAAGCCATTATGAAACTCTACTCTACATTTACACTGTAGATATGTACAGTCATGTATTTATAAACTGCAAACAATTCAAGACCATTTGTACTGAAGTCATTATGGAACTGTACTTAACATTTACATTGTAGATATATAATATTCTTTATATTTATGACTTGTAAACATTATTTTGGCAGCCCATTCCTTTGTTAAAGAGGGAGAAGAACAAGAGCATCACCCTATCCCAGGAACAGATTGCCTGCCTCTTAGCTAACGCCTTCCTCTGCACCTTCCCAAGAAGGAATGCACGAGGAAAGTCTGCAGAATATCATAATTATCCTTCAATCAATTTCAATAGGTGAAGATTTTTGGTCTTATCGCAATTTTACAGTATTTGAATAATTAATTTGTTAGAATGTATTAAATATATGTTAACTGTATTCTCAAATTACAAGACATCAATCTTAAGCAACCAAAGACATTTTGTAATGAGATTGTTGTAGTTTATGTGTCAGTTTGAAGGAAACAATTTCAACTACACGGGTACAGAGGTTTGTTGACTAAATAGCCAGACATTGTAATGATGGTATTGTCTTTCTATTTCAGTCTGTACGATGGAGACCCTCGTTATCAAGACGTGAAATTAGAAAAGCTAAAGTGCATCTTTAATTACTTTAGACGGGTCACAACAGCGAGTGAGTAGTAATTACTTTAGATGCGTCACAAGAGTAAGTAGTAATAACTTTAGATGCGTCACAAGAGTGAGTAAGTAGTAATTACTTTAGATGCGTCACAACAGTGAGTAAGTAATTTCTTTAGATGCGTCACAACAGTGAGTAAGTAATTACTTTAGATGCGTCACAACAGTGAGAAAGTAGTAATTACTTTAGACGTGTCACAACAGTGAGTAAGTAGTAATAACTTTAGATGCGTCACAACAGTGAGTAAGTAGTAATTACTTTAGATGCATCACAACAGTGAGTAAGTAATTACTTTAGATGCGTCACAAGAGTGAGTAAGTAGTAATTACTTTAGACGCGTCACAACAGTGAGTAAGTAGTAATTACTTTAAACGTGTCACAACAGTGAGTAAGTAGTAATAACTTTAGATGCGTCACAACAGTGAGTAAGTAGTAATTACTTTAGATGCATCACAACAGTGAGTAAGTAATTACTTTAGATGCGTCACAAGAGTGAGTAAGTAGTAATTACTTTAGACGCGTCACAACAGTGAGTAAGTAGTAATTACTTTAAACGCGTCACAACAGTGAGTAAGTAGTAATTACTTTAGACGCGTCACAACAGTGAGTAAGTAGTAATTACTTTAGACGCGTCACAACAGTGAGTAAGTAGTAATTACTTTAGACGCGTCACAACAGTGAGTAAGTAGTAATTACTTTAGACGCGTCACAACAGTGAGTAAGTAGTAATAACTTTAGACGTGCCACAACAGTTTAGATGCGTCACAAGAGTGAGTAAGTAGTAATTACTTTAGACGCGTCACAACAGCGAGTGAGTAGTAATTACTTTAGATGCGTCACAACAGTGAGTAAGTAGTAATTACTTTAGATGCGTCACAACAGTGAGTAAGTAGTAATTACTTTAGACGCGTCACAACAGTGAGTAAGTAGTAATTACTTTAGACTGATCACAACAGCGAGTAAGTTAGCCTTATTGATGTGAAAGCTCTACGATACTGACTAATTGCAACAGAAATCAAAACAATCACATTATCAATGTCATCTGTTTCCTAAATATGTTTGATTTTCTGTAACATAGTCCCATTATACAATAAACTAGTAAGTGGAATTTTAGCACAACTGGAAAAAGTCTTGCTGATTATTAAAAAAAAATTCTGCATGAAGAATCCTATAAAAATGGGCTGGAAACATATGCAGAATAGTTTTCTAATCCCTCTAATAATCAATATTACTGAATTATAACATGTACCCTGGATTCATAAACTTAAGTTTTCCTGCTTTGCCATGCATTCTTCAAACCACTGAATATAATGTTGCTTTTGTGAAATAATAATTGCCAAAACACCAAACTGTGTAATGTAATGAGGTTTCTGTGGTATGCTTAGTGCCAGCAGGGGTTGTGACATTTACACGACAGTGTGTGGACAAGTTTCCTGACTGGAAAAACCTGGGGGACACCCTGACAGACATCCATGTGTCTGCGGAGGGGACCATTGAAGACGATGGAGACGGGCTGTTACAGGTAATTACAGCAACACATCATCACACAGAAAATAATTCATATCTCACCACTTTACAGGTAATTACCACAGAACCACACTACAGTTCAGGTAGTAACACAAAAACCACCCCATGATACAGGTGATGACCACAAACCTGATACAGCTTATAACACAACAACCACACCACAACACTTGTGATAACACAACAACCACACTACAACACAGCTAATAACACAACAACTTCACTACCCGACAGGTAATTACCACATCAACAACACTGTGATACAGGTATTAACACAACAACCACACCACCACACAGGTATTTACAACAAACCTGATACATGTAATAACACAACAACCACACCACCACACAGGTAATAACAACCACACCACAATACAGGTAATAACACAACATTCACACCACAACACATGTGATAACACAACAACTACACTACAACACATGTGATATCACAAAAACCACACCACAATACAGGTATTAACACAACAACCACACCTCGACACAGGTAATAACACAACACCACACCATGACACAGGTAATAACACAACAACCACAACACCACAACACATGTGATAACACAACAACCACACTACAACACAGCTAATAACACAACAACTACACTACCATACAGGTAATTACCACAACAACAACACTGTGATACAGGTATTACCACAACAACCACGCCACCACACAGGTAATTATAACAAACCTGATACATGTAATAACACAACAACCACACCACCACACAGGTAATAAACACAATAATCACACCACAATACCGGTAATAATAACAACCACACCACCACACAGGTAATAGCTACAACAACCTTAACACAACAAATGTAATAACACAACAACTACACTACCATACAGGTAATTACCAAAACAACAACACCACCACATAGGTAATAACACAACAACCACACATGATGCAGGTGATAACACAAAAACTACACCACAACACAGGTAAAAACCTAGTAACCACAATAAGACAACTTTTTAGGTACCGTAATAACTTTAGAACCTGAACAGTGTGAGCTACCTGACTGATGTGAACTGATTCTTGCACTGTGTTACAGGTGGACTTTGCCAACAAGTACATGGGGGGAGGGGTTTTGGGGATGGGAGCGGTGCAGGAGGAGATCAGGTTCCTGATTTGTCCAGAGATGATTGTGACTCGATTATTTACCGAGTGTCTGGAGAAAAACGAAAGTCTGATAATGAAAGGTGAGATACTGTCATAAAAACAATGAAAGATCAGATACTTTAATTGATTTAAATGTATCAGGATAGGATATTATGCTATCAGGATAGGATATTATGCTATCAGGATAGGATATTATGCTATCAGGATAGGATATTTTGCTATCAGGATAGGATATTATGCTATCAGGATAGGATATTATGCTATCAGGATAGGATATTATGCTATCAATCATGACTAGGAAACTCTGAAGTCAAATTTTGTGAAAATCTTGCATTGTATTTTTAAGGCTGTGAAAGATTCAGCAACTACTCTGGATATGCTGGTAAATTTAAGTGGGCTGGAGATTTTGTGGACAAAACTTTAAGGTAAAAAAGGAAAACACTTGGGTAAAGTACTAAACTCATTTATAGCATAGGATTTGATCAGATCTGTTTAGCACTGACATTGTTGATCAGACTTGATGCCGTGTTTCCCCACTGAAACATTACAGGGACCAGTGGGGGAGACTGTTCACAGATGTGGTGGCCATTGATGCCTTGATTATCAGGGAGTTCAGCCACCAGTTCAAGATGGGCTCCGTCCTCCGGGAAATTAACAAGGTCAGGTCAAGAACTAAAGAACTATTTATAGAAAAAATTAGGTCAGGTCATGAATTACAGTTGTATTTATAGAAATGACTGTATTTCCGAATGTAATGTCACAGTCTAAATTCAAAGTGATTATACAATGTTTGAACATAAGAAATTTGCAGAGAGTGATATATCATATATTATTCATTGCAGGCGTACAGTGGGTTCTTTGTACCTCACTATAACTTTGTCACCCAGCCACCTCTTCCTGCAGTGTGCACAGGGAACTGGGGCTGTGGAGCTTTTGGAGGAGACAAGAGACTCAAAGGTTCAACTTTTATCCTTTAGCTATGTCTTATACAGTATAAGACACAACATTGCTTAGTTATTGGTTCCCATCTGTAAAGTTTTTATTTGGTAACTATGGACAACTGCATGGCCTTCAAATTCAGGCCCTGGGGCCATAAAACTTAGACAAGCTTACTTTTGATCTAAGTCTCACCTTTACAAAAGGAACCTATAGTGAAAAAGTGAGACTGAGATCAAAAGTGAGCTTGTCTAAGTTTTATTGCCGCGGGGCCTGATATTGATTTCATATCTGATTCATTTAAACATTCTGTTTGATATCAGGATTGGGTGACAAGATGATAGATACCATGTATTCTTCATGTTCTTAGATCACTCTAACTTCACCGTGTTTTTGTTATAATAAATATTGAAGTTCTGATATACGGTATATGTACCAACATGACAATGACCACGACTTTATTTACAGCTCTGATCCAGTTGATAGCGGCCACTCAGGCAAGAAGGGAAGTGTGTTACTTTACATTTGACGACTCACTTCTGCGAGATGAGCTTTATGACATTCACGTCTACCTGACGAAAACCAACCCTATGGGAATAGGTACATGAAATTATGTTTCCCACAGAAAGGTCCCATGCAATAGTCACCATCCCTTTTTATTTTGCCTGACAGTGTCAATAATATTAATAATCATAACATGTCCGTACTGGTGAGTTTAGCACCAATGTGTCAAAATATGAGTGAAATTCAATTTGGACTATCTATATTACAGGAAATATCCTGACGCTAATTGAACAATATGGAAAGAAGATAACAGACTCCAAACAGTTCAAGAAGACAACAAACTTGTTTCAGTACATACCGAAGGTGTTTGATGGAACGCTTGAGAACACTGATAGTGAGCCAGAGAGTCCTGGGTTTACTCGATCGGACAGCCGGGAAATGCAGTACCAGGGGGCCGGCGGGGAAGATGAATTAGATGGACATTCCAATACAGCAGGGAAATCCACCTTGCACAAGTCAAATTCACTGGACTACAAAGCCCACACTCCTTAAAGAGGAATGTTGTTCATTTGCAATTTCTGGGGAAGTTTCTGAAATTAAAACTTTCCCTCATGATTTTGATTAAGACATGTACTGTGTAGTTCTCTCTATTCAATAGGCAGCAGCACCCAGATTTATGTGACTCGACTGTAGCACAGTCGGCCTACCTGTAGTAGTAGCAAGCTGATTCTGACGGCCTGGACATTGAGTAGAAAGGTTTTATCTCCCAGTACAGACAGTGAAATAGTCCATTGTTTGTGTTGTGTAGTAAATTTAAGTATTCCCTTGATTACCGATTCTTTTTTTTTTTTTATTGTATTGAACATTTTCCATTTTGATACCAGAACTAACAATTACTGCACTAAATGCTCCTTTTTTCTCATTAGATTTCCATTTGTTACATGTGTTGAATACCATTTTTTTTTTAAATGAAGAATATTGTTATCATATGGCATAATGTTTTCATGTTTGAACACAATATTTTTTTTCATTGCTGTAAATTAAGGATACGTGTACATGTACATTATGTATTTATATCATTGTCTTGCATAAAGTTTTCTGAACTTTTTATCTTAATTTAAATGTCATTAAATTATCAACAAATTAATTGCCATTTCATTGTTTTTTTTACAGTCAGGGTCTTGTTGTTTACATCAATTTTTGTCATTGTTTGCAATATATTTTTGTGACTCATTGAAGTTAAAATTCAGATATTCATGACCACTTCCTGCATTATCTGATGCAAGAAAATCCTCTCATTGATTTAACATTTACTACTAATCATCTCAAATTAAATATCAAAATACAGTTTAAATACATGCAAGTCTATACAAATAATTGAAGAAATTTACAGGGAATATTTATCTTTTCTTGCATTGAAATTTACTGCCGAGTTTGAAGTGAAGATACACAAGCGTAATAAAACTATGAGGATAATACATGTATAAAGATAACCAATATACATATATTACATGCAAGGCCATCCTTTTTTAAAATGTTTGGAATTGCCGCCTGGGAGTTTCCAGACCTTTTTTTTTTTTTTAAATTTTAACTGGAAGTTCAACAAAATAAAAATTGGCAATTAAGAAATAAAAACCTGAATGGACTTTTAACTATGTAAACATTGTACAAAGGAAAAAGAAATTCTTGATTTTTTGCTGATAAAATTTTATTAGTGGGGGTACTTCAATGAGGTGGAAGGCAGTTCCAGACAAACAATAATTTTATTTTGGCCTAAATGGTTCCTAAACACCACTGAGGTGTGTCACTTGGGGAGTCTGGTTACCCTTGGTTACACATAATTCATCCTAGTCCATATGTTTCTTGAAAAGGTTTTTATTGTTTGAACTTCAGGATGGTTTACTGCAACAAGTCAAATATTCAAATACAATCTTGTGTTTAAAATACTTTATTGTTTAGTACTTCAGCATTAATAATAACATGTATTAGTTTTTTTTTCAAGGATACAATACAATCCATCATTTTACTCACCAGGCATTGTGAATCAGTGATGCAAGTATAAAAGAAAACTTGTGAACAGTAAAATTTACTGATGCCTTCTGCATCACAACCATGGCTCTCAATTAAGACACAGAAAAATCCGATGGAAGACAACCTTTGACTATACATTGTTCATAACTGACAATCTTTTAAATATCTGTTAGTAATTAAAAACCTTAAAAATAACAATTTTCACTTAATTACATTGAATTGTTAGCAAAACATCTACATGTAGAGGCCTTATCATAAAGATTTTAAGAATCATTTTATTTTATTTCACAATGTATTTTTTGAAATAAAAAGTATAAAATATGATCAAAAATTTTCTATTTACAAAATCACAGAACATGTGACAATAATATATTATAACAAACATAATTTTTTCAAGAGAACAGTGAAAATACATGTAGAGTATGTTTTGACAAAGATTCCACATTTTCTCCATCTCAATATTTAGCTATCTTGATTCATTCTTTTCTCAGAATGTCAATCTGCTTTCATCAACAAGAAAACATCATTTCTATCTACATGTACAATTTCACTAACCAAAAACACCACTCAAGTATTCTGGAATACTGTAAGGTAATGAAAAAGGAAACAAAGCTTCAAAATCGAACTTTCCTAAGCAACAAATGGATAGAGTTGGAAAGTCAAAATGTCTGTCTTCACCGACTGACTAGACAAACTTCACCAAAGCAAGAACTGTCATCATTTATGATGTATTTTCTTTTCCTAACATGTCTCCATTAACATACTTTAAATTCCTTATTTTACGCTATTGGTACATATTAGTACATAATTTCGCGATTCCGCTTTTTGTGTCAAATTGCAAGAATATAAAATCTCGATCACCAATAGTTTGTTAACATTTCCTATAGTTCAAAACTGTCTAAAAAATAAAAGCAAGATTTTAAAATCTGCGAGGGTTGCTTCTCGCAATTTTACGCAAAAATTCCTCACATTTAAATAAGAATCTACAGTATTGAATTTGGGGAGAGTTGTGTCTCAATTTCCTTGTATCACAAATTCTAATTTTAACTACTACATGTACATGCGTACCCTGCTGTTTTAACTTGTTTTGGTTAGAAAACATGGTACTTGTATGTTAGACCGACAAAGAGGAAAGTGGATTTGATGCTTACAAAGACACAAAACAAAAATTTTTTTTTCATATGGAACTTGTCAAATCAAAGTCCTGTTATATAAAAATAAAGATTAGTAATGAATCTTTAACCCAATGACCAACGGGTATGCTTTAGGATCAGGTACAATTTCGTTGTTTTTAGTTCAGGTCGAACCTTGCCATTGTCAATGCAAGTATTTTGTACTCTACAACATCAAAGTGATCAGTGCTAAATAAGCTGTACAGCTTGGTGAGTGTACAGGAAATGATGGCGATGATGAAGAAGGCTGCTCGACAGTAATTAATATGATAACCTCCCAAAACAAGACACTTTGCAGGAAAACTTCGTTACAAAAATCAGTGTCAGGAAAAGAAAAATTATGATAAGAATATAAAATGCAATCATTTTTTTCAACTGCAGATAAGAGTATTTGAAGACTGCATTGAAATTACCCAATACATGACAATTATTTGACTATTTAACATATTTGTTTTCTATTATGCAAAAAAATGCATTGCACATTATTGATACAGATGTCCCCACTGATAGAAATTAGAAATAAAATCCAGAATATCAAAAGCTTGGCTTTGTGTACAAATTATGATGTATAGAGACAGTAAAGAAGCATCAGTTCTGAATCACAACCTTTGACATTACTGTGAAGTTCATTAAAAACTGTAAGCAAAATATGTAATAATTCTGAGATTCATTATCCTGAGAGAAAATTCCAAGAGAAAATTTCAACACAGAGGGTGCTGTTTTAGACATCGATGGTGCTAGTTCAGATTCGACCAATGGCGCTGTCCCTGACACAGAGTGACCAATGGCGCTGTTCCTGACGTGACGGCCAAAGGCTATGATTGGTTAACATATCTTAAATCTCAGTGACAATACAAAAATATCATTACAATAATCTGGGGTACTGGAATTCAAGTACATACAAGAGACACTTATAGTGAGGAATTCTCTGACTTCAGCACTGTGGTTCGAATAAAGCTTGATCAGGTAAACAATGTCATTATATATATTGCATGTACCGGTAAATGAAATGAGCAAAAAATTACAATCATAATCTTAAACAATATTCAAACCAAAACTAAACAACATGTTTACATAATAATAAGGGAAATAGACTATAAGTCAACATCCACTGCATTGGCAGGGCATTAAAAAGCAACAACAAAATATTCTAGAAACTATAAACTTACTTTGAAGCTGCACCTGAATCTGTTTCTCCAAACACTGATTTCAGCGTGCAAGACATCAAAACTCACACACCAGAATGTTGCTTATTACAAAACATTCACCACATTCCCATATTTTAATCTATTAAAAGCTCAATGCAATAAAAATCTAGTTTGATAACACACAGCCATACTTATTGGTATGAATTCATACACACTGCCCACAGAATAATGTACATTAACTTTTGCTTCAACGCCACGAAATAGTTTATAAACATTATTATAGTAGGTAATTACAATTTTACAAAAAAATTCGACATGAAAATTGCGGCTCCTCTAACAGCAATCCGCACTTACTTCTGCTGTTTTCATTATTCAAACTGACCCTGTTATACAGTTAATAAATATCAAAATTAACAATAGAAACAACCCTTCATATATGAAGCTCTTTTAAGCAAGCATTTCAGGAAAATTTAAACTAAATCTTATCAAAAATTAGAACTAAAATATTTTACAACCAATTTTTACATGCCATGGACTCATCCATTAATTTCAACACAACACTTTATATTATGTTTCTTTTTTTTTGCATAGACTTATATCAATGTTTTGGTAAAAATTAATTAACAATGCTATTAATCATCACTGGTCAACCAGTAAATAAATCAACACTGGACTCTGTATGGCCATTAAACAAATTGTAGAGGAGACAAAAAAATGAGTACATTTAGGTGCAGCTGCACTAGCGTGTATTCAAACTGTATTGTTTTATAAAATTTATCAATACAAGCTAAAAATATAAAACTTGACAACAGTGAAGGAATTCACTCATGTCATTCGAGAAATCACCAAGCTTCACATCTCTAACATGCAGTGCTTCAGAAAATACTAATACTGATTTTACAAATTCTGCCAAGCTTAGGTTTTGAAATTTGTCAAAATAAAAATATTCACATTTGTACTAGAAATTCTAATTTTCTCTAAGAGTTGCAATTTTTAAAGGATTGGAGTCATTGTCCACTAAGGCCATCATAACTGAGTACCAGTACATTCAAAAGCTGGCACGACAACCATCAAAACATATCATTTGAGTATTCTAAAAATTGTGATTTCATTAGTTACAGCAAAATATTTCAATACAAAGATATATGGAATAATCACTCAACAGTGCGTAACTTGGGTAGAGGTCTATAGTGGGCTACTCAATCTCATATCGCCGTGGAAACCCTCCTGGGTGATACTGTAAAACAAAAAAAATGTTCAAAAGAACCATACTCTGAGAAAGTTGGTTAAACATGCAAACTCCCCCTCTATCCTTCCTCTTCTTATTATCAATCATATTTCAAGACATTATGAATATTTTCTATTGATCCCCAACAGAAATCATCTGATAATGTTCTGTTTAGAAAAGTCACTGTTTCATGCAATGAATTAGCCACATCATCAGCAGACATGTTAGATAATTAGATCCCACTCAGTCTAGCACTTGTTTACTGGAGTCAGCAGGCACTGGAGTCAAACTCCAGACATCTACTTTTAAAACTTGTTACAGCAGACATTTTCTTGACACGATTCGATTTGTTGTTTTACAGACACTGTAGTTCTCTCTCAAAGTCCCCAGTTAGACCCAATGCAACACTAGACAAGACAGTACTTTTACTCTTAACTCCAAAACTTACTGTTAATACACAACAAATCAACAGCACTCTATTTATTTTCAATGTACAATTTAATGTACACATACACTTATCTTTCATTACTTACACTGTAATATATGCCCTATTTGAACAAAATTTTCAATGTCAGTGAAAAAGAACATAGCATTAGAACTTTAACATAAAAAATCCCCTCCACCATTTTAAAACCAGAACAAACTACCTCAACCAATACATCTCTTGTAAATTTCCATGGTTACTTACCGCAGGGGGTGGGGAGTCATTCATGGGAACCCTCTCCTCAGATCGAAGTTCATCAGCACTCCTACAAATCAGAGAAATGGAAGACATTAACCAGATACAGCTAATCACTAGAATTCAGTCATGTACTGGCATCCATACTTGTGAGCCATTTTTCATAAATCTACCTTGACCTATCTTATGTCAGCTTACCTGCGAAGATCGCGGTAGTACTCCAGTGTGCAGCTCTCTCGGGCCCCACCCCTCCTCTCAGCCTCCATGGTGCCATAACCGTTATAGGGAGGGGGGCGGTGACAGAAGGGGTCAGAATCATCCACTGGACGGTAACCTCTCCTGAAAAACATCCTCCTACATTATACTTGTGTTCTCTTTTAACAGGTCAAATTAAGCGGAACCAACAGAAGCAGCTTACTTGAGCCCTGTCAGGTACCACACTCTAGGCAGCAAACACTGTACGATAATCATACAGAGCCCAGCGAAGGGCAACATCAGAAGCAGGAGGGCCACTCCAACTCTACAACATCAATAAAGCCAATCATAAGCTATAAACTACCAGATACTTAATGAACACAATCTAATCATCATTATGGCATATATCTATATGTCCTTACAATGCAGTCTCACAGACCCCTTCCACTGCCTTTGTGTAATCCTTATGAAGAGTGCGGCAGTCCAGCAACTCGCCAAGAGAAGTCACATTCCCAAAGGTATAGTCCACATGTAGCCTCATGTAGAGTATAGGCTTGCTCATCTACAAAACACAGTAACCAATGAAAAAAAAGGTCCACCTCGGTTTATGTTTTATAGAATAGTAGAAAATTCTACAGACCTGTTCCACGCGGATGAACTTGATGCTTTCATTGAGGAATTTATCAAGTGTTGAGTTAGCCTTTGACACTTCATAGACAGCATCTTGAATATCCTGATAGAAATCATAAAGATAGTACATGTATATTCATGAATTAAATATCGTAAAGTATGTTGCAAAATGCATCAGTCATACACATTAGGTCAGAGAAAGGGCAAGAAGACACATTCAGATATGGACCTGCTCCATAAATCTTAACCTTTTTGCTCATTTAGGATAGGTCATTTACAGCAGCTGATTTTATTGGAGAAGATCTTCTGGATTAAATGCACAGTAATATATATGAAATCTAAATACACATGAGTGATAATTGCTTACCTTTTTAAACATGGGAGGAATTCCTTTGCCGACCTGACACTGAGAATATTCCTTGATCACATCTTAAGAACAAAATAGATATATAATGAAAAGGTTATGACATCCTGACCTATATAACAGTGGTTACAAAAGCTAATCCTCTTCTCCTTTAAATCCATTCATTACCTTCCAAATGAAAGCTGAATACTATGATACTAGTAAATAACAACACATTGTGTGGAATTAGCAACGACACGCTGCAGCTATTTAATATTTGGCATATTAAATGTACACACACATAATTATGGCATAAAGTTGGATCACATGATTTATTGATTTTAATAAAACAATTCTGAAAATTTAAACTTTCCGCTGTACGTGTCGTCCTAAACTGGTATTTAACACCTGAGTAATTCTTTATATAGCCTTGCTAATAAACCGGTTCTTAAGAACCAGGTGACACAAACAGGTATTCGAATGAAAACCTTATATATCCGGATAATTAATTCATTATTATACCAAGTAGAAATTGATTTCTGTCTAATTCGTCCCTCAAACGAAAGAAATCATATATCATTTCTCAATCCTTGTTTGGTACAAAACACAAAGTTCATGTCTAAGATCAATTCACGTACAGTATCAAACACAGCTTAAACTTCAATGACATGAAATCAGTGCCTGGTTTTATCAGAATTCTCACCTTTCTGGGCTTCATCTTCTCCCAGGGACTCCACAAAAGTGTCTGGGTCAAAGCACAAGTCAGACATTCCCTGTGAGAAAATGGCAGTACAAAACTAGTTCATGAAACCAGTAATCTGTGTCATTAGCATTCACTTTTATGAAACAATTCTAATTGTTTAGATAAGTGCTTGCAGTTTGTCCATAGTTAACCTAAGCCTTTACTCTGAAGTTATTTCCTCAATAAATACAGATACCATTGTTAAAATTATTATAGAAAAAAGAAGTTTAGAATTGAAAATAACATTGTTTAAGAAATAAATTCAAGTTATGCTATGAATAAATCTATTTATGATGTAAGATTTTCACATTTATTTATATCAATCAGAATCCATCTGAGAAAATTTCAAATTATTGAAACATGCATGTTAAAACTCTTGGGATTCTGATAGAAAACATGGATATTGACTACCTGATTGTAAAAAAGTTAAATATAGAAACAATTGTCTATCCCTTGAATGTCTCATAGCCTACCCTTATGATGACTTATTTCTGTCTCTTATACAGTTCACTTTATATTCCTCTTACGCAAATGCTATATATCCCCTCTACTGTAATACAGCCTACCCTTTGTACTGACTACTGTCTACTCCTTATAGTAGCTACTGTCTGCCACTTAAACTGACTACTGTCTTCCCTTCATACTGACTATTGTCTACTTCTTATAGTGGCTACTGTCTGCCACTTATATTGAAACTGTCTTCCCTTCATACTGGCCACTACTGGGTTCTGTTTACCTCTTATATTACCTCCTGTCTTTCTCTACTCTTATACTGGGTACTGTCTACTCCTTATAGTGGGTACTGTCTACTCCTTATAGTGGGTACTGTCTACTCCTTATACTGGGTACTGTCTACTCCTTATACTGGATACTGTCTACTCCTTATAGTGGGTACTGTCTACTCCTTATATTGGGTACTATCTACTCCTTATACTGGGTACTGTCTACTCCTTATACTGGATACTGTCTACTCCTTATAGTGGGTACTGTCTACTCCTTATAGTGGGTACTGTCTACTCCTTATACTGGGTACTGTCTACTCCTTATACTGGGTACTGTCTACTCCTTATATATGTACTCACTACTGTCTATCCTTATACTGACCACTGTCTTTTCCCTGCCATAAACTGACTACTGTCTTCACATTGTACTAAACACTGTCTATATCTTCTACCTATTACTGTCTTTTCTTTATAATGACAATTTTTTGACCCCTTACCATTATACTGTCCTTTGTCTATTATTTATATTGTCTCCCCCTTTAAATGACTTCTGTCTTTACCTTATACTGTCTACTGTCTTTTACTTATAATGAAAACTGACAACCCTAAAAACTGACTATGGTTTATCCCTTATACTGTCTACTCCTTATTCTGACTACAGTATACTTTTACTGTCTTTCACTAATATTGACTTATGTCTACTCATTACACTGCCTACTGTCTACCCTTATACTGTCTAATCCTTATACTGACTATAGTATAATTCTACTGTCTACTCCTTATACTGACTATAGTATACTTTTACTGTCTTTCCCTAATATTGTCTACCCTTATACTGTCTACTCCTTATACTGACTAGTCTACTCCCTCTACTGACTACAGTTTACTTTTACTGTCTTTCACTCATATTGACTTATGTTTACTCATTATACTGTCTACCATTATACAGTCTACTCCTGCAGCTGATTACAGTATACATTTACTGTCTTTTATTCATATTGACTTATGCCTACTCCTTATACTGTCTATACTTATACTGACCACTGAGATCCCCAGATAGGCTCCACTTCCGGCCCACACAAGTAACAGTCCAAAGAAGCCCAGGATGACAGATCTTTAAATAAAGTAATATAATGACATTAAAAATATTCTTAATGAATAAATAAAGGATGAGCTTTATGGTTTGAGCATTTACAGTTTATCAAGGTCTAACTTGAAGAAAGGTTATAGTCATCAGCAAGATTTTTTCAAAGAAGATGGGGGAATAAGATGGTGCAACTGCCCATTTGGTTTAGTCGTAAAATACAATTTCAAATTCAACATTTTTTCAATTAAATATTTTGAAATGTTATAATACAAGTTTACAAAAGGGTAATTTTTTATTATGTTCACTTTGAAATATTTCAAAAAAACGATAAGAAGAATAAAACAAGTCCTTAAATTTTGGTGGCATTGAACCCACAACCTAAAAACCCCAGTTCTATAAATTTACCTAATGTCTGGTGCTCTAACCACTGAACAATTTCATTCACAACAAAGTGTGTTGTTTAAATGCTATATGAGACATTGGCCACAAATTTACGGACTTGTATTATTTTAATAAAACGTTCAATTGTTGGGCTACAAAATGACATTTTAAAAGTATAGTGGGTCATCTCTCCACATTTTTGTTGATGGAAATCGGTTTAAATTCCATTGAACCGCATTTAGACCATGACAAAAATATGGAGCTCAGACCCACTCTATGAAAGAAAAGGCATTGAAGTTATAAAAATGACACTATTTGGAGGTTTTGACATGCATACGCCAGTTTAAATTAACCTTTTACATGTATTTAAAATACTTAAGGGTTACAAACCGATGTTACGTTAAATATACACTGTTTTTGATTATTATTGAAAAAATTATCAGATTTAGTGATATTTTAATTTTGAGGTATCTAATCATTCCTCATATGGGCATTTTACACGCCTTGTTCACCCATCTTCTTTATTCATTCAAACACCTTGAGTTTTTAATATTAAATTAAATAGTGCTTTTCTCTACAATTTTTTTACAATCTAAAAAAAAAATCCAAAAAAGATGGTCATAAAATAGATCAATTAGAAAGACAGTAACCAACAGTAAAATCATGTGGGGGCTCTACATAAGACATGTTCACAAATTCTCTAAACTATGGAAAAAAGACGTGAAAAGGGGAAATTGTTGGTGATATCATTTAATTATCGGCTAACTGATAACAAAAAAATTATTCTTTTCTACCGTAGATGACCAAAAAAACCCCAAAGATAATGATAGTAGTATAAAAGATTTTGATTAAATCATAAACAATGAATACAAGCCAGCACATGTGATCCACACTCATATTAAAATCTATATCACTGGTGAGACATAAAAGCATATATTTTCTGCTCCCCTAAGTAATGTTACTCTCTGCTTTAATGCCAACATGCATTTAGTTAAGAGGAATCCTATTTCATATCATTCTTCTAAAAATGGAAATTCAAGCAATATAAATAACCAAAGCAATAATAACCTAATATTGATTGTGACAGTATCATCATGATCATTTTACCAAGCAAACACTCAATATGCCTTTACGATGAGCTGTTCTATAAAAAGTTACTTACGTCATTATAAGACATCGTGATTTCTTGTAACAACCAAGGCTGGTCGTCAGGAGGATGAAGAGAGAGAAGCACAGCAACACTATAGTGACTGTCCATCTACAAAACAACAAGGATGTCACCTAATACGTTAGTCTTTTATAGCCTCGCTGATGTCTCATTTACCTACCTACCCACCCTCAATACAATAGCTTTTATGATGCATATCAAACTATTCACTTGATACAACAGTCTGTAATAACCTCACTGATGTCTTTATAACTTATCTTTCCTCCCTATAGCAGTCTGTAATAATCAGTATCATCTACATGATACCTAATACCCTATGGTATATAGGGTATTAGGTATATAACTACCCATCCCCCATACAACAGTCCGTAAAAACCCTAAATGACATTTATCAAACTTCCCACTCCCACATAGCAGTTCGAAATACGGTAGCTTGCCTTCACCAACATCTATCAAACTGGACAACTGATTAGTTTGACCTTTAGAAAATTCTCATTTACCGGTAAGTATATTAAGGTAAACATAAGAATGTAGGTATCTTTTTCCTATTCATAAGAATTCTGGTTCTATCTTATTACTATTTATTTAGGAAAACATTCATAGGAATTATATAATATTTATCAAGTAAAGATAATTTAGAAATCGAAATTGATACCCTCTGCATTAATTATCCTCCTTACTGGTAAATCTTAATTAAAAATCATTTACATTTGCATATTCATCAAATTACGTTAAATCTGAGTACATTTTTACAATATTATTATATTAGTGCAGTCATTGATATTTCATAACTGATCATGATGAATAATATCATATCATTACATGAACAACACAGTTGTTTAAAGTACCCAGTATAAACTAGAACAATCAGACAATCTGATTCACAAAATAGATTCATTTTAAGACTCATCCAACAAAATCTTTTCATTTGAAATGTAGACTCATTCTTAATTTCTTAAACTTTGCATACAATAAAAAATGTGTATACTCAATGAGCTGCCGGTGTTACCTGATAAACTCGACATCCACCGCCTGTTTGGAAAACTTCTGCAGGAGAAGACTCGGCAAGTTGGACTTGACACTGTCTATCTCATTCTTTGTTTTCTTGGCATGATCTTCTATCTGGTTTAGGAAGGGGGAGAGAGTTTGATTGGCTGTTTGATTACCTAATTTGCTGAGCAACTCTTTCAAAGCCTGCACCCCAGCTGGTCCATTGAATTCATCGACCACATCATCGAGTGTATCTAGCTACAATAGAAAGCCAGAAAACTCACAGTCAGACAGTAATACATACAACATTTACCTTCCTACCATTACTGATTCATAATGACTTCTTTATTTCCCAATTAACTAGTAATAAATTGGTTCCTGACAACTAATTTTCACAACCAATCATATTTTTAAGATTTTTTTTAAATGCAAGAGACATTAACAAACTGGTTTACCTACAGCTTGAAAAGTTTGTGATTATGAGACTCCTTTAAAAACTGTGAAACTTTCAGGCACACAAAGAAAAGTTTTTTTTACATATTCGAAGAAATTGGTTTAGTGTTTATACCTGGTATTTAAAGGTTCTCAAACAACACTTAGTCGCATGTACTATATATAATGACATCAAATATCTTAAAAACCATAAAATATTCTAAATAATAATTATATAGAAAATGTAATCTGATTTGTTCTGAAAAGTCACATTACAGGTCATAAAAAATTTCTAGTCCCTGTCATATTTGCGATACTTTTTATCTTATTTAACTCCATAGAGAATGTTATACATTTTCCAACAAGAATTATTGCTTGTTGATCTCAGTGGGGATTATTCATTCTCGTATACCATAAAACTGTTTTAAATCAATAAGAATTCAATGATGAGAAAAGAGGAAATTTACATAATGATGTTTGTAAAACAATTCCTCTTTACTTTGAACCAAACATCATTAGTTTGGTTGCTTATTGTGAATTGATTTGTCTCGGTAGATTTAAAACTCTAAGAAAAAACAAACTGAATCCTTCGGTTTAATTAATTATCATAATTAAATATGATTCTTCTTGTTGAAATGAATCTTCAGGTGATCTGTAAAACATTCATGCAATAAACGTATATTATGCCAAAATAGATCTATATAAACTTACTGTAACTGAGATTTCTCCCAGAGTTTGGTTTGCGTCATCCAAGGAATTGAAGAACTCCTTTGCTCCTTTACCAACTTGCTCATTGCCAAAAAATCCCACAGCTACTCCACCTCTGTAATCAAATCAACAAATGATTTAAACATTTTGTCCCCATCTACTATCTGACAGTCAATATGTATTTGGATCTTATTGAGGTTATACCTTTAGTTAATCCATAACTTACATTTAACATTACATGTATCCAGTAATGTGTAATGTATACACAAAGGAATTTTGTAAATTTTATAATCTGTCAGACTTACATGGAAAAAATTATGAAGATTGCCACTAATATTCGGATACATGTGGTTCGTTGTGCCTTCTGAGGCTTCTTCTTCACACACTGCACACACAGACAACAGGAAGCCAGAAACAGAATCACCAGAATAAAGGCCACTGGGGCTGCTCCCCATAAAATTAAGGACTGTTGAGTTAAAAACAAACAATCGTAGAGCTCATTACAAAATATTAATACAGGCACGTGTGATTGACACATACATCATTGCTCCTGTATATTAACCATAAACAAACTATTAGCATTATCAATGATTCTATTACATACTTGCCAACTGACCCGATTTCGTCGGGTCACACCCGATTTTTCAACCATTCACCCGATTATTTTTTATGACCCGGCGGGTCATGCTTTTCACCCGATTTTTGTCGAACAACCCGAAAATCTCCCGATTTCCGGATTTGGTTCGTAAATTACGTTGCGCGTTTGACTTCCAGTTATGAACCCAAGCTGAGAGCTTGGATTTACGTAACACGTAAACAATGCCGATGGCTATAACAGACACATTATGTGTAATTATTATCGTGAGTTGTTTTGACTAAGCGAAGGTTTAAATCATTAAGTGTGATGGCTTCCAATAAAAAAAGGTCTTCATCGGGGCCAGCGGAATCAAAACCAACAAAAAGAAAACGATATTTTTGTACCTATCAACATATCTGGGAAAATGAATTCCCATAAGTAAAACAAAGTAATCGAGTACAAAACGAGGCTTTTGTGTTCTATATAACGCACATTTGAATATTGGATTTTGTGCCCAAAATGATCTGACTAAACATTCAAAAACGCTAATTCATGTATAGGATGCTTTTTAATACACATAACTCTTCCAAGTCACTTACAACTTTCATGCCATCATTTACAGAGTTCAAAAGCAAGGTTAATGTAGCAGAAACTCTTTTTGCGTTTTTTTTAGCTGAACACAACCTACCATTTTCTGTGTCAGATCACTTTGCAAAATTCAAAATCAGCAACTGTTAGTTAAAATGCTTCTTTGCAAGTAAGCATTACACATAAGTTTTTAACACATATTTCTATTGTTTATACCTATGAAATGCATGGTAAATATGTCGTGAATGTCGTGACGCGCTATGACCAGATTTTTTACTTTCCAAATCTGGTCATGACCAGATTTTCACATGTTGGAAGTTGGCAAGTATGCTATTATAGAAACTGATGTGGCATTTCAAACTGAAAGTAATATGTTTAGTATACGAATCGCTGTAAATAGAAAAACAAATCACATAATTTAAACAAATGATAATTGACAGTGGCCGTTTTTACCTCTTGATAACTTCTGTTTTCTGGTTCAAAAGTAGAGTTTGTCTCTTGGAAAGAGAAGTCCAAGTGTGGAAACTCGTGCAATATTTTAACATACCAAATATCTCGATACGAATTCATATCTAAGCCGTAATATATCAAAATGTATCTGTATCGGTTCCTTTAAAATTGTAATGCAGTTTTTCAGTCACATTCTAGCTGCGAATTTGGTAAATTAATCCTTTGGAATGTGCGTTTTGAACAAATCAGGATTGTCATTCGCCATTTTGTTCTCACGTGACCCGTAGGCCGTAATATTTTTTACGACAAATATGCTTTATTATACACATTTACGTTCTTTATTTCACAAGTTTATTGATTATCATATTAACTGCAAATTTTATCGATATATCTGATGCATGGTAACTGTTTGATTATTTGTCCCTCTGTAGTAGGCAAGCCCCGTGGTTGAGTCATGTGTGACGTCAGCGGGTTTCCCTCACACTTCGCAGGATCATTGCAACAAGCAGTACGTGACATCCAGGGTTGTGAAATTGCAGAAATTATCTATCTGTGCAAAAATGATGATGCTTTAGCGGTCCAGTAGCTGATAGAACAATCTTTAAGGAAGCATTTACCCGATTTGGAGGTGCACGTGTAGACAATATTTGTGATCAGGAAGAAAGAGGCTTGCAAAGTTCACCGCCCCGATAGTTGAATGAATCGGGGATCATGCCAGGTAAACCAGCTGAAGGTTGCTTTGTTTTCGATGCATTTTGCATTTAGCGTTACAACTTAGACTTACTGACGTGCATTTAAGCCACAAGCATGCGGAATGCATGCCCCTTATTTTTTGTAGGACAACTTGTCTCAGCGGATGACCTACTGGCCCACTCTCGCGCGTGCACTTTCATACTATCACTGGTGCAAATGCTGTTGTAAAACAATTATTGATGAAAGTATTATTTTATTTTATTTTTGACAAATTTTAAGCTCTTAAATTAAAACGCCAGTTTTGAAAATAGTGAAGAATATTCTGGGCTTTTCAAAGAAATTTATTGTACAATTGTATAGAGTTAATGACCTTTGCATGATTAAAAAGTAACTAGACTTAATGTAAATTAATCTACCACAAAAGGGCGTATCTAAATAGTAATTGAAAGTATTTTATTAACATACAAGACTTGTCACTTGGTAGTTTTCTATTACTTAATATACATGTGATTATTTCCTTCAATATAAATTGATGTCCTGCATCTTACTGTATGTAACCGTACTTAGAGCCATACCAAGACACCGATAGACCAAAACAAAAACACATCAAAACTGCAGGCCTTCAGACTTACTTGTTTATGTAGTAAGAAGATTCTTTAAAACACCATATTTATTTCAGCCCTTTGCCACTTAGATTATAATTTTAATATTTATGCAAGGTACTTTGAAATCTTGTCAGTATTTTTTTTTTAAGTAAAACCTTTCCAAGAAATGCTACAGAATCAGTAATTAGATATTCCCTCTCTTAATCTAATGCATTTTTAATTGATAGAATTTTGCAGAAGTTGCTTTAAAAAACATTCAATACATTCTTTGAATTCAAGAAAGCAGGTCTTTAAACCTTTAAAATGCTGCAAATGCCATCAAAGGTTCAGGTGTCTACTGTGCCAAAAAATAAAAAACCTGTTACTTGAAGTTAAGTAGCTTTTGATCTGACAAATCAAGTCAAAACACCATGGTTCAGAAAGTAAATATAATACGTCACAATAAAAATGATATCCTTTGATGAGAAATTAACAAAAAAAAATCACTAATCATCTTTAAACTGGCTTAGAGAACATTGATTTGACATAGAATGTTTTTTTTTTATTGGAGGTTGGAAGTTGTCAAACTTGTGCAGGTTGAGAGTAATCCAATGATCTCTGAAACTTATCAACATGTCTCAAATGCATGACATTGTAGAATACAATTTAAAGTTCATATTGAAGGATGTAAAAAGTCAAGGTCACCATTTTCTAATGTTCAAAGATTATCATGTCAAGGTCACATGACTGTCAAGGACAAGCATTTACCTCAGGTTTTTTTTTAAACAGCAGGCACTTTAATACAAACTGTTTAGATGTAAGCTTCAAGGTCACTTTATCTCATACCCATTAAGTCATTTCACAGGAAGGAATAATTCAAAGGCCAATGTAGGTTTAGATTATGAGGTTTTTCCTTTATGTGAAACTGAAACACTATGCATGCTCTTCTTAAAATATTTTGTTTGCACTTCCAAAGCCAAAAAAAAAAAATTGAAAAAAAATTTGAAATGTGACCCCAATCAAACTTTGCCTGATCAATTATTAAGATATTGGCTATTGACTAAATCTGATGTTACAGATAAAAATTGCCATCATGAGGCTGCAGAGGCTGGACAAGGAAGTAGTCTGTTTGACATGACCTCTTTAATTTAAATTCTGAGAAAATATTTGTTGGCATTTCAAGGAATATCATATTTGTGACGTAACTATAATGTTCTTACTATGATGGCGTATATTTAAGAATATTGGCAAAATTAATTTGACTGAAAAAAAAGAAATAAACAAAACAAAAAAAAGCAAGACACATGAAGACATATGTATTTTAAATGTTTGATATTATCTCAAACAAAATCAGATCTATGAAAACAATTGATTAAATGAAATTATCTCCTGACCGTAAAGTCTTTGGTGTAACCAAAATCTAATCAAAGTACTGAAATACTGACAGGAGTTGATTTAATTGATTATTTTTTATTTGAAAATCAGTGATATGTAATTTTGCATGGTGAAGAAGGGAGGGCATATTGCTTCGCTGCTGTCTGTCGCTCGGTCCACCAACAGTTTCCGTTCATTTTCTTTGCAAGGGATGAACATATTGAAACGAAATTTAGTATACAGGTTTATTATGATAATATCTAGGTCAAGTTCGATACTGGGTATGATCGAGCAATTTTCGACAGAGTTATGGCCCTTGGACGTAAAAAAATTCCAGGTATTTGCAGTTTCCGCTCATTTTCTTCGGAGAGGATGAACATATATTGAAATGAAATTTGGTGTACATGTGTATCATGATAATATCTAGGTCATGTTTGATATTGGGTACGATCGAGCAATTTTCGACAGAGTTATGGCCCTTGGACGTAAAAAAAAATTCCAGGTATTTACAGTTTCCGCTCATTTTCTTTGGAGAGGATGATAATATTGAAATGAAATTTGGTATACGGGTGTATCATGATAATATTGAGGTCAAGTTTGATATTGGGTACGGTCATGCAATATTCAACAGAATTATGGCCCTTGGATATAGAAAAATTCCAGTTATTTGCAGTTTCTGCTCATTTTCTTCGCGGAGGGTGCATATATTAATATGAAATTTGGTATACAGGTTTATCTAAATAATATCTAGGTCAAGTTTGATTTTGGATATGATAGAGCAATTTCCGACAGAGTTATGCGGCTCCTTGGACTTAAAAAAATCCAAATATTTGCAGTTTACGTTCATTTTTTTTGTGGATGTTTCCAAGGGAGGGGGTATATGTTTCACAAACATCTCTTGTTTTTTATATAATATGAATAAGATAAAATTAACACCATCAAAGTCTGTTATGTATTATGTATCAGTATTCTAAATATTTCCAGAAAAGTGTATCCAAGCAATTAAAAAAAAACCAAATAATAATAGAGTCTAGAGTAGGCCAGTTCTGGTTCTGTCTTTAGATTTGATAGTCTTCCATTGAGTCCAAACGTTACTGCTTTAGAAATCGCAATTTGGTATCAAAGACAGCGAGCCAGTCCTATTGAGCTTTGGCCTAGGAATACATTCCACTAAAATAAATATCTTAATTGTTCGAACCATTTAAAATCTGACTATTTTCAAGGTGTTTATGAATAAGTTTCCTTGAAAAACAATGCTTCCGAATACATTACATGGAATTTATCGATTATTCTGAAGTACATGTACTATGTCTATACTGTCTTGTCGGCGATGATGATTTAATTGTGCTTAGGTCCACTAACTTTTCCCTAGAGTAACTGTATGGAAGAGTTGATAAAAATCAACTCCCCAAAATAGCATTGCTATTTTTATACATGAATATATATATAATTAATTTTATCCTTCTTAGGATTCTTTAGAATTTGAAGCAAATAAATAAAAGTTTTAAAGTTTCAAAAAGCAAAAAAGAAATAGAGGTTCATTTATTTAGTAAAAACGGGAATGAATAATTTTCATTTACTGGAAAGTGAAATATGTAAAGATAGAATAATTGCTGAGCTGTATTATATAGTTAATCTATACCCAAGGATATTGACGTACAGAACTATTGATCTTAAATGGCTTTATTAATTTGTAGTGTTGGTATGTATTACCAGGTACATTTTTTTTTAAAATGATGAAGATATGGAGAACTATTGATGCCAGCTTTATATTTTGAGTGTTTCACCTTGTCACATAATTGTGATGTTTTTAAAATAGGGTTTTCTGAGATTCTTATTCAGAATGAGTTGTTTTACTTTTAAAGTGTGAGGTTTTCTCCAATTTTAAAAATGATGAAAATCTATCCTGAAATTTTTGTCCAGTCGTCTTGTGATTCATTTAATAATATTAATATTTAATAATTTTTGCAAACTTGAAAGTGAAATATATAAAGGTAGAACAATTGCTGTACATGTATTATATAGTTAATCTACCCAGTGATATTGACCTATAGAACTTTTGGTCTTGAATGGCTTTGTTAATTGGTAATACATTTTGTTTCTGTATATAATTACATATTTTTTTAAAATGATGTAGAGTAGATATGGAGAACTATTGATGCCAGCTTATTTGAGTGTTTCACCTTGTCACATGATTATTTGTGCTGTTTTTAAAATAGGGTTTTCTGAGATTGTTGTTTTACTTATAAAGTTTGAGATTTTCTCCAATTTTAAAAGTGATGAAGATTTATAATGAAATTTTTGTCCAGTTGTCTTGTGATTCATTGATTCAAACATTTATGATTACTATAAACAGTACATAGTACTTGACACTAGGCAGGATCAAAATAAATCAAGGAAAACCCATTATTTTCAAACTTTAGGAATTTTTATTTTTACAATCTCTGAGTGGGGGATTTATCGAAGTTTTCAGTTTTACTATCCATCTCTAAAAAGGGAAGCCATGTCCATTTAACCCCCATCTATTAAGGTCTGTTTAGTTACAGAAATTGTCTTTCCCTGGAATGTTTTTATTAATAAGGAAACAAGGCAAGATCATGCATTCAGAGTAATAACTTGAAGACATCATTCCCTTGTGCATCAAAATTTTCAGCTTGAAAGCTTCATAAAATTAAAAGAATCCATTGAAAGTGAGGTGGAAATCCCTATCACTATATCTTCATATATTTTGACAATAATAGGAACTTTGCTATTGTGTCTCTCTATTTAACATCTAGTGGGTGTGATTTTATATCTGACATATTTCAGTGTAATGTTATATCATTCCTATGTATTAAATACATGTACTTTAAAGCCAATTCATGGTTCATCATGTTTTTAGGTTCAAGAGTTCTGACATTAGACATATACTGGTATAAACCGGGTATTTTAAGGTAAATCTCAATTTGATGTACCAGTAAATTAAAAATGCCTTGGTTTTTTTTAACCCCCCCCCCCCCCTCTTAAAAAAAAGCTCTACTTTTCAAATATTTTTTAGTTGTTAAAACATGAACAATTGCACAAGAGACTGCACTTTGCAGCTCAATATTCCTGTTAACTGAATATGAATGTTGAGCTTTGATGTTATCCTGCCCTTCATCTGCATCAGTGATTTACATTTGGATTTAATCTGTCCTTTATCTGATCTGATCGAGTTCTCTTCATCTAAGCTTACAAGCTAAAACTTAGAACTAAGATGCCTTTTTACATTTTTTCAAGGAGATCAGTATTTTTTTGCATATGAAATATGTTGAGAACCTTAACTAAGCTATTTTGTTAGCGACACTGCAGAACTAATACCCAGACTGGTTTGAAAGTCCATTATTAGAACCAGTGTAAGGCGTTGAACTGTAATGCAATAACTTGAGGCTTTTTAATTATACTTTTAAATTGATTAATCTACAGCTGCGAAGCTTCATTCGTAGTCTGGACTATTTTTAGACTAATATTGGAAGCAATCTGACAGGTCTTCACCGAAAGCCTTTACAGAAATAGAAAATTTATCCAATTTTTTGTAATCCATCATTCTTTTACTGATAATTACAAAATTATTTCATCAAACATATTCATATTTCATATCTACATCGTAGAAATGATATCTTTTAGATTAATTTTAAGGAGTTTATGTGCTGTCTGACTCCGATTTATATTAGTAAGAAAGGAGCCATACTAAGTAGAGTCCGTCATCTCTCAGACGCCTGATATTCGCTCCGTATATTATACCTGTAGATAGTGTGATGTTATGAATATTCATGACTGCCTTGTTTTGCCTGTCACCTAGCGGTGTGTGAACGCAGCAGTCACGATCTGGGTAGTCCCCTTTAAGTAGTTTGACCTTTATAACAGCCAATCAGATCGCTTCAACCTGCTGACTCATGCCTCCATATGAATGAGCTGTGAGATTGAGGGGAAAATAATAGTGTGTATTGACCAATAGTATTTCATGATTCATCCGGACATGATCATGTGCTCAGTGCCAATTCTATTGTAAACATGCATTCTTGGAAATTTGTAGAAATATTTTAGTGTATTGAAAATTTAACTCCATACTTGAAGTATTACTGGGTTTATATATGTGATTTTGTTTGACAATCAAAATGATGGCTAATCCAATCCAAGTAAACTTTAACTCGGGGATTAATGGGTCACCGAAGGAGACACCAAGAAAAGGTAAGCCTAATTCCAGCTTACCTGATGACCCTTATTATTTGGTTGTGTTTTCTGCTCAAAATGCCAAGAGGGTGTCCAGGTATAATACTGGATAAATGAACTCTGAAGCATCAAAAAGAAAAACAGGATGTGCTGTTTCTGTACAGAGGAAATTATCAATATATACTGGTACACTTGATCAAAATGAATAAATAATCAAATAACTGCATCTATATGTTGTACAATCTTGCAATGAATGCATTGTAACTAAACAAAACTGTATCATTTGTTTTTCTTAGCTTTAACTAAAAAATAAAAATTCAATAATTATATAATCAGTGGAGTGTGGCTTGTCAACATTCCACAGACGCCTTGAATGCCAATCGTTTGTGCGGTTTAGGGGTTCTGAATCGCTCTAGATTGTTTATTAGTTGATTTTGTCATGGTGCCTGTCGGTAGTACAGCAAAGCGTGGTACAGCACAGCTTTTGTAGCTTTTGTAAGAAGGCTGCACTTGATCACCTTTCTCCTCAGAAAGTCGGTCTCTAACTGTAAACATGTCTGGGACATTGAAAAACAAGCCTTACATCAGACTGTAAACAGGTCACGCTGGAGCGTCAGATCTGGATCCCACTCTCTTCTATTGATTGTTTAGCTTGAGGCCGGCATGCTAACACTTTAATGAGTTTTTCCTGTGAACACTCCCACAAGTGCTGAAGGTCGGCTAGATTTCAGAAACCACACTCTGGGTTTTCCCCAACTCTACACAGCCTGACTTGTCAGTTTATCTTATCCCTCCGAACAGTCGTGTAATTCATTGCATGTCTGGAAGAATAATGAAGTTGAAAGGTTCTGCTAATTTATGTCAATGTCTTAATGCATCTTTTTAACAAGGACAGCAATTTAGACACGTGTGTTGTAGAGCTTTAAATCTATTTTCATTACTTTTTTGGATACAGGTAAAAGACGGCCCCCAGGCTTGCAGTTTAAAATTGAGCAGCCAAAGGAAGATGTACCACCCCCACCGGTGTAAGTACCTAATCAGTAATCCAGCTGGGTAATTTAATTGGGACAATGATAAACCAATGTCAGGTTATTTTATTTTGGTCACAAAAAGTGTTAATTATTACCTAGTTATGTATTCAAAATGATTTTTCCATATTACCTGTATAACAATGTCATCTCTAGGCTATCAATTAGGTGGGTTTTTTATACTTTAGATGAAGGGTATGCTTATATGTTGATACTCCCAACATGCTTTATTGATAAATACCTCAACACAATTTTGTTAAATTTGTACAAATTCTGGCCAGTACAGGTTTTGGTTGCAATCAGTGCTGAGGGATGTATAGACCTCTTGTATTGTTTGTGGCCACTTGACTGATAAGGAACAGGTGTACTTTCAGTTTCAAGGGCACTTTATGCCTTCACTTCCTTGTTACAGCAGGTAGAGGTAGATCAGCCAGCAGTTCTATAGTCACAGATTGATCTGCAAGCAGTTTTAGTTCTGTAGACATACCTCTGATCACAATTTTCAAGTGTATATACACTAGCACTTCTTTAAAATATTTCAAAATAACACTTTCTTAAAACATATCATACATTTTCTTCTTGAAAGATCCAACTCTGAAATATGTGTAGTACCATAGTATATACCTATTTACTGGCTATGAAACAGCAACTTTTTACAAGGCATTTCCAAGGGAAATAGTTGCTGTTGAGGAGGTCAGTAAACTTGCTATTGTCCAAATAGTAAATAGGTATTTTATTATAATACCTAAGAAAACTTTATTGGCGATGCTGATTTTCTTAAAGGTTAACAAATTAGAGTTATCAGACTTTGAATTTAACGTAGTGACTCAGATTAGACCAGAGGTGTTCCAAGTTTAAGATCAAGGGAAATTGAAAAGCATCAGTGAATAGTTTCGCCGACTATTCACCATGGATAGATTGCATGGAAACATATCATGGATAGATGGAATAGCATGTTTATTCCTCATTATTTACATAGAAAATATTCACAAAGGTATAATAATATTGACTGTTCCTTTCCTGCAGGCCTCCAATTCAGGACTCCAAGGTGAAGATCATGTATGAGGGGAAGGAGTTTGAGATAGATGCCTGTGACTTGATCACCATCCGGAATCTTGGGCGGGGTGCCTATGGCATCGTAGACCTGGTGAGACACCGCACCAGTGGGGCCGTTCTCGCTGTCAAGGTAACATTTCGTTTTAAGTGTACTATACGCTGCCAATTGAAAGTGGAGCAAAATTAAGGATCTTTGAATTTAATCCATATAAATTGTAGTTAATATGTATAAAACTTTTAAATTAACCTTTATTCTAGGTTTTCTTAAGCTACTGATATAATCTTTTCAGTTAAACTTTTAAATTTACTAGGAATTTGATTTCTGTTAAGTCATTCCCCAAAATTTAAATATGTATGGTATATCCAATGATTAAAGAAAAGCTTCTGTAATGTGTCAAATCTCGAAAGCCTACTAAGTTGTTAGAACCCAATGTGCAAACCTACTGTTTATTATATAAACAATACAATATTTCAAACCAATTATTTTGAAAGTCCCTCTGAGAGTACCATTACATGTTAAGGTTAGAACCTGCTCTCTATTGTGGATGTTCTCTCTGTTGTAGAGAATTCCTATGACAGTTAACAGCCAGGAGCAGAAGCGACTCCTGATGGATCTAGACGTGAACATGAGGAGTGGATCCTGTCCATATACCGTCACTTTTTATGGTGCCCTGTTCAGAGAGGTAAACCTTTGGCTTTTGTAACATAAACTATAATCTTTCAGATTTTTTTTCCACCATTGTGGTTGGTGTCATCAAGTATATTCTGCTATAAATGGAGTGTGTTGTGCCTAATTTTTAATTTAATTTGACAGGGAGATGTGTGGATTGTTATGGAAGTGATGGATGCTCCACTGGACAAATTCTACAAGAAGATTTATGAGAATAAGGACCGTATTCCAGAGGATGTTCTCAGCATTGTTGCTTTCTCTGTAAGTGTACCCTTGCACTCATTTCACTGCTGTGTCCAAACAACATACAAGAAAGCTTAAAATGGTTTTAGAATCCAGGGCTCTGTCTTTTTATCTCCTCTGGCTTTAGTCATGTTATATGTAAATGCATAGGTATTCTAATTGTAATTGTTTGCAATTCCAATTGCAAGCTATGTAAGGTACCTTATAATACAGTGTCTTAGAAGCATAGGTAGGGTTGAACCCTATATTGTACAAGAGTTGGAGCTGGGATTCCATGCTGTAGATATCCCCTGTGAAAAGTCTTTGTCCACAAGATTACAACTCATGGCCTGTGATATGGACATTAACCCCGAGTCTGACCTTGACCCGGTGACAGAGCCTCCACAGCTTCTGTAGATCACATTACTGATAGAACTGGTGTACCTTGTTTATCACATTCTATGTCTTTATCATCTATGCAGGGGTTCCTCAAGCCACTTGGACAATCCTTTTTGTTGATAATTTTGGATTTCCTGTGACCTAATTTAAATTTATCTCCAAGAGATAAATAAAATCTACCGGATATTGATGTCTCTAGGAAGTCATTGTGCTTAATCAAGTTCAATTGGTACAAGATGCCCATCAATAAAAAAATCATTGACATTATAATTTCCTAAAGAAACAATTCATCCTGTTTGTAACGATTCTTGTTTGTTTTTACCTGAACAGGTAGTGAAGGCACTGCATTACCTACAGTCTGAGCTAAAGGTCATCCACAGGGATGTGAAGCCCTCCAATATATTGATCAACGAGAAGGGCCAGGTGAAGATCTGTGACTTTGGAATCAGTGGTTACTTGGTGGACTCTGTGGCCAAAACAATAGATGCTGGCTGCAAACCGTACATGGCAGTAAGTCTCTCTATCTGTCAGTCAGTCATTTCATATGAAATGCAAACTGTACACAGCAGTAAGCATTTTAAGATCAAGTTAAAACCACAGATTTGCACCATTTTTGCAAAATTTGTATTGCAAAACTTACAAAAAATAAAATTGTATTTTATTGTATTATTTAGTTTTTTTTTATATATGCTAGAAAAATTCATAACATCAAATAAATTCACAAGTAATGAATATGGTAAAACTAGCTATAATATATAAATACATGTTATTTACATATACCAGTAAATATTAAATGTATTTTGTGTACATTTTTGCAGCCAGAGAGAATTAATCCAGAGTCTGGACAAAAAGGCTATGATATCCGGTCTGATGTGTGGAGTCTGGGAATCACCATGGTAACTATTTATTATTAAATAATAAAACTTAATGCATGTAATAAACAACATGGATACACTTATAATCCGTCTGTAGAGAAACAAGGATAGTTACCCCAGATGTTAAAGTCTAACTTAAAGAAAATACAATATTAATAGATTGTGTTTCAAAGTTACACTTTTTTTTTTTTTTTAAGATCGAGTTGGCCACTGGTCAGTTCCCGTACCCGACTTGGAAGACCCCTTTTGAGCAGCTGAAGCAGGTGGTACAGGACCCCCCTCCTACCCTACCCAAAGAGGAATTTTCTGCTGAGTTTGAAGACTTCATCACCAAATGGTAATAAAGAATTTGTTTTAAGGTGGTATGGGACGTCTTGTTATCAACATAGATAAAAGTACACTACATCATATTCAAAATATAATCATCAATTTAAAATTTTCAAATCATATAGTATTTGATTATAAAATTCATTTAAATTATTATGATTACTGGGTATTCCTTGTGAAAGAAAAAAATAAAGTTACAGTTCAATTTATTTCTTTTTTTGTTAAAAGAAAGTACCGGTATATCACAATATTTTGGTGTCCCATTACTCCTTCATACAATGCTTGTCACAGAGAATATTTAGATGTAGTTCTTAACAATCAAAGATTTTAGTTCTATTATGGAGGACTACATGTATTTGAATAACTTGGTACATGTACCTGTTGAAAATCAATTTCATTCAAATGAAAAATTGTAATATAATTTTGTCTGTCAATTAATTTCATTTTGACTGTATGCCAACATGGTAATGTCAATAAACTGAATTAAATATATGAATAATTTTTTCCATTCTTTGTTGCAGCTTACAGAAAAGTGTAACAACACGTCCGAATTATGTGGAACTCCTCAAACATTCCTTCATCAAGAGGGGTGAGGAGAAGCAGGGTGAACTAGCGGACTATGTCAAATCTGTATTTGAGAAGTATGGCAACCCAAATGCTGAGTCTATAGAAAGGTCTTAATTAGGTTCCTGTAGTTAGTGTCACCAATGACTGGTCAATGGTCTTTCTGTCGGAGGGCACCTGCCTCCCAGCATCCGACACTCTATCATGGCTCGTGGTCCTCTACACAAACCCATGAGGTGCTACATGCTTCACACTTATGAATCATGGGGGTCGTTTTATCCAAGTCATATACAGTCTCTGTCATAGACTGGACTCCTTAGATACTTCTGGAATCCTGCTGACATCATTGGCAGATTGTATCTCCTCAATCAGTGATAGATATTTGAACCAATGTCTGTTTTGTTCAGACATCCAGATATTCCATATATTATGAGTCAATTATATAAAATGAATAGTTTGCATTAATTTATTGAGATGTGTTATGATAGTGCAATGTTAAAAATTTTTAAATTGATTTCTCACAATTTATTATGCCTGTTTTTAATGCATGTGATTTATATATGCAGACTTTGTATTTTTAATAAGATATATGACTTTTAACTTTTATGTTTACATTGACTTGACATCCATAGCAATAACACTGTTGTCTTGCTGTGGTTGATTACAAACGGAAGTGTGTATTGTCAAAACAAAAACAAACAAAAAAGATATGGAATGAAATTGATGTGTTGATTGTATTTAATAAGATATTGTTAATCATAGTGTGCTCAAGTAAAAAAGGGTCCTCTAAACGAACAATGTCCTTGGACTGTTCCAACTATGGACGCTATTTATTACAATGTAACTGCTGTTATATACTTAAAAGCTTGCTGGTAGTTCAGTAGTCATATTATCTAAGTCTACTATTTCATGATCATTGTCAACTTGTTACTGACAGATTTGTAACACCCCCCCCCCCCCCCCTTAGAAATATATGTAGCTCCTGTAATCTCCACATGTAGTGAACTATTGTATACAGGTAATTAAAAAAATAAAGGGTCATGACCTCTCACTCACGTAACTGGGCTTGTCTCACAAGGTCATGGTTTTTGATATAGTCTTTGTTTTTAGTCCGATTTTTGTTGCCAAATCTAGAGGTGAACAAATGAGCGTGTTGATGACCAAAGTGTACGGAAAAAAAAATACCAAAAATAGTGCGGCCATGATATCATCATTCACTGTGTGTTTAGTATTGTTTTGTAAATAAACCTCTTACTAGTAGAGTGTAGTTGCTGTAATGTGTAAATAGGAATTATCTAGTTATTGCACATATATGTACATGAGAAATTCTTAGATTAATATATATTTATATATGCTGTTGGTGTGTGATGTACTACTGTGCGAGTGTGTGCGAGAGTTTTGAATATATGCAAATGCAGATTGTTCCCTAGACTTTTCTCTGAAGCTCAGGTTAACTTAAAGATGAGCAAATATGTTACCATATATACCACTGTTTGTTACTATCATCATGTTGATCATGTATAATGATTATTGACTGTGTTGAAATGATGAAATTAAAGGCAAAGAAAACGCTTACAGAGTTGTGTTGGTTTTTCTGAGACGTGGGGGACATCAAGGTAGGATGGAGTGCCCCGGCAGACCTTGGGATAAAGGCATTGCTTTAATGCAGCCACAGAACAGGGTTTAAACAAACATGGGTTTATGCCTTATACACAATGTATTTAAATATGTTAGAATATTGGTGTTTCAGTATTGTCAGCTATACTCTTTTAAAAATCAATTATGCTATGAAAAATATCCAATTACTTCAGGTGCAAAAGAATAAATTAGAAAAAAAAATTCAATCAGAAAACTTAAGACAGCAAATTTAATCATTTCTTTTCAAAAAATTTCAGCACATTCACAGCTCCAGCTTTACCAATAACCATGGAAAGTTCCTGCAATGAAAAAATATTATAGCATGTAATATGATACAGAATGTTTTATCAAGATCTGTTGTTATGAGATTGAAGGTGCTCTGATCCTCAGCTCAAAGTATTATTTCATTCTAAAGATGTTATTTGTTCTTCATAGATTATACCAGTATATAAATTAAGGAATTTAACTATGGTTATTGCACCTTTTTCCTGCTGAGCTGTTAATTAACAAAACTGTTATTGTGAGCAAGAAATTCCTTTTGATATAAGTAATATGCAAGCTTTATTTAATATACATGTGTTCTTAAAAAAGGTAAATCTAGATGTTTTTACATGTACATGTATATAAATTTAGACTTTGTAATGATTACCTGGTTTGAGGCTCTGCAAATATTCTCAATGCCTGCAATACAACAGAGAGAAAAAGGTTAAGAAATTAGCTAAAGTTGCAATACACAACAGACAAGTTATGAAAATGTCAGAATTGATATGAATAAGGAATAATAGCTGTTGACTGGGGTAGAGGGCAACAGTTGATCTGTCAGGCGGGCTTGCAAACTGTTGCCCAAGGCTGAAGGCTGCGAGCAACAGTTTGCGAGCCGGTCCGACAGATCAACTGTTGCCCAAGACACAGTCAACAACTGTTTTGTTATACCCCTTCTAATCAATAACATGTTTTCGCGGAATGTGATGTCACCGGTCAGCAGTCTTTTTTAACAGTCGATTTTAACAGTTCCAATCTAACAGTTCCAGTCAAACTGTCAAAATGCTGGACCTTTTTTCGTATAGAGTTATATAGTAACTGTTTTACAGGGGTATAATATAACATACCACATTCAAATGTCTGTCTAGACCAATGCCAATATTTGGGGAATTATTTTATTTATTGTTATTGTTTGCGTTTCAATAAAAGCCAATTTTACATTTTTGACTTACTATATTATAACAAGAGGCCCATGGGCCACATTACTCACATAAGCAACAATAGCCATGGATACAATATCTGGGCAATGTTGTAGGATAGATCTTGTATATAAAGATTTTCAAACTTTTCTTCAGATATTCTTATGTAAACCCCTTTTGTAACAGGATGATATTTTAGCCAAATCACATATTAAGTATCCATTGAGGCCCCACCCTACACCCAGGGATCATGATTTGAAGAGACTTGAATCTACACCATCTGAGGATGCTTGCACACAAGTTACAGCTTTTCTGGCCAATTAGTTTTTGAGAAGATTTTTCTCTAAATATTACTTTGTAAAATTTTAACCCCCAGTGTGGCCCCAACCTATCCCTGGGGATCATGAATTCAACAAACTTAAATCTACACTATCTGAGGATGCTTGCACACAAGTTAAGCTTTTCTGGTAGATTGGTTTTTGAAATGTAGATTTTTAAAGATTTTTCTATATATATACTTTGTAAAAATACATCCCCCATTGTAGCCCAACTCTACCCCCTGGAATAATTATTTGAACAAACTTGAATCTACGCTAAGATTACCTGAGGATGCTTCCAAATAAATTTCAGTCTTTCTGGCCAAATGGTTTTTGAGAGGAAGATCTTTGAAAAATACCAATAGATTTTCAATTATTCTTATTTTTTTCCCTTTTAATGAGGGTGTGGACCTTCAATTTAACAGACTTGAATCCCCTACACCCAATACTGTAAACCAACTTTTATTTACGAGTGAGAAATTTTCACGACATTAGTGGGAGCCTCGTTGTCGTGAATATTTCTCAACGCGAACAAGTCCGTGCCAACTGGATGTTAATATCAGTGTGGTTGAGGCTTCAATACAAAAATAAGTTGTCACGAATAAAAGTTGGTTTACAGTAATGCTTCGAGCCAAGTTTGGTTGAATTTGGTCGAGTGGTTCTGGAAAAGTAAAAAATGTAAAAAGTTTACAGACGGACAGATAGATGGATGCCAGACAAAAAGGGATCAGGAAAGCTCACTTGAGCTTTCAGCTCAGGTGAGCTAAAAATGATATACAGTAAAACACGCTTATAACGAAGTCCTAGGGACGGACAAATTTACTTCGTTATAGGCGTAATTCGTTATATCCGACAAGTTTGCAACCTGTAATAAAGTCATGGGATAGAAATCACTTCGCTGTAAGCGTCAATTCATTATAAGCGTGTTCGCTATAACCATGTTTTACTGTAATTTTGTCAAAAGCCATCATGGTAAAAAAAATAAAAATGATTTTTCCACCAGAATTTCTTTCAAATAAATCAAAAACATCATCAATCATGTTAATGATGTTATACATGCACTCATGAGATTGGCAAGATTTCCATCACAAGAGAGTGCAGAATGGTCCGTAGGATTCAATACGATAAGGACAAGATGCAACTAATATACATGTTGCAAGTATGTTCTTGAAACTGAGAAAATTTGACCATGGTCATTAATGGTATATTTGCAGACTCGCTTTGGGAGACCGAGTCCAAATACAAATATAAAAAACATTTTTTGTGGACTCTCAAGAAAGTTAGCTTAGCTTATCTTTGATTCCTTAAAATATACTGGCACATGTACCTTTACCATGGACTTATAACCTATGTATACTGTATATGATTTTCATACTTCCAAAGTGTTCCAGCAAAGTTCGAGCTTTCACACTCCCAAGCCCTGGAATAGACCTTATGGTGGTTAACAATGCTTCATCAACACGATAGGTCCTCTTCTTTAAAAAGGGGTTGGCATTCATGTGACTTTCACTTACAACCTGTGAAGAGCAAGTCTATTCATTTTTTAACTGTGCTTATATGCAAGTTAAGGTATTTTCCTTTTCTAAGATTAAAATAATCTCCAAAAATAATTTTCATAATCAAAGAACGACTAGGAGTGAAGGACTACCATGGTAAGTACCATTTGTGCCAGTAGTGAGGCTGCCTCGTTTTGACCAGGGACAGGTATAATGTTAAAGCCCAGATCCATGATACAGAACTTCTGAACCTCGGGGTAGTACTGGCTACTAGTTGGTGTCTTCTCCGCCAGCACAATGGCCTGAACTCTGTTTGCCTACAATTCAAGTTAAAATACTCTAGCACTTTAGTGCTGCTTTTCTAATCAATCTTGTTTATATAATCAATCAGCTAAAGACAGAAAGAGAGCTGAATTTCAGTATTTGATGTATTGTAATGTACTTTTCTCTGTTTAAAATAACTTTGGTGATTTCTTAATTTTATACTTCTGTAATTTCATGAAATACGGAACAATATTTCTTTTCCTTATCTATGATGTGTAAATATAAAAACACTGAATACATTTCTACATCTGCATGATCACCATGCAGCTTCTTAGTACCTTTCTGAGTTTAGCAAGTTTTTTCTTTTGACCTGAGAATGAAACTAGCTCTGGCTCTCTTATGAAGATGACACCAATCTTACTGGACGGGAAAAAGTCAACAACTCCAAGGTTCTCCTCAAACAGCACTTGAACATTACCTACAAACAAGTTTAAATATTACCAGAGACATAAATAACATGTTATTTATGTCTCTGATATTACACTAACAGTCAGGATTGATCAATCCACATTCGTTATATTGTTGTATGGTCAGATTCTATGTCATAATGATTATGTTGACTGACTAATTCAATTATTTTCATACATTTTTTAAAAGTATTCACCAAAAATAAATTCAATTTGATATACCTTCATTTACTTACTTTGTAAAGTGTGATGTAGTTCTGAATTTTTCCACCTCTGGGCTGCAATGATGTGTCCAATGGGTACATTTATGTTCCGTGTTTTATCAACAAGAGAGGATAAATCTAATTCATCATCGTGATCTATACATTCCATTCTAATGAAACGATTTCGACTGCCTTTTACATTCCTGCCAAAATTTGCTTTTTGTTTACAAAATTCTTTTCCCTTTTCAAAGATTACCGCGAAATTGATTTAGAATAAATTGATCACCGAACCCAATTAGAAATATGAAAAAGCATATGGTCTCAAAACTTATGAGATATTTACCATAGCAATTAAATTCATTTAAAAAAGAAATATAAAATTTATTTCACTAAATTCTTCTTCGTCTAATTTACAATGCTTATAATTTATTTTTATAAAGTCGGGTTTGAAGTTTTGTTGAAAAATAAAATATAAAATGGGCGGAGTTGTTTCAGCAGTCGAAAAATGATGTTTAACACATTTTGACATTATGACATCAGTTAAGCTTGAGGGAAAATTCACCACCCTTGCACAGGTTGAAGGACTGCCAGATGTTTTCACATCGACAAATTTTACTCTCCTGAAATCAAGGTATACGACGTACATAGTTTATGAAATTACTTTCACTTTCTCTTTCACCCTTTTACTAATTATCATTATGAATTAACTTCCAGGTGGGTCTCCGATGATGAAGTGTCAGTTTGTCAGTGGTGTAAAAATAAATTCAATCAACTCAGAAGGAAACATCACTGCAGACAGTGTGGTAATGTGTTCTGTAGCAAGTGCTGCAATGAAAAGGTAAGTTTTCTGTAAGAATTGTAAAGAATTAGTAATAAGTACAATATGCTTTAACTCTTGTAATGTACCGAGTAATGTAATATTAATTAAGTTGCATGCAGCATGTGTCACAAAGCAGAATTTTAAAAATGTATATTGCATACCTATATGTACTATAAAAATATATTGATTGTTTGTTGCAGATGCCCCTTCCACAGCTTGGTTTAGAGGACCCAGAGAGGGTGTGTGAATATTGTCGTCCAGTAACAGAGTTCATTACAAAATCATGGTCCCCCCATCAGGTACGTTTACAGGTACCGTACCTCTGGATGATCAGTAATTTACAGTTAAATGATATACCAAAAATTTAGACATCATATTGTAGAATATTACTATTTCTGAATATACCGGTAACTTGCCAGTTATAAATTAATCTTTGCAGAATTTCAAATCAGAGGCTGCAGTCAATCTTGTGAATCAGTGTGGAGAAATCTCAGGACTCTGCAAGGTATGCTAACATAGATGCTTAAGCTATATCAATCTTGAAAAAATCAGAATACTGCTTAGATTGATCAGGATTTTTTACAAGGTGATATGTTTTAGGTTGTTGAGCTTGGTGGAGTTCAAACATTGATATCTCTGGCAAAGAATGAGAGCCCTGTGATTCAGGTAATTAATGGATTACAGTGCAAAACACTGTGTCAGTATGATTTATGTTAGAACCGGGTAATACACAATTGTATACAAGTACTTGTTTATGTCTTTATTAAATTGTGAATTTTAAGACTCGGAATGCATGATAACAATTCTAGAACACTCAGTATTTACTGTGTTTTGTAAAGATGTGCTAATGATGCCCATACTGTATCAACAATTTTGTATCATTAGCAATGTTGCTTGTACCGTAATTGTTCTAGGGTAAGGTAATTTCTGGCCTGCAGATTCTGTCCACACATCAACCGCTGCACCGCTACCTGGCAGAGGCAGGCGCCATCAAGGCCATCTGTAGGTGAGACCACCACTAGTCATCTAGTAACAGGTCCTGTCAGAATTATTCAGTTTAATTTAGGGTAGGCAGGGCTAACAATGTCATTATCATCAGTGGTTACAACTAGGGTTGTGGTAGCAATATGAATTCAAAGTTCATTTGAAATTACAAGGAGTATGATTAAAAAAAGGCTAATAAAAATTTAGGTTTCTATCAGGTTTCAAATTTAGTGTTCAAAGCGAGTGAATTACCGGTAGTGATTTAGAAAAACTTATTCAGCAACCTAATTTAAGATAATACGAAGAAAAAAGTTTAATACCGGTAAATCATTAAGGTCAGACGACACGTTCCTCGAGAATCTTTTTTGTATCTCCTCGTAAATAAGAGTTCCAAAAAAAAATATTATTTTTATGATTATTTTAAAAATGATTAAAATCTAATTGGATGTGGTTATGTCTCTAGATGCCCGAATGGTTAGAACCGTGGCCGCTCACTGCCAGAAGCATACTATAGGTTCTAGAGGTTGTGAGTTCAAAGCCCCGCCCCGGCCGAGATAGAGTTCCAATATAGTGAATTTTACTGTGCTGTATATGTATTTATTTTTATATCAGCAATTCAAGTGTATTTTCAAGAAGATTATATAGGAAATTGCATACTCTAGTATTTTGCAGAAATGCCTGGTAAGGTACCGTAATTTTTTGTAAGAAAGCTTGTCAAAATAGTAGTAAACCATCAACAAATTCCTGGCAAACGTTATATAAAATTGAGGAATGTGTCGTCTGACCTTAATGATAAAAATATTAAAATATCAAATTGAAGAGGTCTGACAGAGTAATTTTTTAGTCCTGCATTGCAGCATCTTGACCAAGGCAAATATGTCCTATGAACAAACACTGGTGGAAGGCATAAGCACTTTGAAAATATTTTGTCGACTCCCAGAATTAAAGAGTAAAGGTATAATAAATGTAACTTCTCAGATTTTTTTATAAAAAAGTAATCATCGAATCTCTATTGATATTTTGATCTTGAAAAGCTTTCTCATCTTTGCAATAAACAACTTTTGTTGAATTATACATTGATGCTCCCTTAGATTAACATGAATAATTTTTACAAGACTTTAACATTCCCCGTTTTGTAATCAGTTATTCTGCTTCCTGTGTAGCTTTGGAGGATGGTGCTCTCGAACCTGTTTTGCGGTTGAGCTGTACATCCCATTGTAATACAGTGTCTCTCGTAGCAGTGAGTACGCTCAGCCTGATCGCCGAGGAGATGAGTACACACACCAAGATCCTAGAGAGTCCACTCAGTGTCCTAACCTCGGTCTGCTCACTGGCAAGCTCAGAGGACGAACAGGTAAAGGGCAATGCAGACTGTATACTACTGAAGTTATAACATTCGATGTTAGATGTTTTGTTATACCTTTGTGCATACAGAATGGTTCATTAAAGTTTTCTGTTTTTTCCAGCAATTACAGACTAGTGTTAAATAAAGGTGATGTGTTGTGTTGTAAATGTAGTGATTCTCTCTTTTTTTAGATCTTTTGGTTTTGTTTTAACTTCGTTTTGCTTTATTCTTGGTTTTAATTTTATCTGCCTGGTTCTATTATTTCATTCTGAATGTTAATGAACACCTCTAACTGGTTTCTGTTTTTATACACCTGTATTTCTCTAAAACTCTTTGTTATGTATTTGTGCACATATCCGACAACAAATGCTATGTGAGAGGTTCTAATTCATGTACTTACCTGTGCCACCTAATTTACTTTCTGACTTAATTTAATCAAGAATCGGAAAAGTACAATTATCCAGAAGTGAAGTAAAATCTTAATTTGGTTCTAAATATGTAACTCTCGTTTGAAAGGACAATTGCTATAGAAAGTGAAGTCTAATAAGAGTTTTAAGAATGATTTAAAAATAGTACAGTAATAACAAATTGACTTTAAAAAATATTTTTATGAATTTGCATTAGATAAAAGGTTTCAAATAGCTTTTTATGTGTATCGATCATGCATATGAAAGTATAAAACTTCTAATTGTGTAGCAATGATGTATTCAGGGCTAAACAATAATGTTTTTCCAATTTTCCAGTTGATTGCGTGCAGACAAGTCAATCTTCACAAACACTAATTTTATGGAAAAGTTGCTGTTTATTATTACACTATAATTATAGGATGTGCAGAATATCTTCATAGAATGAATTATTGGTATATAGTATATACAATTGTATATATTTAGTAAAACTCCATTAAACTATTTAATTTTTTTAACAGATGCAAGAAGTCTCCTTAAAAACCCTGTGTTTCCTGTCTCTGGGCTCAAACTGGCAGAAGCACAGGATTATACAGGTACGTCACAAAATTCTCCAAAACCAATGGATATTAAGTATGATACACAATACACAATGTTAGAACAATTAAATACACAACATGAATAAGTATATTGAGATTGACTTCACACTATATAAATTAATTCCAGGAAGATTTCACGGCTGGTCGATCACTTCAGAGAGCCATCAGAGGAAGCCCTCGTAACCAGCAGGTGCTCTGTAATGCGGCCTGTCTCATCGCTAACTTGGCAACCAGCAATGAGGACCAGGTCAAAACAGCAATTTATTTAAGAAATGAACTCAATATCTACCCAAGTTATACGAGTATAACCTGGGTTTGGGCAGTTTACGCTTTATAATCCGCGAAGCGGATTATAAAAAAGCATAAATTGATCCAACCTAGGTTATACGAGCATAACTTGGGTAGACATTAAGTTCATTCCTTATAATTTAATTTTCTGTAGTTAACTGTACAAATTGAGAGCGTTTACTTTTAAAAATGATTTTAATCTGTTCAAAAAATCAAAAGTAATGTCAAGCAGATTGGTAAGTTTTTGATGTTGGTGCATTTTGACGTGCAAACCAGGTTATCCAAATTCTCTAAATTTTTCTATCCAATCAAATGCCGCGTTTCAACCAGAATTAAATTATTTTAATCTAATCACATTTATATAAGTTACATGTTATTTGTGCTTGCTTGTAATCATAAAAATATGTCCAAACTGAAATCTGTTTTCAGTAATCATCTTTATTTTCCATTGCGAATCACTTTGAATCTGAATTTTAAAACCTATAATTTCACACTGTTATAAAATCTTTCTAAAAAATATATATGTCAAAACAATTACTGTGTACAGGGTTATTTTCACCCCTGTGTAATTTTCCCTTTCTACATTTGCAAACAGTTTTACCCCATCACCCAGACACAGTTGTGTTTAAGTTCACCCAATCTTAAATTCACCTGCTGACGAGAGCAAAAGGGTTGAAAATAAAACGGAGGCAAATATTTCCCTGTATACAGTATTTTAAAGAAAAGTTTTATGGTAGTGTTATTCCCTCTGGTTAGTGTTTTGTCCCAGTGTAGTTGTATTTACCTGAGAGATATTTCTATAACTTTCTTTATCAGGGAGGACTGCAGGACTTGTTGGACGGGCTGGGGGAGGTGCTGAGGAAGGACAACAACAACCTTGACCTTCACTGTCATGTCGCCAGAGGTCTGGCCAACTTTGCCAGATTCCAACAAAATGCCAGCAAAATAGTAACTTAAGTTCCGACTTAACTTTATTCAGTTTTTGCGTTCAAAGTTTACCAAGCAGTCATGAAAAAATATCATTACTTATTTGTTTTCAGAAAAGCCTGTTGCCGTTGGTGATATTCAAATGTCTTAAATCAAACAGCAGCCATGTCAAGATGCATGCAATGAGAGCCATCTTTAACTTGATGTCTATCAATCCGTCTGATACATGCAGCGAACTACTCAGGTATGTATCTGACTAGTAATTAACCTAGCTAAAACTCTCCATGTTGTGGACCTTAGGCATTTCTGTTGTGTTGTATATTTACATTATAAATTAACCAAGTTTTGTATATACATGTATTAGGTATATAATGAATTTATTCAGGGACGTATATGTTAGTATATACGTCCCTAATTCATTTAAAGGGATTAAAAACCACTATATTTTGATTACAGAGATGGGGCGGGGGAACTGCTGGAGGGACTGTCCCGACTGAAGGGGCTGACCACTGCCATACAGGATGCTCTACTGGCCCAAGCGCCAGACCTCGTCAAGCCAATGTAACCAGCCTCCATGTCAATAATCCCCTCCTGTATACATAGCTTAATATTGTTATTTTAGAAACCTTTTATAATGGGAAATTTTTTTTAATTCTGGTGCATACTCTTTTAATTCTTGCAATGTATTATGAACCTTTGTTTTTGCATTAAAATGTGATTTCATAAAGTGACAAAAAACAATTATACTATAGTCTTTTGATTTAAATAGTGCTTTTATATTTTATAAATAAATATCATCAAATATAAGTTTAAATAAGTTCAGATACTGAAAAATGAATTTGAAGTTAACTGTGCCTCTGAGCTTTCTTGTGACACCACATCCGACAATTGTATGCCAATCTCCCGCTCCAAGTCATCATCAACGTAAGCAGCGACTTCCGGGTCAGAGGTCAAGGAAAAGTCAGGTGTTAATGCCCTTAGTCTGTCTGTTAGAATTTCAATCAATTTATTGCGACGAAACAAAGTCATTTCTAACTTCATTATTCTTGTTTCAAATATCAGGTGCTCTGGTAGCGTGTCAGTTGTAGGGTAACCTTCGTTGATCTCTGGTGGGGCCGCCATAATCTGTGGCGTGCGTGATGGGAGAGATTTCTTTGAGACACTAGCAAGCAGACTGTCTCTTTCCTCTTTTATTTCATGAAAACGTAACCAGGCCATTCGTAATCTGTTTTGGTTCAGTTCATCCCTCTTGATCAACAGGAGCTGCAATTGTTGCTTTTCCTTGGTGAGCTCCTCTTGCTGCTTTTCACACTTGGTTTTACCATCATCCATTGCCATTAATTGTGACTTTAAGTTGTTAATTTTGTCTTTCTGTGTTTTTAGCTCACTCTGAAGGTCTGCCTTTTCTTCTTTATGTTTCTCTATAACCACCTTCATGTCCGTTATTCTGTCATTTACAGCTCGCAGTATTTCTTTGGAAGTGTTGTACTGGACAGAGAGGTTCTTGTAGTTTCCCTCAGCCATGATCAGTTGTTTTTCCGCCTCTCGGTTCAAAGTATCCAGCCTTTTGTTTTCCTCTTTTAACACCATGTTCTCTCTCTGAAGGTCTGCACTGTTGTCTTTTACCAGATCCATTAACTGGCGTTCTCTTTCACTTGACATCATCAGGCAGCCTAGCTTTTTTTCAAAATCCTCCATCATCAACTTAAAGAGTTCCGTTTCTTTTCGTGCTTTCTCACCGTCGACAGAATCCAATCCCCGCACGTCCCCTTCATCTTGTCCACCCCGAAAGCAAAGAACCCCTCTTGACTTTTTTCGAGACATCATTAAAGTATAGTGGCCTTCTGAGCTACGTCATAAACAAACGTCTGACGCTATTCACGCGATATTACGTCATGTCCGTGCCCGATCGAATATTGAACCATAGCCGAAAGATTTACGAAATTTAACATTTATCTAAAAATTGATTAACAGAAATCTGCTAAAAACTATGAAAATTAATTTGATAATGAACTTACATACTTACGTATTAGTAACCGAGTGTTAAAGAACATGGAAATATTGAAGGCTTTCTTTTTCTTTTAGAGGCTACTTTTTATACAAGGGGAACTTTTTCCTGTCACAGCTTTCCAAAATTACATTTATAAGTTTTATTAATTTGTCAATCATGAAATTTTATATCCAAATAATTAAGTAGGCTATATATAGGCGTACATGTTGGTCTTCATACTTTTTTTTCTTTCAAGATTGTAACATCGATTGCTTGCAATATCTATAATATAGATATTTTCTGATTAATCATCATACCATAGCGAAGTTTTATACGTAGATTCTTTGAACACACATCATTGAAACTCCTTAAAATTATCCAAAACATATTGGTTGACATGTCTTTAGTGCACCAAGGGCAATAATCTTAGTATCTTCCAAAGGGAAATAAATGTACTTGTACTCAAAAATTTAAATCTTTACGCTACTCGCTTTAATAAGTGTTATTTGCACTGTATGAAAGTAAGTTATGCCTCTTTAAATATAACAGTTTTAATATATTTTGTCCGTAAGTGAGGCCTATTTCAGGGATCGACTTTGTCTTATAAATACCGATAACCGAAGAAACTACCGGGATGTCTCATGCATGTCATTTTAAATTCCCACTCATGTTGACCAAAAGTTTGTTTTAAAAAAAATGTAATTTATGAAATAAGGCGATTGACTGATGCTGTGGGCCAAATAGCTTTCATTTTTCGAAACATTTTCTTGGAAATCTTTATTCATTTATCGAATGTCAGAGAAATCTGTTCCTTAATAAAATTGCACGAAGTTGATTTTTTTAATTCTTATGAATCAATTTTGCAAAATTACCTATGAAACATATTTTTTCAAAAAATGAATTCATTTAAGGAATAAATTCAACATTTATTTGTTTTATACGACAACCCAACTCATGAAGGTTTCCAAATGCATGGTCCCACATTTGACACATGCATGCATGTTGGCTTTACCCCCCCCCCCCTTTTCACAACTAAACTGTAACATTTTGTACTGCTACTATTCTTGCGTTCAATGCGTGCCTGGTGCACTCTACAAGTTGAAATTTTCAAATAAATTCTAAATTGTTCATGCAGTGCTATAGGTCGGGCAGTTTACGCTTTATTAACTGTGAAGTGCACCATTTTTTTTTAAAGAAAAATTAATAACAAGGAAAGACATATATGATTTATAACTGATTTAATCAGCCATGCAGTTTGTATATAAAACAGTGTATTTTTAACCATCTAATATTGGGTAATATGTTTCTATTCATTGCGTGAGAAAGTCAAAATGAAACGTGATTAATCGCTCTAGAACGTTTCCCAAATTTATCTACATGTGCAGATTTCAAAAAAGTAGACAATGATCCATAAATAAGATAGCTCCTTTGTAATATCGTGTTTCTGCACGTCCAGATTACCTACATTTTAGTTGCTCATCTTATGCTCGCCGAAAATTACACCACACCAATTTTTTTTTTTTTTTTTTTTTTTTTTTTGGTGGGGGGGGGGGGGGGGTCTCACTCGATCAGTTACCACTGTAAATGTTTCAATAACGATTATAAGAAACATTCATGTATACTCAATTGAACTATTTCTTGTTTGGAATCTACCACAGGTATTATTATGCAAATATTTTATACAGTTTTAATACGCAAGTGAAGGATAGCTAATGCGTGATTTCCAGAACTTTTCCTTGACTTCATATTTTAATTCGCCTTATATAATAATTACTTCTAAATACATGCGATAACGATTTTTAAGGATTTTTTTACATCCTGTTTGTGAACAATGCAACTCTTTCCCTAATGACCAAGAAGAATTATTTTAAATATTCTACAGTTCCATTTATTTGATTAGATTTTGATGGGGTTATTTACAAGAGCGTATTGTATAATTCTTCAATATCTAAAAAGTCGACCTTGCGCAGTCCAGATACAGCCAACTAGAACCGAATGAGAGACCACAAAAAGGAACTTATGTACTAAGTAAGAATATACTTAGTATATGTATATAGAAGAAATATATAAAAAGATGTTTCTCTATATTTCAGGTGGTTCATGGTACTATGGCGGTAGCGAGCATTGCAGAAAAAAAAACCGCAACATATAAACGAACGTCTCTAAAATTAGAAATGTCTCTTCAAAAATTCAGAGAAAAAGTTAAATACATTGTATATACTAGTTAATAAAGATTTCATTTTCTAGTGGTCAAAATTATTTTTCCTTCTACATTGCTGTACAAATGATTGACTCGAAATGATAGATGATGTCTCCTTAAGCTCGGATCCTCAGGAATGTTCGATAACCCTAAATTATCCGTACATTTTTTTTTATTCGTACCATAAATCTGTCTTTTATATAGACAAGTTTAATTAGTTTTATAGTGTTAATATTATACAGAGTTATCAACGAACTTCTTGGCTTAGTGGCTCCACGGAGACCTACTACAAAATCTTTAAGTGGTTCGAGTCACCGTTTTTTTTTTCTAACATGATCTCAACTTGTATATTTATTCCATTATAACCACTGCGACCAAAGTTGCAATAACTTCGTAAAATGCATGAATACCATCAAAAATTTTTTTTTTTAATTTATTTATTTCATTTATAAAGTTTATAGGATCGGAGAATCTTAATTTATAAAAGTTCCGGACATTTACACCAGATAAGGCTGTCATTTTGAATTGCTTATTACTGGTACTTACATAATATATATTTATTGAAGAATATCTTAACTTTTAGTGAGGAAAATACATTGGCTTCTTGATATCTCTAATTTGTATATACATGTATATCTTAGCTGCTATTTTTTTATATATACTGGATAATTTACACTCACTGATCCATATGGAGTGAACACTGCAGTTTACTTTGTCTTGTTGCAGTTAAGACCTAATAAAATAGGTCATTTGAATGTTTTTTTAATGATTGAAAGAGTTTTTTACAGAATTTTAATTTGTTTCCGTGCATAGCAGTAAATAGCATCAGTTTGATCTTAATATAACCATCTCAGAGTTCATAGGAAACCTAAGTATAGACATTATTAGTTGCATCCACTGATATAGCACAAATAAAACAATGAGCAAAACAAAGTAGACACTTAGAGGTACGTTTTTAATTATTTTTCAATATTATTCACACAGAAAAAAACGTGCTGCCAGACATACTCGTACGTGCTTTCAATGTTTCTGAACACATAATCAGTACATAAAGATAATGACATACAGAGCTAAAGTGTAAAAAGACATGTATACATCAAATTTAGTTCAACAACAGTGAAAAGTATAAGAATACCAACAGCAACCAAAAAAACCCATTTAGACTAACAGTTGTAAATTCAAATGTATCCATTAAAGGTTTCACCTTTGTAACTCATGACCAGTATATAAATATAGCAAACACAGTCGTAGAAACCATACTGGTATCCAGACTGACCTTGGGTTTCTGACATTATTAGTGATTCCTTGCTGATTTTAATATTGAATAAATATTACAAATTTAAAAAAAAAAATCATTCAGGAATTCAAGAAACATATAAACACAGACCAAAACATTCATTACACACTGCATTAATGCTGGCATTTTGGCAGTGTCCAGTTAAAACAATCAAATAAATTGTAAAAAACATCACACATATAGAAAGTTTGGCAAACATCACAAATTCATGTAGAAATACATGTACAACCTATTGAATCTTGATTGCTGTCCACGAGGTATACTACAGATATGTCGACACGTACTCCAAGAACACACTGTGAATATGGATCTGAATTTGTTCTTAGAAAGTTTGATATCAAGTAATCAATAAAAAAGACGACAAAAAGTTAAACAACAAGGCCATTCAAAAGTATAGCTGCCCTAAGACTTCAAAAATACATGACTGTAGCCAGTGCAGTCCTATTGTGAAGATGCTGGGGTATTCTTATAATCAGCTTTTTCCAAGCCTTTTGTATGTTGTACTCAAAATATACAAAGAACATGAATCCTTGTACACATGCTGTGCTACACCTTATATGTAGCTTCATAAAACCCAATTAAAATCATAAAACCCCGTCAATTATGCTTTGAAAAAGAGAGAACATGAATGACCCAAAATGACATTTTTCAGTTTAGGTTCTACCTGTATTATCTGTGATTTCACAAAAGCATGCAGGTTATGACCTAAATACTTTTCATATTTCTGACCAATTAAAATTTTTTGTAAAAACTGCTTTTGATTATCAAAAAATGCCCTATTAATGACATAAAAACCATATGCATAAATAAGACTATTTCTTTGTTTGGAGTTTTAGGATGTCTATTTGGTCTTTGAAGGCAAGAATGCCCAGCTGTGCATGTGAGGCCTCACTGAGAGATTTGGAGCGTATACAGCCGCGGTACTGGTCCGGTGACAGATTGATGGGGCACTTCTTGTCGTGCCACAGGTGGAAGATCCCTGGGTCAGTGGCCCGAACCACAGTCATATTGCTACGGACGTACTTCTTATACAGAAACACATCCTCCCCACCCCACCCAACTATTCCCTCCCTGAACCCCTTCACAGCTTTAAAGTCTGAGAGGTACTGACATGTCATTCCGTATCCAAAATCTCTCCAGAATCCTGTTTTCTTAGAAATCACTAGCTGCCTCTTGATGGATGGGATGGTCCTATTTTCCATGGAATATACCAGTTTGGGATTAAACAAACTGAACAATATTGGGTAGTACACTTTTTTCTGTTTTTCAGCATTGAGACGACACCTCTCCAGGAATTCTGAGTTAAATATTACGTCCACATCACACATGAAGACTAAAGTGTCCTTGCCCTTCCAATACTCCATCCCGATCTGAAGGCCGCGCCCTCTGTTAAACTCCTCATTCACATTAATGACCCTGATATATCTATACCCATGTGTATGAATGATGGTTTTTGTTATATTTTTGACCTCATCCAACCCTTCCTGACCAAAATAAACAATGCTTAAGTAAATTCGTTTGTCTATCATGATACAAACATCTGCAAAGTTCCTCATAAATACTTCAAAAGAATCTAATCTTCCTTTTAATGGCAGTATGATATTTATCCAGGTCTCTTTAGTCCTAACTGTCGTGTTGATGGCAGGTATAAGTGGACCGAAAGGTTTGAGGATGACCACCTTGGAGTATCTCCCCGATTCCTTTGCATTGAGATTTCTGAAATAAAGTTCATAGTGAGTCCCTGAGGATGGTTCTGTTCTGTAAATGCCTTCTATGAAATCACTCACAGTGAAATACTTAGATGCATTTTTCCTTTGTTCATTGAGAATATTGACACTGTATGTGATGACATCATTCAGGTCTCTGCGCCTCGCCCCGATTGGTTTCTCCACCACTCTTTTTCCTAGTCCAGGATTAACAGGGTACACCTTGTACAGAGTGAATCTGTTAAATGCAGTAAGTTCATACTCATTTTTCATCTCCACCCCATGTAAAATTTCAGAAACATGAACTTTATCATTGAGGTATTTCTGAATTTCACTGCCTTTACTCTCTGACGAGTTTGTAAGGTTTTCTCGTTGTACTCTCTGAGAATTCAAGAGCTCCTGTAGTTCCTCAATTTTTTTCTGCAACTCTTCTATCCTGGTCTGGTGCCTTTTCTCGGATTCTTCGATGGCCGCCTGGAATAACTCTCGAGTGTGTCGAGTTTGCTGGGGGACGGTGGTTGAGATGTTGTCCATCACCAGGCCCCACTTTGTGATGAACACCATGGTCAGTACGGAGAGCAGGAACAACAGAACCAGAACGCGCGGCACAGGCTTCCCCATCCTGCCACCCCCTCACGCATGTCACCAACACCCCTGTCCTGTAAAACGACAAAACAGAAATTAGCTCAGCCCTTGTACTTTAAATATCCAGTTACATTAATTCCTTCAAAGAAGAAATTTATGTCCAGGGTATTTTTCCAAACCAATTATGAAATTAGTTTTTAATGGGATTTATTCATGTTTCTATATTATTAGAGTGGAATTTCAATGTCAAAGTTCCTACGCTATGTCATATGCCCATTTTCCCAGGCTACCTTACTCTTGTTAAAAGTTATTACAGGGGTAATTTCATATTTTATATCCTTTGATATCTCCTTCAATTGCATATTTTATGAATAACAGTAATATTGGAATGGTGGTGAGAATCAGAGGGTTAATGTAGTGAAGTAATTGCTGTCAGTGTGAGAGGTTTGGGGAGCAGTGATTATTGTTATTCGTGATGACAATCAGCATGCCCAACACCTCAGACAATGTTAGGTAATGCAGTAATTATAGAGGCTCAGCAGATCAGACGATCAGTTGTCTATTTATTTTGGTTAATCTTGAATTCCATCTCTCCTTAATGGAATTATAGTGTAAAGAATGCTTAGTCTTCCAAGACATTCAGTGCCTTCCTGGTGTGTATTAAATCTCCAGAGAGAAATGCATGGGCTGTTCATTAGTTTAATTGACATTCTATTGGTATATAATGGACACACTGCTAAAATGCATGGAAAGCCTTGAATTAGTTTTATAAGGTTCTCAATATTTTACAATATATTCCTTATTAAAAAAGAAAAACCATCAGTTCACTGCCTAGATTGAGATATATTCATGTGTGTGTGTATTTCAGTCCAGTTTATAAATGCCTTAAAATTCTGATAAAACAACAGCATTGCACCTGTCAGTGCTATAGTTTTCTGATCATTTAATTCTAATAAATATATTAAACCCAAACTTGATGTCAAGTGCTTCAAAAACCCCTAAATTGAACAAGCATGTTTTTAAGAATAATATTAATCTGCTACAACACAATTTATCAAAACAGTTTAGCCGCTGGCTTCGTGTAACGTAGCTAATCTCATGTAGAAATGCCAATATGTTTAAATGGATAAAAGAGTTCCAAGTTTTCCTCTCATATGTACATTTATTTGCACCATAATGTGTCACGCATACATAAAAATTTACATTAATTTACTTTCATCCTGACGGGGATAAATCCCTTAGTTGTTTTTTTCTCCCTATTGATTGAAATCTACGTTGATCATCTGCAGGATGTCAAACGTATGTTTCCCAGATGTCCCTCTTTGTTCATACTAGCTAGAAGTTATTCTCTCTCTTTATTCAGAAACAAAGAGAAATTTGCAAACCTGGACCACACATATAAAACAAGAGGTCCATGGGCCACATCGCTCACCTGAGGAACAATAGGTATGATAAAATCAGCTCAATGGAGTCATAATACAAACTATCTGGACAATATACAATAATTCATGTAAATCCTGTATAAATAAAATCCATTTTCCCCTGGATATTCTTATGTTTATAATCATTAGTCCCTTTTCTAACAGGATGATTTTATAGTCATATCATGTGTTGAGTATTGCAGTTCTCAAAAAGATCCCTAACAATAGTTTATATATGGGATATAAACGTACAGTAAACTCTCAACCTTCTCGTGAGGCCAAAGAATTGTCCTGGGGCCAAAGTCTTAACAATTATAAAGAATCATCTGGCTGATTAGTTTCTGAGAAGATTTTTAAAGGTTTACCCTATAAATTCCTTTGTTAAACTTTGACCCCCCCCCCATTGTGGCCCCACCCTACCCCTGGGGATCATTATTTTCACAACTTTGAATCTACACTACCTGAGGATGCTTTCACACAAGTTCCAGCTTTCCTGGCTGATTAGTTTCTGAGAAGAAGATTTTTAAAGATGACTCTGTTTATTCCTATGTAAAACATCGACCTCCCATTGTGGCCCAAACCTACCCCCAGGGGTCATGCTTTTCACAAATTTGAATCTACACTAACTGAGGATGCTTCCACACAAGTTTTAGCTTTGCTGGCTAATTAGTTTCTGAGAAGAAGATTTTTAAAGATTTACTGTATATAATCATATGTTTAACTTCAATCCCCCATTGTGGCCCCAACCTACCCCCAGGGGTCATGATTTTCACAACTTTGAATCTTCACTACCCGAGGATGCTTCCACACAAGTTCCAGCTTTGCCTTCGAATTAGTTACTGAGAAGAAGATTTTTAAAGATTTACTGTATATATTCCTATGTTAAACTTCGATCCCCCATTGTGGCCCAACCCTACCCCCGGGGGTCATGATTTTTACAACTTTGAATTTACACTACCTGAGGATGCATCCACACAAGTGTCAGCTTTCCTGGCTGATTAGTTTCTGAGAAGAAGATTTTTAAAGATTAACTGTGTATATTCTTATGTAAAAGGTCGATCTCCCATAGAGGCCCAAACCTACCCCCGGGGGTCATGATTTTCACAAATTTGAATCTTCACTACATAAGGATGCATCCACACAAGTGTCAGCTTTCCTGGCCAATTAGTTTCTGAGAAGAAGATTTTTAAAGATTTACTTTTTATATTCATATGTTAAACTTCGACCCTCCATTGTGGCCCCACCCTATCCCCAGGGCTCATGATTTTCACATCTTTGAATCTACACTACCTGAGGATGCTTCCACACAAGTTTCAGCTTTCCTGGCCGATTAGTTTCTGAGAAGAGGATTTCTAAAGATTTACTCTATATATTCATTTGTTAAACTTCGACCCCCTATTGTGGCCCCATTCTCAGGTGAGCTAAAAATGTTAAGTTTACAATTCAATAAGAACAGATTTTGAAAATTTTCGTAATAAATATTGACAATTTTTTTACTTTTTAAAGCGCTAAGCATAGCTCAGCCCTTTATTGTCGTTAGACTTCAACTTCCGGTGCATCGAATAACCGCCCCCTCTAAACAAAAGTATACATCATTTAAACTGGTTAGGGAACCAGTTTCAGGGGTTTATGCACATAACTGCACGGGCTATTGTGAATCTAATTTACGGGTTATTGTGAAATTAATGTACGGGGCTTACATACATCATTGCAGGGACTGTCATGCCGTGATGAGGAAATATAGTGCGTATACAGAAGCTGAAATGCTATATACATATATCTGTTATATCGAACAGAAGCTGGGTTAGCGCTTTTCAGTACTATCAGTACTTTGATTTAATCTTTAGCTTTTAAGATCTGTGTACAAACATAGAATTGTTAGCAAATCTCTGTATCTTGCTTATAATTCGAAGCAAACACTCAAAAATGGTTAGTAAATAGAAATTGTTAACAATTAAACACAAGAAACATGCACTACATGTATAACAAATAAAGAACACAATTTATTTTTTCGAAATGAATCATATATATACATGTATATACCTACATATTTCCGTAAGCGATATCAAACTCTATTTAAACTGAATAAACTAGAGAAAATGCCGAGCATCTCAACAAAAACCTATTGCATTAATCTACCATTACGCAAAAAATAATGCCGAATTACCGATAGAATGAATTGTATTTCAGTACTCCTACATCAGATTTTGCTTAATTTGCGCAGGTAAACAGTTAACTGTTTGATTTATCGAAGTCTCTGTTTGATTTGATACGTAAAAATCACGAAATACAGACGACAGTTTCCAGGTTACAAAGCATAAATAATGAAAACGAAACGAAAATCAGAACAAGCTAACATCAACGTCATGTGTGAAAACTGTCAACGCATTGAAATATTTAGCCTTAATTTACTTCACAAAATCGGCACCAATATATTTTTCATGTTTCAAAAATTTCCCTTCATACGCGAACTGTTGCACGAAAAGCAAATTCATCATAGTCAGATCGACCCTTTTTCGTATAATGTCATGGCTGCTTTAAACAAAGAACCTTGTTTTAGAAGTATGGAATACGAGTCTTGGTAAAATGGGTAAGCAAAACCGGGCCGTGGCAAAATAAAAGCCGGGGCAGATCGGCAATCGTCAATTCCAAATACGCATTATTTTGCAGCAATATTTACAGCAAATACAAATATACTGGTCCATCAAATATCCTGAAATTTTAATGAGATTGGCAGATTAATAACTGCTTATCTTTTGTTTTGCCCAGGCCAAGTCTTGTCTACCCATTTTACCGGATGCCGAATCCGAGGCTATTAAACTGATTGAAACACGCCTTTCCTTATTATTTTCGTAATAACTCAGATTTGAAACAGAATTAGACCTTAATTTTTGCAATTTATATTTTCCTTCCCATAAGGATAATTTATGCTAAACTACGTTGAATTGGAATCAGTAGTTCTTGAGAAGAAGATTTTTAAAAATGCACCCCCCTTTTTCTACAGTTTCAAGGTTTTCTCCGCTTTGAATACAGATCGGACTTTTATTTCTGCAATTTATATTCGCCCTCCCATAAGGATGCTTTGTGCCAAATTTGGTTGAAATTGGATAAGCGGTTTTAGAGAAGAAGTTCAAAATGTAAAAAGTTTACAGACGGACAGACAGACGGACAGACGGACAGACGGACGGACGGACGGACGGACAGACGGACGACGGACAAAAAGTGATCAGAATAGCTCACTTGAGCTTTCAGCTCAGGTGAGCTAAAAACCCTCTGAAAATTAGGAATTAGCCTAAAACGCCGACCCAGGACCCTCCATCAGGTCTTGATAACAATTTGAAATGACAGAGCTTAAGCTGCTAACCCCATTCCCCCTCCCAACTCCTCCGAAAAAGTGGAGGGTCCAGAGTTTTTACACTTTACACCACGCCCTTAATTAGGAACTACTAGTAGCTACTGGACATGCCCCATGTGAGCTTGTCTACATGGTGGTCGTCATTTGTTGACATTTTACTGTAGCAACAGAAGCTTTTTTGCTGTAAAGTTTTCTGGAACAGAATCTAATGAGTGTCAGTTAATTTGTAACCAGCATGTCAATTCAAAATAAATCTTTCCTGTCTGACACAGTCAACAAATTCTCATTTAATGAAATTCCTTCCTGGCACAAGATAACAATCTGGGGAGCTACCCTGGCACCCGGCACTGTGAGCTCCCCAGCGTGATTCCACCCATCATGCAACACTATCATTACAGACATTCATTACAACAGTGAAAGTCTCAAGTGTTTTAAAACATGAAAGAACTTTCCCCAAAAAACAAAATCAAAACAACAAGCATCTATATTCTTTACTTGACAAAGCAGGGGCCTTATTCTTCAAACAGACATGTTCTCACTTTTTTGATCTGAGTGATTTGAATGGGATATTTGTACTGTCGATCATACAACAGGTCGCACTATAGGGTCTTCCCAAGGAACACCAGAGGATCGACAAGTACCAGGATGTTTGGCCTTGAAGAGTGCTCCCAGATATCTCAGCATGATGAATGACCTCATCATCGTGCTAGATGACCTCATCAAAGGTAGCCGACAGTCGGATGACGTCTGCTTACAACTAACATAAACAACAGCATCAACTTCCTCTTCTAGTTACATCAAAGGATCCCTGCTTTGGAGAGGCTGACTCCAAGTTCACTGTGTCTGCTATATCAGAAGCGGGGGCACCCTCATTAAGCCTACAACTCCTACAGCCATTTCTTTTTTTTTTTTTTGGAGGATGGGGATTTTTACCACCTGTGTGTAATATACATGGACCTTTTCAACCTCATCTTGTGTTAGCTATGGGTCATTAATGTAAGAAGTTTTAAATTAAGAATGATTTAATGGTCTTTAAGTAAGTGGGCTCTAATCATGAATGATTTAATCAATGATTTTATTTGATCACTTCCATCAATCTAACACTGCTGCATGGATATAAGTTTGTTGGATATAAGAATAATTACAAAAAAGAACCTTGACACCCAAGCAGGCAATGTTTAACAAATGTTCTTAATAAAATAGTTTGTAGATCTAGAAGGTTACAGATTTATCTTAGACATTAGAACAGATTTAAAGCAGATCGTAGAGAAGGGATTATGCAATGCTACATCTCAATTACACTGCTATTCTCTTTACAGTTTTTACAAATGCAATTTAAAGGGTTTTTCCTTTGAAGATGACACAACATATCAGACTAAGTTATCTAAGATTCATCAGTCTCTGGAAGAGATACAATATATGTCACTGTTTACTTGTAAAGACTGTTGAATCAAAGGCAGAATTCTAACATTCCAGGGTACAACATAGATTATATAAATATCTCTGGTACATGAATTCTTACTTGTTGCAATGTAAGAATCTGACCCCAGAAGCATGCATCCCTTTGTACCAGGAATCTTACCAACACATGGAAACACAGGACCCGACCTCACACCCAACCCAGGTTTTGTTGGTGTCGACATTTTGCTGGCTACACCTATAATAACATATACTCCCCAATATCTGTAAACTGTACAGTTCTTGTTCATAGAATTCCTTTCTTAAACTCACCACAAAAACCCATCTGAGAACCCGCAACTGCTTTATTTCACAAATTATTTGTTGTTGATTGTTCAGATCGGGGAATTCAAGAGCTAGCTGATTGTTGATTGAGTTCCAGCCTAACTACCAGTACCAAACATTTAATAAGTGCAATTATCCACATGGAAAATCAAATGTCAATTTAGAATACACTACCATGCGTTTATAGTAAAAAGAGAAATAACGGATCAAGATTAAAATGTTTATCCATGTGAAAATTTTAAATGTTAAACTTACGGTATTGTATATCCATAAAATTTTATTCAACAAGTAATGCAATTCTTGAGAGTAGACCTGCATTTCAAATAATTACTGCTTTTAATTTCTGCCATAATAAATCATGAATATCTGGTATTAAATGTAAAAGCGATCCATCTGAACTCATGCATTATTTGTGAACTTGAGAAAATAAATAATTGTACCGGTAAAAAGTAATACAGAGTGTTGCCCTATATAACATCTCATGTATACTGGTTTTAAATATACCATATTGGCAATTTACAGTTTTAAATGATATACTAATGAGAGAGAGAGAGAGAGAGAGAGAGAGAGAGAGAGAGAGAGAGAGAGAGAGAGAGAGAGAGAGAAGAAAGAGGAGAGAGAGAGAGAAAAGAAAGAGGAGAGAGAGAGAGAGAGAGAGAGAGAAACTGTTATAAAGATATAGTAAATAGTAAATAAATAAATACCAGTATTCTGACAGAAAATTTCAATAGTTACTCAGAACAAACAGTGCCTATTTGAGTAGTTGTACCGTCTGACTTACCGTACTTTGACGTCTTTTATCACTCCACCAACGTGCTCTCTCTGTTATCCACCTACACTGTATCAGGAGATCAGCCAAGCCCACACAATCAACCAATCAGTACGCTCCATTCCCTGCTAATGTTTAATATCATAAAGTGTAACTAGAAATTCTCCCAGGTTTTAACTATACTGACCTATTACAAGTTACTTCAAGAGTAAACTGTCTCTTTAATAGTAAACTGAGTGTATTTAAATAACCTCAAAGTTCAAAGGGTTACAGACAAAGAGAGTTGGCTAATCTTCTATTGAAAAAAGTTAAACATATTAATTATGTTTTTTGAAATTGAAAAAAGTTATTGTTAACATTTAATATGTTATTAAGTACAAATCTGTAAGTTGTCTCTTCACCAGTAATCTTAAAATCATGATTAAATGCCAGTTTTTGTCTAAATAATTGTGACTATATATACACATAATGATCAGAGGAAAACAGCCGGTATCAAGCATTGACAACTTTTCTATCTATATTAATCTTTCCCATGAATATTCTGTAATGATATGAATTTTAACTGTTTTTTTTAATTACCTGGAGTGTTTCTACTCCCCAATTTAATTAGATTGTAAATTCATAACATAAACAAAACTTTATTTGCACATGCTCTTGTCTTTTAATAAAAAAACAAACACCCAAGAATTTCTCAGGTTGACACATTCAATATGTAACCCAACCCTCAGCAATATGTAATAAAAGGTTCCAGTGCAAGTGAAACACAGCACTTGACCTCGCCTTAGAAATAGGAGGTCCTACACAGAGCCTCAAGATTGCCTCCAGTGAGAGGGGCCAACACCCTCACGAGTTTAATTGAATCAACAAATATTTAACAATATAACTGATGAATGCATTGGAGTTACTGCTGTGTTAAATACAGTAACTTACCAAGAAACTCCAGTATTATGAGTTTCATTAGGCGATAAATTTAATTTTTTTCCACTTTGAAGATATTAAATTTGATGCACTCTTGGCCCAGAGTAACCTTTCCATCAACGGTGGCGAAATATCAAATCATCTTAATAAATCCGGCAGGTTTTCTATACGGGTGATAAAATTTAATGGGCAGACAATGGCTGTAGCTTCTTAAATACAGATTATCTCGGTGATGATCAGACTCCATTTACTGTTTCATATTTCCACCCTCCAGCCTACCGCCTCTCTTTTTACATATAAATACTTTTTTTCTGATATAGCAGTAACAAAAAGCTTTTAATGGTCACTCGAGTATCATAGACATTGGCCTCTAATTACAAATTAGCTCTTAACCCAGGAACTGGACCTTCCCTTTATTGTTCACCTTCATACGAGAGAGCAGAATAGGGGGGATTTAGTCACCATCAAGAAGGCGATAAACTCTCCTCCATCAGGCACAGGTGCAGGGGGCTAGCACACTGGATTCCTGTCGGATTCCAATAAAGCCATTTCATAGTCCATTGTTACCTATTGTTCCTGGGACAGAGGAGAGTTATACATCACTGCAGGGTGACAACCCCTTTAAAAAGAAGGTAGAGGAACTAAATTGATTTTTGCAAGACTTCCCAAGTTTAGCGGTATGGGGCAATAATAATTGATTAGGGCCCTAACACTTACACACTCAGGTGAATTATACAGCGTACACTTTGTGAACTTTGCTGCATTATTCTTGAAACAAAACATGAATGAACAATCAAGGTTTTTAATTTGTTCAGATTACTATATATCCTATTTACATGTACCATTATTTTAGATTGGGAGTGTAATTCTCTGTACTAAAGAGAACTGAGTATAATTTTGAGTGTTTTAAACCTCCCAAGTCATTTATATGTAGGAAAGAAAAAAAAAGCCAATCTACGTAAAATCACCTGATTTTTAAAGCTAATCAAAACTTACCTTTAAAAGTCATTTATTTTTCATGAATGAAAAATCATCAGCTCACGTCATAAACTACACTCCCATAGTATTTACAAAAAAAGATCATTTAATGGGTCGAATAGAATTCTTCCGACCTTGTTATGAAAATAGCCTGAGACCACTTCACAAGTTGACCGTATGGAGCTGCAGTACACAGTGTCACAAGCCGCTTATCAAGCTTTGTCCGTGTTTACCAACACCAAATAAACTGGCCCAGACCTGACCCCTCCGCCTCTCCAGCCAGTCTGTCACTAGTTACCCTCCGCACAGCCGAACCAGGCATAGATTAGCAGTATTTCACCCCTATACTGAGAGATGCAGTTTCCTGAACTCAGATAAACCATCACCAGTCTGTTGGCAGTGTAGGCATGTCAATGTTTTTCTCCAGAAAACTCTTTTAAAACAAAATTAATTTAGCATGCAGTCTACTGGCTTAGTACAGAGGATCTTGTATCTTGGCTGTTGGGAGATGCCCTTTACAAAGCTTCTATTAATTCTTCTTAATGGCTTAACATCTACCATGCCATGTATCACAAGCTTATAATGTATAAAGAAATTAGCCTTGTTTAAATCCTGTTATAAGTAGATATGCTTTCCTTTTTTATGATATCTGTTGGACAGCTGGTCTACTGGTAGGTCATTATTTGATGTAAGGCACTGGAGTTTGTTTCTAAATGCTTTAAATTAAAAGCTAAGAAGTTATTATAAGCATATTTCAATGTTGCCCCCCCCCCCCCAATGACGTTTAGAATTTTAAAGATCAAAATATCTTTCCAAATCACTATTATCTAAAGGAATGAATGATGTAAACTTCTGAACAGCACTGACCAAAAAGGTCATAAGTTAATCAGGTGAGTAAAGTGACCTCAAAACAAACTACAGGTAAAAGAGATAGGTGAACATTTATCCTATCTGTTTACATAAAGTAGTTTTCTGTGATTAAGAATCACAATGTTTAGTACCAGTTACCTTTTAGAAAGAGAATTACGGTAATAGATGTAGGGTACCTTATTTAATTCAATCTAAGTAGGGTCTGAGGACATATCAACAAAAAATTCAGCAACTCTGATATAAAAGCATTAAAAACAAAATTTAAATCACAATTTGAGGGCAAAGCATGACAAATGTCTGTTTGTTTTACCCCCCAGATTCTGACAAATGGACTTATGGCATTTATGACTTGAACAATGGCCTCCATTTAGCCATGCATACAATGTATTTTCCATCTTTACTCAATAAATAAGATGAGATGCTGCATGCTATTTGATGATTTCATTAAAACCTCCAAGATTACAACAGTTTGAGATAAACATATATTAACAATTCTGAGTTTAATGACACAGAACACATAAATCTGATAATTTCTGCTTTTCTATAAGTTATTTCTATGTGCTTTTTAAGGAAGATAGTAATATTCTTAACATTGCTAAGTCCCAAAAACATCAACAATTAAATCTTAAAACTATGTATCAACAAAACTTTTCTCAAATTATTACAATAAAAATCATTGTATCTCAAAAATTGCACTTTACTGGTACTTAAAATTCCCTACCGTTGACAATAAAAGAAACTTTGATGATTTCCTGGGTGGTGTATACAGTTACAAGTTCTCAGACTCACCAGCGCTCCATGGGACTGTGGTTTGCCGTGGATTGCTGGAGGAGCTATTGACCTGTTTAGGTCGAGTGGGAATCTACCGCTGACTCCAGCATCAACTGTTGACCTGGAGTCACACCATGGGCTGGCTGGCCAATCAGCAACATCTGTCATAACAGTCTGCATTCCGCCTGAAAGTACAGCACAAAAATGTAAATAAACTTGCCATGTTTATGGATGTTATAGCAATTATCAGCCACAGCTTCATCAAAATCTGTCAAGTTTGGGATAATTTCAAAAACATCATCTGCCTATATTGTACAGAAAGATCTGCATCCCAGAATTTTTAATAAATATTACATCCAACAAATGTTTTTGTCACAAACATACTCATAGCTTAAGTACATTTAAAAAAGTTGTAAAACAAAGAAAATAAGTTTCCATTGCAATTTGCAGTCAGTTATTGCATATGTACACTTACGACCCATACTAAAAAATATTATGAATTACCAGTAACACTAATTTCTGTCATACTCATACCTAGTTAACAAAATTACCAGCAAAACTAATTTTCATCAACCTAACACCATGGTAAACAAGTTAAAACTATGTAATTCCAAAGTAGAAATGTATTTCATTCGCCTTTCCGAATATTTCTTTCCATACACATTTCAAAAAGTTTAGTTACATGTATATAGCTGTACTCCTTAGGATCATTCTAAATGCTTCTATCATATCCAAAAAGGAGCCTGGTGACCATACTACTTCTGCTCACAACTGACCCACAAAATACTACATTCACTGCTCATGGTCATGGGTTCATGGCACCAACTGCAGAAGGAAAGGAGAAATGAGCATATTATAAATACACTGAAAACTAGTAGACTAATTGTTCTCAAACAGTTAGTTCCACCTCATTATTTTCATGTTAAGAATATTTTTGTTTCAATAAAATTAATAAAATATTTTCTTCTTGCATTACTTCAAAACAAACATCCAAAAAATTAGTATGCATATTTTTTTGTTTGACCTTGACCTTTCACCAATATGTCATTTTGACTGATCAAGGTCAACCTTTAAACTTTAAACTGACTTTAAGACAATGCTGATTGCTCAAAACTAATCAATACATCTCAACACTCTTAACTATCAGTTGGATGCTAAAAACACCAATGCTTACAAATATACAGATGACTTCCAAACACCTGAAGATAACTGCTCACAACTGACTATTAGACATCACTAAATCACTGCTCACAATTGACTATTATACACCAGTAAATCACTGCTCACAACTGACTATTAGACACCACTAAATCACTGCTCACAACTGACTATTAGACACCACTAAATCACTGCTCTCAACTGACTATTAGACACCACTAAATCACTGCTCACAACTGACTATTAGACATCACTAAATCACTGCTCACAATTGACTATTATACACCAGTAAATCACTGCTCACAACTGACTATTAGACACCAGTAAATCACTGCTCACAACTGACTCTTAGACACCACTAAATCACTGCTCTCAACTAACTATTAGACACCACTAAATCACTGCTCTCAACTGACTATTATCTCTTTCAATTAATAAAAAAATAACAAATTGCTCTTCCAGTATTTTCAATTATTATTTGCAAACAATTCCATAACCTTAGTGACAGCTTGACAATGATTATGAATATATTATGAAGATCGAAATAATGGAATCTTAAGGTTTAATTATATAAATATCTTTTGTACTATAAGAGTATTTTTGTAGACAAAAATGTTATAAAACATTAGGAGAGAAAGGACAAGACTTATTAGATATATTAATCTCATTAAAAACCAGACATTACTTTTTCTTCTTTATCATTAATTTTATGATAATGATGATGATGATGAAGTAAGTATTATATACATAAAAAATGGGGTTATTGTGATGAGACTCCTTTTTTCTGGATACTCAAAATTTAGTGTCTGAAATGCTGAAAACTTGCCAGCTTCCGAGGGCTTTGCCCCCTTGGATCTTACCAGGGCTTCGTTCTGTACCCATTGACAGGCTCAAGGTGGCCACCAAACCCTTCTGCATTTAATTTGCTTCCACAATAAGCAAGCCTTAGCTACACCCCTGGACACCACTAAATCACTGCTCTCAACCAATTATTAGACACTACTCAATCACTGCTCTCAACTAACTTTAGACACAACTCAATCACTGCTCTCAACTGACTATTAGACACCACTAAATCACTGCTCACAACTGACTATTAGACACCACTAAATCACTGCTCACAACTGACTATTAGACACCACTCAATCACTGCTCTCAACTGACTCTTAGACACCACTTAATCACTGCTCTCAACTGACTATTAGACACCACTCAATCACTGCTCTCAACTAACTTTAGACACAACTCAATCACTGCTCTCAACTGACTATTAGACACCACTCAATCACTGCTCTCAACTAACATTTAGACACAACTAAATCAATGCTCTCAACTAACATTTAGACACCACTAAATCACTGCTCTCAAATGATTATTAGACACCACTAAATCTCTGCTCTTAACTAACTATTATAGACAACACTAAATCACTGCTCTCAACTAACTGTCATACACAACTACATCATTGCTCTTAACTATTTGACACCACTCAATCATAGCTATCAACTAAAATTTAGACACCACTAAATCACTGCTCTCAACTGACTATTAGACACCACTAAATCACTGCTCTCAACTAACTAATAGACAGAACTAAATCACTGCTCTTAACTATTATAGACACCACTAAATCACTGCTCTCAACTAACTAATAGACAGAACTAAATCACTGCTCTAAACTATTATAGACACCACTAAATCATTGCTTTCAATTAACTATATTAGACACCTGGCCACAACCACTGCTCTCAACTCACTATTAGTCACCACAATAAATCACTGCTCTTAACAAACTATTAGACACCACTATATCACTGCACTATATTTTTTTTATAACAACTGACAATTAGACACCACAAAACTATTGCTTACAGCTAACTCTTTGATACCACAATACTATTGTTTAAAAGCCTCCATAAGACACCAGAAACCTAATAACAAAAACCAGTATTTATTTTTATAGTATGATTTTATAGTCTAAAACCTTATTTTAGAACTTAGATTTTTGTAGGTGAAAACTCCATTAGGCCTATACTGGTTTTTATTCCTGGCAGTTAAAGGTGGTTCTCTTATCACCAGTTTTGTGAGCCATAAAAAGAGGGACAACTCCTTCAATACATGACAAAACGCTCGTTTAAAAAACCTAACAAAACCAGTAGTGTACCCTGTAGGACTAGTTAACATTATGGAGGATATTTAAGAGTCAGACCAAGTACCAAGACCAAGTGTAATTGCACGTCAATTTCACTTAATCTCCTGTTTTAATATTAGGCCTAACCAAAAACCATAGAATAACTTTGAGCCTATCAAGTATCTGCCTTAAAAATGGAGTGTGCAACTTTCCAGAGTTAATTTTTGTACCCTGCATTATAAAACTATAATCCTCTGCATATGATGGTTCACATCGTAGATAAATAACATTCACGTAAACGCACATTCGGATCACGCTCTTGCATTTAAAAACAAGCGCGCAGGTGATCTTGTCATTTACCACGTGACCAAAACATCCAATAGAAAAGAAAGGGAAATTCCCTAATGTTGGGTTTTCCATATGCTTTTAAAAGATAACTGCTACGAAGGGAAACAAGGAAAACCCAAGGCTGATAAATGACATGTCCTGAAGTTTGTAAATCTTAAGTTTAAGGTGAGTTCCTGTTGAAATATCGTACCTTGGCGCTGACCACGTCGAAAATATACAACATTCACTCCATGCAGCAGATTTCTATTTTTAGAACAGTTTATGAAAGATCTTAAAGATCGTGAATATAGAACGTAAATATGTAAAAACATGGTTGTCGCCATGTTTCCCAAGCTTTGTTTTTTGTCAGCTAGTTAAAATCAAGGTAGACAATTCGTTATGGTTTGACATTTTCCGAAAATGGATGTGACTGCATGCATTTTTTAGTCATGGCTGCATGGTCACCTTACATTAGCGAGAACTCTGTAATGTATATTTGTTATCAATTCTATTTATTCTTCCAATACCGTTCTGAACTAAATAGAACTAAGTAATGTTTGATAATATTTATTGTCTATTATGTTTACCATAGCTCTATGAGAAATATGATTATCTGTAACCAGAATAAGTTCGAGATTTAACTTTTAAGGGACTGTACTTGGATCATTAATTATATTTGTCAACACTGTCATTGTTCATACAACTGTATGCGTTCCTAAGAGTAAGAGGTATAATCATACCGGATGTAAGTAAAGAGTTTAAAAGAATGTACGTAGTACACAACAGACAGCACGTGTTCTTATTTTGTTAGTATCGTATATTTAAAGTACTTGGCTTAATTGGTATAACGTTACCATACATAAAAATAATTGACCCCCACCACCCACCATAAAATAAGGGCCCTAAATGTTGAAGGTTTTTAATAGCTTAAAAAAAATAAAAAACGGATTTGGTGAAAGGTAACTTCTAACAAATTCATATTGTGACATGCTTCAATCTTCACTTATATTTGTATTTATTGACAGCATTAAACCATTATTAAGGTGTCCCAAAGCTAAAATATTACCTGGAAATGGCATTGACAGAATGGTATTAATTCTTTGACAGAGAGAATTTTTAAATTCCTTACATAAATTAAGAGCGATTACATAAATTAAAAGCGATATCCAACACTATATTTGATGCAACGATGTCAAAATGGATTTTTATGCATTACATGTACTACAGATTTAATGTGTTAAAACTTTTTGGTTCAAAAGGCTACATAAACTGAATTTATAATTATAGATACGAAAGTGGTTGAAATGTGTGATAAAATGATTCTCACATGATTAGTGATTGCATGTTTATGATTTTAATCCAGCTGTTACATTTTCTATTCATGAGCTACAAAGTTTGGCAATATAAAAAAAACCTCATTGGATGAAAATTATATATACCATCGCAAATCTTAAGAGATCCAATACATGCTAGTATTGCTTTTTAGATTTGTTCTCTATCAATGAAAGTATTAGTTAAAGTTAACCCCCTATTAAGATAAAAAATAATCTTTCTGAATTTCATAGTGATTTCTTGTTGATAAAGCACCCAATTTAATTGCAAATTATGTCAAAGTTGGTACATTAATAATGGGTTTTGATTATGAATGGATTTCTTGCCTTCCAAAAACTTTTAGGGGTCCTATGAATAAGAAACAGTGTTGACTCTAACAATGATTGTAAAGTAAAACTGATATGATGACATTTTTACAGACAATGGAGCATGACGATTCTTCGGATTCTGTTGATATTTCAATGATGAAGAATGGGATAGCGCCCGACTACCCTCCTCCACACTCTGATGGTATTACTATTGTCTGTTTGTCTATTGGTGTCTCTGGTACTGGTGGTACTTTGTACAAAGTGTACATAAAATGGTTGCATCACAAGAAGTGAAAGCTTATCTATTATCCCTAGTTATAGTGACAGACTATGGTATATCAGCTGTATAAAACAGTCAGTCTTAAAAAGAAATAGCAGTCTGCTTTTATTATGGAAAAAAGACTTTACAATTCTGCTGATGATATTGAGTTATAGATGATTTGCTTTTAGAAAGTTTCATTTCAAAATAATGTCTTTTGAGTTATAGATGAATTGATTAAAAAAGGTTTCATTTGAAAATAATGTCTATGCATCTGTTGTTTAGGTCCCTATATAGACATAGTTGAGCAGCCTCAGGCGCGGGGATTCCGTTTTCGATACGAGTGTGAGGGGCCCTCCCATGGGGGCCTCCAGGGAGAGAAGAGCGAGAAGTATAGGAAAACTTTTCCTTCCATCAAAGTGAGTCCTCAGCTTTTTCCAGTAAAGGACCTAATCCTACTGCTTTATTTAACATGCAAATGTGACCAATTGGTTTTTCAATGCATATTTTGTGACATCATAAAATTGAATGTAGTACTGTTAAAAATTGTATGTGAAGAATCATTTGGTATCATATACACAGACAACTGTATTAGTATTTGATGGCATTTTTTGCTACCATGTCCTTCGATACATGTGCATTTCTGAGATGTTGGTCTTTTCCTCAAAGAGGGTATGTTTCAATGTCAGTCATAATATGAGGGTTGTCCCAAAATAGCATAGACATGACATATAACTTAAAATCTGTTCACTGCAATTTCATTAGACTTCTTCATTTTCTTCAATGACCCATTGGCAAACAATACTGAAAAAATCAAATCTGTACTTTATCTAATTCTTAAGAAAATGAATAATTAGTAACAGCAGGATTTGTCAGGCGGCGCAAAGTACGACGTCAGAAATTTCCAGTGTTTACATTGTTGCCAAGACCCTCCACATCCTTAATGTTTACGATAACATTAACGTTTTATTTCGGAAAATGTCTTGGAAGAGATATTTTCTTTGAACATGTACCATGAGTGCACATTCAACATTCAACATACATTTCGATTTTTTAAAAATATAAGTCTTAACGATCTGACGACTCCAAAATTGCCCTGTATGACTTGTTGTCTAACGTCCGACTTACCGTAATGTGTCGTTCAACATTTTGACGTCCATTGATATAGGTCGGTGTTTCTTTTTTCCACCTATTCTCATCATACTCGTCTCAGTATTTTTAATGTTGTTAAACTACTTATACAAAAAACGCATTTCAAATCAATTTTGTTAATTTCATTTACTAGAAAACCGGTTTAGGATTTGTTTCAAGGTCTTTGCAAAATTTTATTAGATACTGCTGCGCCGCCTTAAACGCTGACATCATGATTTTATTACAAAATAACTCTTCAACTTGTCTCAAAACGCGCTATACAATATTTAAAAGTTTTGTTTTAGCCAAAGCATATTTTGAGCAAATAAAATGATTATTATTAAATATAAATGCATGTTTTATTTTATATTTTTCATTCAAAAAGTACTTTTCCTAGCAATTTTCATTTCATTATGTTCAATTTAACTTTTTGTTTTTGACATTGCGCCGCATATCGAATTTCTGATCTAACATGCTTTTATTTCACTAACCTAATATCAAACAATATATGACTTTAAAACATTATTTGAATACAAATTACTTGAACCCTTTATGGCACAAATTTCATCTTTCTGTGTCTTTGATTAATTGAATAACGCCACTTGTCTACGCTATTTTGGGACAACCCTCGTACATGTAATTATCTTTCATGTATATTAGTTTCTTTTTTTTTGATGTTGAACAGATTAGGAATTACAATGGAGCTGCTCGTATTGTGGTTACTCTGGTAACCAATGAAGCTATTCCAAAACCTCATGCCCACAAGTTGGTGGGGAAAAATTGTAATGATGGCTCCTGTGTGGTTGAACTGAAGCCAAACCAAAACGTAATAACGTAAGTCCCACCCACAGAGCACCACACACCAGTGTCTCAGTCATCTGTACATAATAATAGGGTTAGAATTTATAGGGTATAAGAATTTATCACTCATCTAAATAATTGCAGGTTTCCAAACCTGTGTATTCAGCATGTGACCCGAAGGAAAGCCAGTGAGGTCATTGAGTACCGGATTCTGGATTCCATGAAACTGGATAAACAGGTCAAACTCGGGAATCTCAATGTTCAGACTGACCTATCGGGTATGAAACTAGGCCAAAGGATAATTTAAAATCTGAAACACCATATACAAATAGGGCTCTGTTGGGCTGAAGATCCTCATTTTCTTCTGGTATTCTCATATTAATTCAAGTATTGTTATTTGTTGTTGCTAGATGATGAAAAATCCCAAGCCAGCAAGCAGTCTAAGCAGTTAGCCAAGGACATGCAGCTGAATGTGGTCAGGCTATGTTTCCAGGCCTACCTCAGGGACGACAGTGGAAAGATCTTCCACCTCCTGCCTCCTATTCTGTCTACAGCAATCTATGACAGCAGTAAGTCAAACTATTAATGAAACTTATCGTATTAAACTGGTTCTGCTAATGAAGTTTATGGTTAATCATCTACATGAAGTTCTTGGTGTTAGGATGTTTCTGGGAAAAATGTACCTCGCACTTACTAAAGCAGAAATTATCTTTGATTTAAACATGATGAAATGTAATTCTAAGAAATGATTACAATTTATGCATAAAGATACATGTTTATTTGTGTGGATTAATATGTCTTCAATCTCTGATTTTGTTAGAGGCACCAGGAGCCAATGCTTTAAAGATCTGTCGCATGGACAAATATGGGGGCTGTTGCACAGGGAACGAAGAGGTCTTCTTGTTATGTGAAAAAGTGCAAAAAGGTGAGACTTATAAAGAAACATTGCTGATAGATGATCAGGTACCAATAAGCAATAATTAATGGATAGAATATTTGAATATCATACTGCTTTATTGTACAGATATTGCTTACATCATATATAGCCTATCTGAATTCAAAACTAGTGAAGTATAATGTTTGTCAATTTCAATCACTTTAAACAAAATAATATTGTTAAAATATAATCCTTTGTTGTGTCAAATTGTGGTTTCTGAAGAGGCATATTGATACTTTTGCAGACGACATACAAGTTCGATTTGTGGAGCAGGATGATGATGGTAAAACAATATGGGAAGCCTTTGGAAACTTTGGTCCATTTGATGTACATAGACAAGTAAGTAACCTACAGAGTCTGTGGCATTGGGGATTTGTAGTTGATTTGTATTCACCCGTGACTGTGTTTGATTGTGTATCCCCCTTAATTTTTCAGTATGCCATTGTGTTTAAGACTCCAGCGTACAGGAACCCAAACATTGACCGGCCCGTGTCTGTCATTATAATGTTGCAGAGAAAGTCAGATACGGAGACAAGTGAACCAAAGTCCTTCACTTACTTCCCACAATCCTTTGGTGAGTGCAATTGGAACTCAAAATCTGCAAAATATTTAACACAATCTTTCGACAGTCAGACATGTCCTTGTTTGCTTAATTCCTACAAGTCCTGATCTCAATATTTTTATGATAAATAGGAGAATATTTATTTAAAGTCAGGGTTATATGACAGTCCTTGTACATTTTGAATTAACTTCCACAATCCTTTCGCATTTTATAAGTTCTTTTTTCATCAGATATCCTAAAAAAATTGGTAAGGATCCATTTTTTACCCAAAATCCTTTGAGAAATCCTTGTTCCTTTGCAACTCATTGTCCTTTTGTGATTCCATTTTCTTTTATTTCACAAAAGCTAACCCGTGTCTGATATTTCTATGTGTTGTATTTTATAGACAAGGATGAAATTGCCAAAAAGAGGAAGAAGACACTTCCGAGCTACCCTGGCAGCAATGGATTTGGGGGCGGGGGCGGTGGGGGAGAGGACGGGCGACCCTCTATAAACAACTTCCACAATGGAGGTAAGTGGTGCATGAAAACCTGCAGGAAAAACTCAACATGGATTCCTTATGGTCAAAGTGTTCTTCAACTACTTAAGATTGTGATGATTCTGGAGTATATTTATGGTTATTTAGTTGTGTTTGTCAGGGAAAAACTTCAAACAAAGATACATGTATTTAAATTACGTCAACTGACAAAAATGCTAAAATGTCAGGGAAAAACTTCAAACAAAGATATTTAAATTAAGTCAACTGACAAAAAATGCTAAAAAACAATCAAAGCCTTCTCTGTAATTTAAAGAAGTATAAAAAGTTCTTCAAATGCCAGTATAATGCGATGGGACACATTGTAAAATATGAATACCCGGTACATGGTGTGTGATTATAAGCATGGGTTGGAAGACATGCATTTGCATGCTTACCTGGTAAGTAGAAGGGTAAATATTTATATGGCAGAGTAGTTTGTTTTGTTTTTAATGTGTCACAGGTACATGTCATTTTATTTCGCCCCTCCTTTTTCCTGTTTTGATATAACATGTTTGAGGTTTAGTTTTTACTTGAATTTTGCATTACCAATAATAACTTTTATCATATTTATGCTTGCATGGTTGGAATTCTGCATTTCCGTGGTTATGACTTTTGTATTTTGAATTCTTATAGTGCAGATTAAACTGTTCATAAGATTGTGTAGAGTTATGGGCCCTTAGGCTGGAATATTTTCAGATTGCTTTTGTACCCTCTTGAATATTATTTAAAATGATAAAATCATAAGTTATAAACATACTTTTGGTTAAAAGTAAATCATATTATGGATGTTTAATTATTTTTGGTTGTTTTGACATGATTTATCATTACACCACTGGTTCCTACTTCCTAACAGCTTTGGCTTGAATTAAGGACTATTTTTCAAATCCCATTCTGATGCAGATGTGACACATTTATTTTCCTGCCCAAGAATTTGTTTTTACTTGTTTTGGTTGCACTTTCTTATTTTGATTTTCAACTTTTACGATATTTTTTTTCAACCAACACTTTTCAGTGAAAACCATTTTCAGTTTAACATGCGAGGGTTGTTTTTAGTACATTTATTTGCAAGTTTCCTCATACATTTTTGTTTTAAAAGAAAGGAAGTTAATTTGGGATAAAATCATATGCAACCAATATTTTTTCAACACAACTTTGCTCACAGTTGACAACTTAATACAAAGCCCCTTGTTCATGTTAATGAAAACAAACTAAAATCAAGGAGGCACCATGCAGTAAGTATTCAATCTTAGGTTGTGACGGATAGGCAGGGTTGTCTCTAAAAATTGATGTAGAAGGGAGAAATAAAAAAGTAGAAGGGGGTCTGGAGGTCTAGCTTATAGCTAGATTGTGTTTGAAATGAGAAAATAGACAGGTAATTACGTCACTTTAGGCGGGGGAATTCCCTGCCTCCTGGGTCTTAGAGACAACTCTGGATAGGTGAAAATTCTTTCAAAAAAAAGTAAACTTCAGTGAATAGTTTATGATGATTACAATATTATGCACAGTTTTGTTGGATAGAACAATATGATTTATTTATTTATTAAATGCTTTACTTATTGATAAATTAGAAAATGACGGTCTGTACTGTAAATTGGGTACTAATAATTATAATACCTTGATTCTTTACTTGTCAAATGTGGTCTGACATGGATTTCACTCATACCTGGATTATAAGATGAGTCAGTCCATCCTGAAAAAAAATATTTGTTTGGAATTGCTGCCTGAGGGCTTCCAGACCCAGGAGGAAGGGAGGGAATTTTTTCAAACTTGAAGTTCAACTAATTAAAAATTGGTAAAAAATAAAAATCTCCATATAAAAAAGTTCTTTATTTTTTTTTTTATAATAAAATTTTATCAATGAGGGGTATTTCAATGAGGCAGGAGGCAATTCCAAACCAACCAAATTTTTATTTTGGCCTCATATTCTATTAATTATCCATTATCTGACCAAGTTGTCACATCAGCAGTTTTCTAAATTTACTACACTACAGGTACATGTTGTACCAGCAGTTGCTAAGTATAATATTTGTAATTGAAGTAAATTTCCTGGTTATAACAATTTGTTTTTCATTGCATTTCCCAGTACATTTTCTAAGTTAATGAGTGTTATTAATTGCAGTGATATACATGTGGTATTTCCTTTAATGTCAGACATGTTTTTACAGACATATACATACACATACATACACACACACACACACATATATATATATATATATATATATATATATATATATATATATATATATATATCTATCTATCTATCTATCTATCTATCTATCTATCTATCTATCTATCTATCTATCTATCTATCTATCTATATATATATCCATGTCATTCTCATTCACAGACTGTTCTTTTATCAAAAGCATTAAAAGAATTTAATTTAGTAAAATCTTTGATCTCCTATTTTTTTCTGTTGTCAAATTATTTGCAGCAATTAATTCATTCCTGTCTCTTAGTTAAGGACACTCTGATGATTAATTTTTGTCAAAGTTGGGGGGGGGGTCTGAACAAGGATGTATATTGACTCTTAAGGAATGGTTATTCCAACATAAAAATAGCACTTGCCTTACTCACGCACAAAATAAATCATGTTAAACTTAAAAAAACCCATGATTTTACTATAGGAAGATACATCTCCCTAAGTGAAAGAGGCAGGCATCTCTCACAGACATCTGTAGTCATTTTCCAAGTTATAAATGTATTGATTTATCCCAGACAGACATTTTCCAAAGAGCAATGTCTGTCACATCATTCACATCATCATTCTGAAGTAAAATCCACTGCTATTCTATCTTTGCACAGATGTACATTATAAAAGGAATATACAGGTAGCAATAAGTAGATAAAAAGGTTCAAGTTGACTTGGTCTAAGAGTGTAATTTTAGAGTTTGCACCTAGTCAGTGATAGCATGATATCAATTTGGTAAAACATGTAAATCACTTATAGTGTATAATTCTAAACTATGATCAGCTAATACGTATTTGATTAAACTTTGGTACTAATTAACCAATAAATTTTAAAAGACTCCCTGATATAAATAAGGCAACATTCATGTGAAAGATACCATAGTACAGCAAGACAGTTCCAGGTAGTTTTGTAAATTACATATGTATCTGGAAGTTCTTTGATGAAATTTATGTCCACTGTGTCTTGTGTGAGGAAGGTATTTTTGATAAAGGGTTGACCAAGTTCAAGTTTGTTTACGCACTCAAAGCCATGTCAAATATGGCACCAGAAGACAATAAAACATCTTTAATACATTTCAAAAATTCTGGTCAAGAGTATTGACAGTTCTTAGACCTTATAAACACAGATGAATAGAATAAAAGACGATCTGGTTTAATATCTTTTAGTTTACATGCTGTAGATTCAATGAGGATTTGGGGCATACTTTGCATTAATTTAATTCATTGCTTGTCATGAATATTAAATATTTCGCAATTGACTTAATAAAAAAGAAACAGATTATTTTCCCAAATTAGAATATGGAATTTCTTTTTTTTCATCTTCACACACCTTCCCAGAGTTTGTCGTCCAGAACATTGAATTGACTTCAATTTTTTAAATAAATATATTTGATATGATTTGCATATGTCTGAATTAATATTGATTAAAAATTTTCTTAGAATTATTTGCATAACAGCTGATTACCTTTATCTACTCTTCACAAGATACCCCCCCCCCCACCTTCTTTCAATAAAAAAATATCTTTAAGATCCACCACACCCCACCCACCCCCACACTTAAAAAAAAAAATTTAGATTGATTAAAAATTATTGAAAATTTATTCATCAGTTCAGAATATGAAATGAATTAGCGGTAATTACCAGGTAGAATGTAAATCAACAATGCTCTGCTTCTGTTTGTCATAAACCGTCACATTGTGGCAATTGTTTTCTAACTAACCCTCTGATAAATCATTCTTAAGATCTCCGTCATTCAAACAAGGAAGTCACATTTACAAACAGAAGAATAAATCGCTTATAAATTATTCAAGCAAATCAAAGATATTTTTTGTCACGATGAAGAATGAGGTTTTAGACATTGCTGGGGTTTTGAATGGGTTTTCACCTAGGGTTGATCAGTTGAACCTATTTATTGTTTACTTAAACTTTTTTTGAGGTGTGTTTCGTTATGAACATGCGAGGAATGAAAAAAATATGATTTCAATTTTATAGATAATCTGTACCTTTGTGAAAACACAAATTGATTTTAACTTCCTGAAATCTGATAGTGGTCTTGCATTTCTTTCTAGGCTTATCATTTGGACCACCCCAAGGAAACATACCTGTAATGGTTAATGATTCAGGTAAGTTAGGGGACATTTAAAACCTTTTACCTGTACAGTGTACAAACTAACCGGGTATATATTATCAGTACCCTCATTTAATCAAGGAAGTAATTTCTTCATTATAAGAATATATGCTACATACATGTATGTTAGGTTGACGACTTCATCTAACCTTTTCCATTGCAGAGCAATCTTTGTCAAATGACAGTCTCCACAATCCTTCACCGCCACCAAAGATTTCCAACGCTACAAAGAGACGGATAAACAAAGCAAAGCGCCAGGGTATAAAACCCTCGGAAGTAGAAGTCGACGGGAACAGAGTCCAGGGCTTGCCTACCTTCATCAGTGAGCCCTCGTCACTCCAAGTCGCCGGACCTCCAGAGATTCATGTGACCTCTGCAGCAAACTTCCAGCCCAACCACAACATCAACCTGCACCAGTTTAATCACGTCAACCCTCAGAATTTTGCATCACATATATACGTCCCTCGGGGCGGGGGAGGCCTGACCACTGCCAGAGATGCCATGAACGACTCGACATCATCTTCCTCAGGAATGGATGAAGTGGATGCCACTGTCTGTGACAAGAACTTTCGAACACAGAGAGACAATGGGTCATTTGTTCTTCGCAAGGATCTCATGATGCCCCAGGACACCAGTCCTGACTCAGGAAGGGAGACACCCAATGACATTGAGAGTGATGGACAGCCTCTAGTGACCGTACAGAGTATTATGGAGGCCTGTGTGACGGAAACTGCAGATGTTACTGAAAAAACAGCAGAATTAAAGCTGGAAGCCATCTGCAGCAGTGAGGAACAGGTTCTTGCCCAAAGTGTGGACACTGCATCTGTTGACTCTGGAGAAAGCATTGAGTCAGCGGTGTCGGAGAGATGTGACCAAAGTGGTTAGTATTTCTGCTCGGATATTTCATTGTCCAATACACCCTATAACTTGATGTACACGTGTGACAATATAGTTTAAAACATTGACTAAGATTCTCTAACTTCATGCTGTTTTTCAAATTTTTCTTCACAGTCCAGACAGACAAGGATGAGGTGGTGCGGACAACCGAGAGGACGGTGCAGGCCTTGCAGACATACGCCACGACGGGAGACATCCGACAGCTCCTCCTTGTACAACGCTACCTTACCTCAGTGCCAGACCAGAATGGCGACATGTAAGTCATCTTGCATCTCAGAATTACTACCTCTTCCCTTAGCAAGACCCCATGGTCATCTTACCTGTACAAAGCATGACCCAATAGTCATTTTACCTGTGCAAAGTATAGACAAATATCTCTGTTCTTGACCAGATGATTACATGTAGTCATTTACCTCAGACAGTTACCCCTCAATACCCAACAAGAATGGCATTATGTGAGGAGCCTTTCACATCAAAACTATGTCTTGCTTAGGTAGTAGATCAGTTGGCAACATTCCAGTCTTTCAACATTTTCTAACAGTCAAAATCATAAACTTTTTCTTTACTACCCCACCGGAATGATAACATATGGGTCATTTTTGTTCAATATTTCTTAATCCTGACCATATAGATGTAGGCTGAGTGTTATGAATAGTACTGAGTTTAATTACCTGTATCATTGTCCAATATTTAACACTTATGGTGTGTAATAGAAAGTTATAAATTGATGGCTTACTTTTGGTATGTAATTGTAACTGAGTGACCCAACATTTGACACTAAATGTTGGGTCATAACCCAGTATTAAATAGTTGGTGAGATGTTCCTCTCTTTGATTGTCAATCGGTACTAGTAAATAGACACTCTTTTGTTTGCAAATATTTGTGTAGTCATCTGTTCATTTTAACTTTTTTCATTGCTTGGCTCAAATACATAATGTCAGAAAGTCTGTCAATCAAAAAACTGTTGTACCATACAAAACTGAAAGTAATGAAGCCTACAATTTTATATTGATTTTTTAGACCTCTGCATACAGCTATCATTAATGGTAATACGGAGGTTGTAAACAATTTGCTGGATGTGATGCAAACCATGCCAAACCTCTGGCTCAAAATCAATGCCTACAACAACTTATTACAGGTAAAGTCAAATTTACAGCATCTATTTCATTCACAACATTCAAAATATTAACCAAATTAATATACATTAGGACATCAGGTAAAATTACAAAAACTTTACATGTTAATTTGTATCATCTTGTGACATTAAATACCAGTACATCATACAGCATTAAGAATAGTAGTGTTATCATTTATAGCTGATTAAAGTAGTGATATCATTTTCAGAAAGTTATAATTAAAGAAGTGATATCATTTTCAGAAAGCTATAATTAAATTATCATAATGATTTTCAGATCATTCAAGTAGTGATGTTTTGAGTACGGTATTTAAAGAAGTGATGTTATTTTCAGACTCCGCTACATCTAGCGGTACTCACAGGTCAGGAGGAAGTCATTGATCGCTTGCTGTGTGCGGGGGCCAACACTAAACTCCCAGACAGAAATGGTAACAACCCTGCTCACTTAGCTGTACTGATGGGGAACACCAGCTGTCTGGCCAGACTGCTGAAGTACCAGCGGCCATTCTCCACCCCCAAAAATCCATTCCCAGAGCTGAACATGAAAAACTTTGATGGTAAATTTTGAAAGTTTGTAATTTTTTAACAGTTCAATATGGTAGTGTTGTTTTTCTTCATATCTTACCGCTATTCCTTAATAATTTGTACTTTTATGCTTGTATACATGTACATGGTAAGTTGGAATTTTCTAGAATAAATTACACAGTACTGACTGTTTTGTTTATTTTAGGCTTTGCACCAGCCCATATTGCTGCACAGAAGGGAAACCTCCAAGCAATCAAGCTACTGGTGCGGTGTAAGGCTGACATCAACATGGCAGATGGTAAAAGTGGTAAAACCCCTCTCCATTACGCAGCAGAAGAAAATGACTTGTCTGTCAGTAGTTATCTCATTCTGGAGGTGAGTTTGAGCAAAATGTTCCTAGTAATTTATGTTTGAGTTTTAGCAAAATGTTCCTAGTAATATGTGTTCCATGCTGTAATATCTTTCAATAGGAAGGTAAGAGTTCTTTTTTTTCTCTCTCTGACAGGCAGGAGCTTTTGTGGATGCCATATGCTTTAATGGAAACACAGCTTTACACATTGCCTGTGGTCGACAGAACAGTGGAATGGTAGCTCTATTAATGGCTGCTGGAGCGAACCCAGAGATCGAGAACTCAGAGGCTCTGAAGAATGAGCTGTCCAGTGAAGACGAGGAAGAGGAGGTAGAAAAGGTCCTCCCAGGACACAAGCCTCGTCACTATGCAGCAGGGAACTCAAGGGTAAACCAACACATCACGTCATGTATATTATATAAATAGTGCCTGTTTGGGAGGGTAACAGTTGAAATTGACACCCTGAGAAAACCATTGTCAACTGACGAGATGCGGAAGTTGACAATGGTTTCCAAGGGGTGTCAATTTCAACTGTTATCCTCCCAAACAGGCACTATTTATTTTATTATACTGAATGTCTTAATTTTAGAGAATTTTTTAATTGCTTTTATATAGAAATGACGTGAATTCTACGGCGAACCGTACACGCATAATTTACGCGCATGTAACAATTTGTTGTGTTACCCGTTGCCAAGTGTGTTGCTAACACCAAGGGTAATAGAATGGATTGTCAACTGTGCTATACCAATCAGATTTTAGTATTTAACATGAAAATATAATAAATTAAAATTAGTATGTGCCAAGTGATCATAAGAAGAATTTTAGTGAATAGTGGTAACGGTAATATGATAACAGGTATTTTTTTCTGCATGGTCTGAGCAGCGTTGTTTTGTCAAGAATAGAAAACAGGAATGTTAAAAACTTGCAGTAAGACCCTGATGATTGTTTACAGATATTAAAGATTCTGAATGGGGAGCCCTATGGAGGCGATTCTATCGGGGGAATGAAGAGTCTGACAGGAAGGAGCGATTTTTACCTGGAGGCCAACAGTCTGCTGGCCTCTGAGGATTTCCAGGGTCCCCCAACATTGAGGTCCTCACTGTCCTCCGTCACATGTCCCCCCACGATCAGTGCTGTCCTGTCCAGCAGTGATGGTACACCTATGTTTACTCTCAGGATGACATAAATACAGTCAAACTTTGTTATCTCGAACTAGATGGGACTGTTAAAAAACTTTGAGATATCCAAGTACATGTATTTGAAATATCGAGGGTAAAATATTTAAAAAATACGTGGCTGGGACTTACAAATTACTTCACAATATCCATTGTATTCGAGATATCAAAGTTCGAGATATCAAAGTTCGACTGTATGTTCAGTTTTACTGAATAGCACAGCAATTCTTATTCAAGTTTATTAACTTTTTCGAAATGCATGCTCATGTTATAGTAAAGCTAAAAAAATTTTTTACTAACCTTAGATGGAGACATTGAGAAGATCAGTTACCCTGTGCGTGTGCAGTTGTCGAAGCTTTTGGACCCCCTTCAGGCGGGCTCTGACTGGGTAGCCCTAGCGGAGAGATTGGGACTGAGACAGTCCGTGGAAGGTCACCAGGGGGGCTTCAGTCCCACCAGGCTCCTTCTCACCTTCTACGAGGTAAACTATACACCATCCTGCAAAGATTAATGCTTATACAGCTATGGGATATCTATTTACCTTCATAGTTTCTATTTTAGTCATGTGGAGGCACCGTATCTAAGTTGTTGGAAGCACTGGTTGCCATGGAGAGATATGATGCTGTTGAGTTAATCAACTCAGCCCTCAGCATACGAACAGGTCAGAGACTACAATGGCAATAGTTCAACCAAATCTTTCATTCTAAAGTTATGAACTAAATGCCAGTCAAAGGATACTCAAACTTTTTATAAAAGCTTAAATAGGTGGCTTTAATAAATTGGGCAGGGGGAGTAGTATTGACCTATATATTATATTTTGCATAAAAAAAATATTGCATGTTCATAGTTTTATTGATTTTGTTCCATTTATAGATGACTGTAAAAGAGAAGCCATTGGGAGAGACATTGCTGGAGGTAGACCTGAGGGTCACTTGCAGGTCACTCATTAGGGTCATCATCTGATGGTCACTTGTAGGTCAACTAATGACACTTCATTCATCAGGATCGTCAGATAAAGGTCTTTAGTTCCTAAATCACTCATTTGACTCATCAAGTAAAGGTCATTAAAAGGTCATTCATTAGGATCATCAACTGAAGTGCACCTTCAGGTCACTCATTATCATCAACAACTCTGGAACAGAATTTTCGTCCCCAGTGCTATGAACAGAATTTGTCTTTGCTATTTTTTTTATTTGTTGCTGGGATTATACCTCTGATTGTCAATATTTTATGTGGTGGATCTTGTATTAGGCTTTATTATATCATTGTATATTGAATAAAATCTTTGGTATACTGTAAAATGTTTTAAGCATTGATTGTGTTTGTTGACTAGACTTACTTTTACAAAACATACTGTACATTTTATATTGTTGAAAATATTGTGGGAAATAATGTGATTGTTGTTAATTAGCTCATTAACACAAACATTGTAGTTAGCATCCATTCCAACAGTGGTTGGAGTGGTTTATGTAATTAGATATATAGATATATATATGTATATATACCTGTATACTTTGTTTTCTGTCAACTACAAATGTCTTGAACCAGTAATGGTGTTTGTTGTGGTCTGGGCCACAGCATTTATAGCACTAGAATGCTCTTCCGTGAATTGATCTATGATAGATTATGTTTCCATTTAAAATTAGATTGACACTTGTTAAATGCAAATCTCTTGTATGTAATAAAGTTTTAAAATTTTAAGAGATTGCTACATGTATATTCTGAACACTGAATGTTTTTTGTTAAATACAGTTTTATGTAATTCCATAGAAAAGAAGGCATTTACTTGAAAGTTCAAAATTATCACATGTAAGCAATACCATTAAATCGATTGAAAATATAGGATGAAATAAAGTTTAGGCTTAAACTCTAGATAATTAAAGAATCTGTATTCCTTGTGTCACTCTTGTAAAGATTGCCATTGGTCAGGATATTCTGATTCTGTGGTTGCCATTGGTCTGGATATTCTGATTCTGTGGTTGCCATTGGTCTGGATATTCTGATATTGTGGTTGCCATTGGTCTGGATATTCTGATTCTGTGGTTGCCATTGGTCTAGATATTCTGATTCTGTGTGGTAAATGATCCGTGTGATCACCGGCATCAATACAATCTAATGCAATACCTCGCTTTAGGTGTGATTCTATCAGATTGCATGTTGGTACAAGTACATGTAGTACATATATGTCCTTAGTGTAGTCCTAGTGTAGATCAGCAGTAAAAGCAATGCATTTAATCATATTACGTGGCTAAGCACACACGTACCAAAAAGCTACATACATGTATTAAATGTAGTTACACCGTATTATCACTGATTTGATGGTGAGAGACTCAGAGATAAGCGATGTATGTTATTGATGATCAGGGCATATTAAGTTTGGATATGTTTTATAATGTCAATGAATCACCTCAAGGCAGATGATTCCAATAAAGCTTGGCTTAATTACACTCAGTTTTTGACTTTTATATATCTCTTCATTAGAAGCTTCACTTTTGCCCCATACATCTTTGCTAAACAAAGATTTTCAATCCATATGGAATATGGATCTGCATATGTAATTTACTGACCACTTAGAAACCATATTAAGTCAACTGCAAACCATGTTAACTATAGTCTGTCCCAAAATATTCATGCAGCGCATTTGGCCACTTTTAATGAAATTACACATACCTGTTTAGAAAGTGCAATTGAAATAAATGAAAGGGAAAATTTCCAAAAAATCTTCATTGACACATTTTCATTTTTCACTTGGAAAAGTTTACAGGAACAAAAACAGATTTCTTATGGAGAATTATAATGGAGAATGTTTACATCTTTTCTTCATTCAGAAGTCACTTGGATTACCTCGTGCAATTTTTCAACGTTATCTGGGTCTGCTGAAATATAAAATCCCCATAGACATAACATTTTTTAGCTGTGTATTTAAACGTGATAAGCTAAATGTAGCGTTTCAATGGAAAAATATTGAAAAATGTTCATACCTTTGAATAAACATCATTTGAACTCTGAGGTATATATGAATATCGAGTTATAAAGCAAAATGTGAGTCAAGGATATCTTGGGACAGAGTATAATACATGAATCCCATCAGTATAAGTGGCAGTATACCATAATCAAAACTGATGCATCTCACAAAAAGAGAATGACCAAATTCCTTGATATTCTAGGATTTTAATGTCATAATCAGCTCAAGCAAAAAAAAAAAAACAACATTTGTAATTAAAAAATAAAGATGCTTTAACAGATGTACATTGACTAAAAATGATGCAAAAGTGTTAGTACATATTCATGTAATTTTTTGTGTTTTGTATAAGAACAACTTGCATCGGAGGAAAATAAGATGTTCCATATATAACAGAAATTATTTCAAAATAAGCAGTTCTGTATTCTAATGCTGATCAAACAATATGATAAAATGCACGTTCAGAGATGCTTCTGTATTCTACATGTTTCTACATGTACATAGAAAAGAAAATATTGTTAAAAATTTCCAAATTTGGAAAGCTTTAGATGACTGAATAGGGGAATACATTTCAATCAACTAAAAAAACTCCTTGCTAGGCAAAACTTACTTAGAGACAATGGACTAATATGATGTTTATGATTTGATATGGCAGTAAGTATTCATGGTGATTCTCAGAACATGTAATGTTCATTGAGTAAGGATCTGACAAATTCTGAGTAGATAAGTTTCCCTGGACCATACTCAGCTGCTGCACAAGTCATGGCGAGAGGAAGGAAGTGGTCCATGGTAGGATGTGCCTTTGTAAAGTCTGGGAGAGACTTGAAGTCCAGCAACCTTGCCTTCCTTTCTGCAGGGGAATAACTTTTGTTGGTTAAAACATCATTTAGCCACACTTTGAAATCCTTTGCCCACTGTGCTGGTATGCTACTTTGTCCAATGGAGTGTGTAGCAAAACCACTTCCTATGATTAGAACATTGTTTTGTCTTAAAGGTGAAAGTGCCTCTGCTATCTTTAAATGGTCTTCCATTCTCATACTTTTTAACAAAGAAACCTGCACAACTGAAAAGATATAAACAATAGATCATATATGTCTTAATTATCAGTCATCAAATGTTTCCAGAAAAAGCTATAGTTACTAAAATCCCACATTTATATAGTATGTTTCTTAGTTAACATAATTTTGCAAGCAAAATACCCTGTACCTGGAATGTCTGCTTCAGGATACACCAATTTCAGTGGAACAAAAACTCCATGATCGAGTCCCCTTTTAGATTCCTCGGAACACGAAATTCCAGCATCTTCCAGGTATTTTTTTACTCTCCGTGCAATGTCTGGAGCTCCACGTACCGGCCACTTTATCTTGTAGGTTTCTGGAGGGAATCCCCCATAGTCATATAGGAGAGTATGATGACTGCCAGAGTTGACGGTACAAACACTCTCTTCCCAGTGAGCACTTAGTACTAATAAACAATCCGGGCGTTGGATTTGCTGGCTTTTTGTCAAATTTCTTAAGAATTGTGCTGCTTTCGAATCTTTGTCCAGACCTTTCAAAGCAGAAAATCTCGAAGTCGTGTCTTCCACTGAAATATAATAAGATGGTCCTCCTCCGTGTGAGAGAAATATTGATGGCTGTGACATTATTGGCGACAAGTTGTTTAGACTTTAGTTCACCAGTCTATAGAAGTCGTTTTCTCTTTTCTTATGTTCTAAATACTGATGACCCATGACAATATATTGACAGTATTTCAGCATGTTCTTCTGAATTTTGTTCTAGATTTTGACATAAATCAGGAAAATGTAAAACGAAACTGAAAGTAAAAAAAAAACAAGAAATGAAAAATCATTGTCAATTCGGCGCTTGAAGTCGACTGAAAAAAAATGTCTACATTTGTAGACGTGAATATTGTTAAATATCTCTGTTCTTGTGGGAAAAGACATCCGATATGTCGTCTCTACCTTTGTCGGCATTGTTTAAAACTTAGATGCGGAGACTGTGTGCAGCATGAGGTAATTTTAAACTATGGTTGTAAATTTATTCCAGACGTCTGGACAAGATCACTGGGATGACTAATTGATTTCCACATATCACATATGTTTCTACATCAGCAGGTAGATTACATTGTTGACGGTGCAACCCTAAGGATAATTAAAGCATACTCATGTCAGGTCTAGATACAGAATTTTCTGATTCTTAAGGTTAATCTTAAGGTTTCTCCAATATTTAATGTTTTTTATTCAATGTTAATTTTTGTTTCTAAATTTGCTAGTCTGCATATATGGCAAGAAATTGGTCCTGACTTTTACCCCTTTCTATTTGTAACTAGTAACATTGGTTACATTGGTAACAATGCTTTATTATGAATAATTTTCAAACTTTGATGTATTTGTGACAGGTTACAGTGGTTATTGGTAACATTGGTTACAAAATAGGGTTAGGTTTGGGTTTGGGTTAGGGTTAGTTTAGGGTTAGGGTAACCATTGTAACCAATGTAACCAAATAAAAAAAAACCCCTTGTAAATCATGAAAATGACTGTTACCCTATGTCACCAAGAGAATATAGCTGTAACCATTGTAACCAAATAAAATAAGACCCTCTGCTAAACAGAGAAAGGCTTTCACCTATGTTACCTCTTGTCACCAATAGATTATAGCTGTTACCATTGTAACCAAATAAAATAAGAACCCCAGCTAAACAGAAAAAGGCTTGTCACCTCTGTTACCTTTTGTCACCAATAGAATATAGCTGTAACCATTGTTACTGGATGAAATTAAACCATCCAGCGGAAAGAAAATAATCAGTTTTGTCATAGGTTATGTTACTTTTGTCACCAGAAACATGCAGTGCCTTGTTACTGGTTACAAATGAAAAGGAGTAAAAGTCAGGACTAATTTCTGGCCAATGAAATTTGCATATCTTATAATCAATATGTTTACAATTGAATTAAACTAAAATATTATTATGTTTCAAATACCGGTATTTTTTTCATGCTGTAGGAGCTTACACACGTACACTTTCAGAACAATTATAGCGTCAACTGCTCCTTAATCAAACATCCCTAATCAAACATCATATTCTTTACTGATTTCCATATAAAGTCTGTCAAAAGATTTTATGAAGCACATTTGACCAATTTTACAGTGCATTCTAATACAAGTTTTTAACCATGAAAAAAAAATACAGTTTAGCAATAGGAAATGTCTACAACTTTTTTAACTGAAAATTTGTACATTAATTTGGAATTCATGATACATTCAATTGAAATCTGAAAAAAAATAATTACTTTGCCAAGTAAAAAACTCTTGAATTATAAAGTCTGTACCTGGTATATGTTTCTATGTATGGCTTTATCAGTTTTTCATTGAATTCAGCGATTCCAACTTGAACAACTCTCTAAATTTTGCATTGTAAAGGACACAAAAAACCTAGATGATAATGTTGAAAAATAGGCGAGGTGTTCCAAGAACTTCCAAATGGAAAAAAGTTAGGGTTTTTTACCATTTTAAGTTTTCATTTGAAATCTGTTTTTATTGGTTGTAAATTTCTCCCATTTGAAAGAGATGGCATTCAAGGAAGAAAACTTTTAGCAATTTCATTTGTTCTTCTTTGACAGGTATGTGATAAGGTTGCATTCAAAGCAAACTGCAGGATTCATTAATAATTGGGAACAAAGATTCACAATTGTCTACTTTTTATATATATTTTCTCATTATGTCTCCCCTTTCAAAGGGGAGACATATTGTTTTTGTCGACTTTCTTATTAAGGTCTTCCGTTTCCAACGGAAGACCTTATTGTTATTCTTCGGATTCTTTTTCTTCTTCTTCTTCTTTTTTTTTCTTACGGTTTTTTGTGCACGCGATATCTCAGAAACGGCTCAACCGATTTGCACGAAATTTTTAGATCTTACTAACTATGTTGTGAAACTTATCGGAAAATTTTTTGGTTGATGACGTCATTTCCGTTTTTGAGATATTGGCCTTTTAATGATTTTTAGGGGGTTGGTTTGTCCAAGAGTGTTCTCATAAACTACAAAAGATATCGATTTCAAAATTTCAGTGATGATAGACAAAAGATTGCTTCTCTGAACAAACGCATTCATATTTTTCTAGCACAAGAAACACCGGCGCTCGGTAGGGCTCGAAAATTGAGATAACAAAAGCGTTCTAATTTTGCTTGGTTTTCTTAGTTTATCTCTTTTCTCGTAAATATTTTGTAAAGACATGTAGAAGAAAAAAGATTTATATTTACGAGATCTTTTGTTTGACATCAAGAAAAAGGGACTGGCCCCTAAAATTAGGGACCTAGAACCCTTTAAAGTTTTCACTTTATAACTCAAAAGCATAGCTGTCGCTGCAAAAGTTGTTCATTATGATCTAGTTAATGTCATAACAATAATATTTTGTTCGGGTATTGCGTAATATAAGTGTTAAAATCTAGACTTGTTACCATGTATTTGTGTTTTATTTGGCAAATAAACGGGGTATTAGTGCGTATAACTGACATAAAGGGTACCAGTTTATATTACGGGAATTGTTAGAACATTTTATTTAGTTTCTGGTGAAACACATTATGGATAAAAGAACCTCTTCTATGCAATGCATTTGAGTCGCATTTAAAATCTAGCTGGAATCCGTGCTGTGTATGTGAACAATTTCGTATCCATCCCTTACCCGCGGCCGAGGAAATAGGTCACGGCTGGACTAGCGAGCGGTCTACCGTTATCCGATACACAAAATTTGCGCCTTGCTGTTATGCAACCATGGGTTTATATATTAGCTGCAAACAGAAAAATTCCAATTTTAAAGATTTTACCTACTTCCATAGACAGTAAACCAGCTTACATGCGGAAAGTGTTTAAACAGTTTAATGCTTTTCTAGTAAAACACATTATGAATAGAAGAACTGTTTCTATGCAATGAATTAGAGTCGCATTTAAAAATCTAGCTGGATTCTGAGCTGTGTATGTAAACAATTTTAAGCAGCCGATCCCTTGCCTGCGGCCGAGGAAATAGGTCGCGGTTGGACTAGCGAGCGACCTAGCTATACCGTTATCCAATACACAAGATTTGCGCCTTGCTGTAATGCACACATGAGTTTATTTCTTTGCAAAAGATTATACCTTTACCCACGAATGAATTCTGTTTTGGTCTCGTAATTTCAAAAAAAAGATAGTATGACTGTCAATGAAAAAAGGTGTTACATAATTGTTCTTTGTGGTCTTGTCTATGTCATTAAATAGTTCTTTCGTTTAACAGCGCATCGATTGTGAACATTTCAGCGTGGTTTAAAACAAGAGGGTTAAACGACCACGAATTTTGACAGATTTGGCTACAAAGAGTGTAAAAAAGATGGATACAAAACACAAGTGCGATTATATCTTGTAGGAGATAAAAAATATATATAATTAATCTACGTTTGCCATAAATACAAAATTTTGATCATAAGAATATTTGAACATTTAGATCCGCCGAATATTTCTATTTCCCTTCATTGTTAGATGCTGATTTGAAATAACGTTTCGAGGTATAGTAAGTGGAGAAATTTTTTTTAAGCTGCATGTTCCGATTGGCCATTACATCTTTGTAAGATCATTCATTTGGTTTGCATGGAAAATTATTTGATACTCGTATTTACACGGAATTGATAGCCTTTTAACGTTAGAAATATTCAAAGTAAATAAATATAATTGGGCATACAAAACCCCCATAAATACATCATGGGATAGTTTAGAACGGTTAACTGTTTGGTCTCATCCTTCGAATGACCGGGTTTATTCATCCTGCATGTTTTGCATCAATATTAAACAACGTAAACTTCAAAACTATTAATGAACAAATATACACTTTTTTATCAAATAGTCATGCTGTATATTTTATTTACTATTGTCAAAATAGTAATACAATCATACTAGCTTCGGCGTAAGGGGCCAGTTTAAACACGAGGCGAAATAACGCGAAACCCTTTTATGTCGTTTATTTTGTAAATAAATTTGTTCATTGTACGGTAAAACTTGTCTAATTTGGTGGATAAAAAACTTGGCCGGAATTGCCAACTTCCTTTTAAAGATATTTGTTGCAAAATAATTATAGTATTTAATGCAGTAGGTCTTGATCGTGTATTCTTGCAAAATTTTCAATTCTTTTGAAATATATTAGATTACATCGATCTTATTTACGGTACCTATTTTCATTTTTTTTGGGGGGGGGGGGGGGGGCAATAAATCCATAACGGAATACATACCATGGAAATGCTTTTTCAATCAAATCATCGTAATTGATAATTTTTCAAACATCCGATTAACCTGAAAATTCTTAACCGGAAATTGTTAAAAACATTAACAAGTCAACAGTAGGCTGAACTAACTAATGACGAGAACTGTTTTTATGCAGGAAACAATAGATTAATATTTATATATAAATGAGAATTTTATACATAAAAAATTGAGAATTTTGACAGAATAATATGCAACTTTGTACGTGTACCCATACAACGGGGATAACAAACGATATCGGCAGTCTTACTCCTACGGTATCCTGAATCACGACCTTAAAAAAATGGGGTGAACTAAAATCTACCTATCTAATTTTGGCAAAAAATGCGTATTTATTTATAACAAGACTTAACGGTATAAACTGATATGAGCTGCTAGTTTGGATCTTTATTCACAGTTGTTTAAATCAATAGCTACGACAGAAAAAATTGTCGATAATTGAGCATTAATTATCTCGCAGAAGGCCGATCGATCGATAAGTGACCGGACTACGGGAGATAACCCTCACTAATTATAAGCATCGCGGCCGGAATAGACAAGATCCGGATTGCACAATATTTTTTAATAATACACAACATCCGGATTCAACAAGTTTCAACATGTATATTATTTTTTCATTGAAATAAGGCTTAACTGACCAGGAAAACTACTGCAACGTATATTATTACACACATACTTAGCATAACCCTCGTTTAAAAGCGTACAAATATTTTATTAAAAATCGGACCAAGCAGCTTTAACATTAAGATTTACATGTGTAAGACACTTTATTTGTCATGTGCATGATCCTGGGCATGAATTATTTTCAATACTTGTTTATTTCTCCAAAGTGATCTCTAATTCTATTCACAACTGTTGTCATTAAAAATTACGTGAGGTAAAAAAAATAAAAATTTGAGTCGATCTCAACTGTTAACTGTTATGTATCGAAGAAATCTATTGATTTATCATGTGTTACGTAATGAGGTAATTAGAATTTTAGGGGTCAAACGTTGAAAATTTGGATCACCAATATATCATTTGATATTTGACATTTCGTTTGATATCAAGAAAAGGGGACTTGCCTCTCAAATTAAGGGACCAGAGGGCTCTTAAGTCTGTTATCTATAGCTGTTTACTGAGAGATATTTTGTGAAAGGTCATAAAAGCAGAAATGTTATCTTACAGTTATATATCCAAGCAATGTAATGATTTTATCATGCGTACGTAATTAGAGGTTTTCAGAGGTCAAATGTTCAACATTTAAACACCAATATATCAGAAATGAAATATCTTTTGAAATGCAGTATAGATGAAAAGATGCTCAAAATGATGTACTAAAACTTTCTTTCCCGTATATCTCAGGAACGGTAACAAATATCTAAACACGTGTTGAACAAAATATGTTTCAAATTAAAAGACCTTTCATTTGATATCAAGTAAAAGGGACTGACCCCTCAAATTAGGGATAAAGATGGGCCTAACGTCTTTTTATCTATATAGTCATTTACTGAGAGATGTTTTTAATAGGTTCCAAAAGCAAAATAAGGTATGCAACGTACTTTGAAAAAATTACGCAGTTTGATTTTTTTTTATTTAACCTAACAATTTAATGATCTTCTCATGCGTTACCTAATTAGGGATTTTAGGGGCCAGAGGTAAAACGTTCAATCTTTTCTATCTCAATTGAAAGAATTGCAAGCATTTAAAAAAGCAACGTAAGAGAACTTATAAAGCATTACAGGAAAGCATTAGTACTCAACTACTATTTCCAGATCATGTTTTGTTGTCAGAATTTAAGTCCATGACGTCAAATCCGTTCTAAAATTCGGACGGAAGACCTCCTCGTTGCTCGCAACGAGATCGTGTCTAGTTCTTCTTCTTCTTCTTCTTATTCTTCTTCATCCAAATTTGTCCAAGCCGTAACTTAAATACCCTTTGACATTAAGACTTCAAACTTGGAACATAGGTAGATGGTATTGAGAAGGAGTGCACGCCACCAAAATTTTTGACCTTGACCTATTTTCTTTTTCAAGGTCAAGCGTTTTATAAAAAATAGAGTTTGGACTATAACACAAGATTCCTTAAACATACAAACTTTTAACTTGTATCATAGATAGATGGTATATAGTCCAGTTCAACCTTACCAAAATTTTTGACCTTGACCTTAAAATTTTATTTCAAGGTCAAATCAGAAAAAACTTCATTGTTCACCTCCTAAATATTCTTTGACAGAAGGACTTCAAACTTTACACAAAGAACAATTATAATACACTGAGGTGTACTATTGATAAATATTTGACCTTGACCTTGTTTTACTCAAGGTCAACTTGAGAAAAATAATTAAGTTTTGTCTGGGTGGTAACTTAGATACCTTTTGACATTAAGACTTCAATTTTGGAACATAGGTAGATGGTATTGAGAAGAAGTGCACGCCATCAAAATATTTGACCTTGACCTATTATCTTTTTCAAGGTCAAGCGATTTATAAAAAATATAGTCCGGACCATAACACAAGACTCCTTAATCATACAAACTTTTAACTTGTATCTTACATAGATGGTATATAGTCCAGTTCAACCTTACCAGAATTGTTGACCTTGACCTAAAATTTTTATTTCAAGGTCAAATTAGAAAAAACTTCATTTTTCACCTCCTTAATATTCTTTGACAGAAGGACTTCAAACTGTACACAAAGAACAATTATAATACACTGAGGTGTACTATTGATAAATATTTGACCTTGACCTTGTTTTACTCAAGGTCAACTTGAGAAAAAATAATTAAGTTTTGTCTGGGTGGTAACTTGGATACCTTTTGACATTAAGACTTGAAACTTAGAACGTAGGTAGATGGTATTGAGAAGAAGTGCACGCCATCAAAATTTTTGACCTTGACCTATTATCTTCTTCAAGGTCAAGCGTTTTATAAAAAATATAGTCCGGACCATAACACAAGACATCTTAATCATACAATCTTTTAACTTGTATCATACATAGATGGTATATAGTCCAGTTCAACCTTACCAAAATTTTTGACCTTGACCTAAAAATTTTATTTCAAGGTCAAATTAGAAAAAACTTCATTGTTCACCTCCTAAATATTCTTTGACAGAAGGACTTCAAACTTTACACAAAGAACAATTATAATACACTGAGGTGTACTATTGATTAATATTTGACCTTGACCTTGTTTTACTCAAGGTCAAATTAAGAAAAAATAATTAAATTTTGTCTGGGTGGTAACTTGGATACCTTTTGACATTAAGGCTTCAAACTTGGAACAAAGGTAGATGGTATTGAGAAGGAGTGCACGCCTCCATAATTTTTGACCTTGTCCAATCTTGTGTCTCAAGTTAATTCATTTTCTAAATTGTATCATATATGGATGATATCTAACATATAGCTGACTTCCTTCTTTTTCACTTATTAAATTTGCCCCATATTACAATCCTTGGGGAGAAGGGGAGACATGTGTTTTTTTGTATAAAAAAACAATACCCACTAGTTAGGTTTTGGATTCTTGATTAATTCATGTGATTTTGTTGCAGGTTGACACCCCTTACTGTCCAAACTGCTTGGAAAATATGCCATCTGCTGAGGCTAAGCTGAAGAAAAACAGGTACTTTTTACTCACAAAAAGGGTATCCCATCTATATTCTTTAAAAGGTGCATTTTATTTTGGTGAATTCTTATTGATTTGTTTGATTTCTACATTAGATGCAGCAATTGCTTTGACTGTCCCAGTTGTGGCCACACCCTGACAACTCGTGCCACTAGCACCAGTGTTCCTGACCCAGAGGACCCCAACAAGACCACGCCCAAGAAGATGTACTACATGGTGTGTGGGTTCTGTCGGTGGACAACCAGAGACGTCGGAATCCAGGACAAACCAGTAGGTTAGTGAATCAGGCTTCCCACATCTACAACAACAAAAAATAAATCAACAATGCACGTATTGCATATTGAATATCTTTGATGGAGGAAAGTAATGTTAATGTCAGTGAATATGGTATATGGCTGGATGTCTACAAATAACAACCTCATCAAAGAACAGATGTATCACTTAAACTGAAAAAAGTAACCGTAAGATCTGGTACTCTTTTACAGCCAGTGGAGGATGGGAAGACTTGGAGAACAAGGACACAAAGCAGGTGAGTGTAACAGTGTTTACCTGTCTAATACCTGTAAAATGTAACAGTGTTAACCTGTCTAATACCTGTAAAGTGTAACTGTGTTTACCTGTGTATCACCTGTAAAATGTAACAGTGTTAACCTGTCTAATACCTGTAAAGTGTAACTGTGTTTACCTGTCTATCAACTGTAAAATGTAACAGTGGTTACCTGTCTTATACCCATAAACTGTAACAATGTTTACCTGTTTATCACCTGTAAAGTGTAACAGTGTTTACCTGTCTATCAACTGTAAAGTGTAACAGTGGTTACCTAACTATCACCTGTAAAGTGTAACAGAGTTGTCTATCACCTTAAAGTGTAACAGTGTTTACCTATCACCTATAAAAGCTCACAGATCTTGTCAGAAAATTTTATGCCATTTCAAATAAGTCATTAAGAGCATTTTCATTTTAGATTTTTTCCTTGCTTGAAACCTATGAAAAAATTGCACAAAAGGAAAAGGCAGAGAAAGAGAGGAAAAAATATGTCAGAAGAAGGAGCTACCTAAGTTATGCTGTACGTAGATATTGCATTGTACAATTATAATATACATGTAGATTACTTAAATTATTAATCCCACCCAGTCTAAAAGCTTACTGAAAGTCTATTCATCCAAGTAGACATGCAAGTTATTTATTCTTTTATTTTGTATGGTTATTAAGTGCAATTTGTGACAGAAATTAAAGAAATTGAAGTCATAAAATAAATGGATACAATACAATTATAGAGGCATTTAAAAACAAATAATGCCCCTATGATAGAGCAGAAATGTACAGTATTTTATCCTAATATGTAATAATGTATATATGCAGGCTGGTATGGATAAATATGGAATGGTCTCTGTCGCTGCCAAGAGAAAGCAAGGCAATCTAGCAAATCTCAGGTTTGTACCTCTATCTAAAAAATCAAATAACAGAGCTTCTATGATTATTAGTGTAAAATTGACTATTTCTTAATTTACAACAATGTTAAATTGTTTTTTTAGCATTAAGGAAAATGAGGAAGTAAGCTTTTCTATGGTTAAGCCATCAGAAACTGTCAAAACATTTGATCCCCTCCCAGAAAGCATATTTACCGAGCCAATCCAGCTAGATAAGAGTAAGTAAGAACTAATTGCTCTTTGTACTTTATGCTTTGATCCAAGTGATTAAGTGTTTGTGAAGGATATAGAGGTAATGGTTTTTTTTCAGTGAGCACCATTAGCCAGAGACACGCCTCTGCCGACTTTCAGCCCGGTGAGAGCAGTGCCCTCTATCCTTTACACAAGCACCTGCTTATCAGAAGATCCCTAAGGTGCAAGGTAAGCTGTGTACACAAGTTTCTCAGCTAAAACATTTCTGTTGAAGTCTGGAGGTCTTTGCCTTATTCTCCAACTCAACCTTCAAGAAACAGAGAATTTGCGCAACCAGATTGTTTCACTGTTTCCTGATAAAAAGCTAGTGAGATATGTTATGCTTTATTATTTCCTGTTAACAGAATATGTAAAGGGCATCATTGTAGCAATCTTTATTGATACATGTAATATTATCTTCATTTTATTTCATAGGAATGTGAGCACAATCTGAGCAAACCAGAGTTCAACCCAATCTCTATCAAGTTCAAGATTCAACTTATTGCCTTGTAAGTTTTTGTATTTAATGCCACCATAGTGTATTTAGAGGTTTTGTATTTAATGCCACCACAGTGTATTTAGAGGTTTTGTATTTAATGCCACCACAGTGTATTTAGAGGTTTTGTATTTAATGCCACCCCAGTGTATTTAGAGGTTTTGTATTTAATGCCACCACAGTGTATTTAGAGGTTTTGTATTTAATGCCACCACAGTGTATTTAGAGGTTTTGTATTTAATGCCACCACAGTGTATTTAGAGGTTTTGTATTTAATGCCACCACAGTGTATTTAGAAGTTTCGGTATTTAATGCCAAAACAGTGTATATAGAATTGTCCACTGTCACTAATCACTAATGTTTCAAAAGAACCAAAATAATACAGAATGATTTCCTTTATCAGGCACCACATTCCTGAAATAAAGATTTTCTCACTACCAGAGCTGATTTTAAAGAAGGTAATAAAATAAATACTGGTGAAGTTCCTTTTTAGTTGACTTGAGTTTTTTTTCTTTCCATTGTGGAATGTTTTATATTCTGCTGTATGGGTGTTCCAATAGCCCAAAAACATCCTCAATAAAAAATATTATTTGAAAAGAGTATTTATTCAAGGTTCAAAATGTAAATGTACGGTACATGTGATTTTCTAATATTATTAATGATAACAAGGTCATGAAAGTTTCAATGTTTGTTCAGGAGTGTAAGGTAGTCCTGACACTGACCAACCCCAGTGCTTACAACTGTAGTATCTCCTTCCTACAGCCGGACCCCAAGGAAGACAACTTCAGCAATGCTAAGGTAAGATAATAGGGGGAATCTTTGGAGTAAATCTATCAGCCATTTCCTTACAAAGATTTCATGCCAAACCCATATTTTTCTACAATAGGTGGAGTTACCAAAGCATCCCATTGTTGTCGCCCAGAGAGATGACGCTGCTTTGTATGATGATGGAAGTCAAGGTCACGAAGCCTTTAAGGATGACCCAAGGTCAGAAAGGAGCCAGTGTTTAGTCCTGTGGTCATAGTATTATCTGTATGGATCATTGTAATGTACCGTAATAAATACCAGTAACTACAGAGTTTTAAGTGACTTATTTGTTTCTGTTCCAGTGTCATAGCTTACAGAAAGTCCAACAAAGTGGGATTTTTTATGAAGGTTAAGCCTCAAAATCCAGATGAAGATGTCAAGGTAACACTTAAAATTGATTCAGTGCAATGAAGCATAAGAAAATACTTGTGAGTTTTGTATGTACATTTGGCACCTGTTGAATGACTTCTGACTCCTAGTTTGCTAAGTGTTTTAAATTTTACCACATGTCAAAACCTATAATACTTGCATGCACAGGTAGTGATGTTGATGAACAGATATTTATGTGGTTCTATTTGTAGTTGTCCTTCTTGTTGAAGCATGAGTACAGGAACACAGCCATAGCTCTCCCCAGTGAAAACCAAGAGCCACAGATCGCCTCACTCCAGCACCAGGTCTTCATCAACCTCGGGCCACCCAAAAAGAAGTGAACAATCCCCCCTCCCCCCCCCCCCCCCCAATACTGTGGATGTTGTACCACATACCAAAAATATAGATAACATTGTGCAATATGTTGTGAATGTACATTTTATAAATATAGTAGATGATTCCAGAGGCTTATAACATTAACTCTTGGTTGCCATGCTTAGGCTTCGGTTTTCTTCCAGGTAGAATGATAATGGAGGCATGATTCCGTTTCATTGTCTGATGTCAGAATGTGTATTTATAATTGTAATGGTTTTGGTTCCACTGCTAATAAACAAAGAGATTAGTTAAGCTGTTGTTATCTTGCAGGGATATTAATATGTACTCCTGGAATAGATTTCTTTCATTCTGATAAAATCTCATTTTGTCATTATGGCAGTACCAGTAACAAAAAAGTAATGAAATGCAAAAGGCCAAAATTGTGTGTTGTCAGTGGGGTGTCCAATGTCCATTTCTAGTTTACGCATTTGATGTTAAAACCTAATTCAAACAAACATGAATGATGATTTTCACAAAGTTTGAGCGCACTTGTTCTGAAGAAGAAGAAACACAATAAGATAAAAAAGTGAACGAACATGCAGACGGACGCCGGACAAATTCAGCTCAGGTGAGCTTTAACGGGTGTAGCCCGATAAGAATGGCAGTGTGTACAATGTAATATCAAAATGCTGTAAAAATATGACATGTAAATGGATAGAGTCTGTATTATATCATAGAGCAGTTTAAGGAACAGTCATAAAAATTGTAACTTGCAATTGTCCCTTGCAGAAAGCGCTTATGTTTTGCTCCAATCAAATTAAACTGCGACTTCTTTTATTAATTTAATACTTAGACATAAGTGCGCTTTGGCCCGTGTCCTTAAATGTAAACAATTCGATCAACGAGGAAGTTTGATAGTAATTTGTATCGCATTGAGGAGAGGACTCAACCCGGAAGTTATAGAAGTGTTTTATTTAAGCACGACCAGTCTAAACTTCACACGGAATTCATTTAAGTTCGGAGGAATAATTCCAAAAACGTAGTAAGTCACTAGGCGCATGCTGATAAAGTAATTATCCATGTGTGGGTTTGCTATAAAGTTTTACGTATGAAGGTGCCCCTTCCTCTTTTTCATACAGTTGGTATTTGTCAATCCATTTTGCTTTGGAGTCTCTATAAAAGTGTTAATTCACTATGTTTTGTAGTATCTCAAAAATCCTTAATTTACTATGCTTTCGGGTATCTAAAAAACCGTACAAACCTCGCGAAATATTTTTTCGATCGCGAATATGATATTTTCATGATGTAGATATTTTTAGATCATTTTGTTCGAGTGTAATCTCTGCATGTGAGTCCTATGCCAGAAGAGAATATGAAATAAACAAGAAAATATATTTCTCAAATATTTAAACTACCGGCAGTCATATGGTTCTGTTTACAAAAGGACATTTTATTTTTGGTAAGGGTTGTTTTCATTTGCATTCTTTGTCTTCTTTTAATCAATTTACTGTTGTGAAGATGTCATTTTAAAAAGTTGATGACCATTTATGTTACCATTATACATCATATGGCATAGGCACTCCACTCTTTACTTCATTGCCTTGTTACTCCAAATCAGACCATTGATCCTTATAGGAAAAACACTTTAGTGCAAGACCTGGTGACCTAAGTATAAATTCTGTGGAAAATTGTTACAAAAAAACCCCGAACTATACTTCTTAAAAAATTATACTTTAGAGTCGTTTTAATTCATCTTAATTGGTAGTGTTAGATGTTCACGGATCGCCAAACTGACACTGCTGTGGGGTTATTTTTGTAGGTAATACACAACAATTGCCAAATATACCCAATAGCAAGCTGCTTATTTTTCATATAGTTAGCCATTCAGAAACTTGAGGCGTCCCACAATCACAACAGTTCCCAACAGGAAAGACTCAATTCTTATTATATATGTATAAATCTGAATGTGTTTATGTGGCTTCTTAAATTTCGTTCACCAGAGAGGCTAATTGAGTTTTTCTGTTCATCCTTTATTTGCAAATCAAAGATGACAACACAATCTATAGCCATCTCACTTGTTTCCGTATCGCCTTCGGTATCTCACATCTTCCAGCGTCCGTACGTCCGCCTGTTAACTGTTAACACGACTTCATCTCTGGATTTCCTGAGCCCGATTCTACCTATCTTGTCACAAAGAACATTGGGTGAAGGTGATGCTAATTGATAAAATAACGGAACACGCCTTTCTAAAAAATAAATGATAAAAAAAAATACGTAAATAGGGTTGGTTTTTCTCAAGAATCTCTGCAACAACTAGAAATGCTAATATATTCAGCATATAGTGAATATTTGTATGTTCCAAGTCGTTTAAATGGCGCCTCCACCCCTCCCAAACAATAGGAGCTTGAAGAAGTGCAAATTTTGTAGGAATATTATTATATATAAAATATAGTTTAAATTCTCTTCTAAAGATCTACAATGCTACCATTTATTTTATCAAAGTACTAGCATACTGATATAGTGTAGATTCTTAACCGTTACCTTCGACCAATATATCTAATCGGGCTCTATGAGAGCTGCAAAGTTCTACTAGAATAAGATTTCGTTCCTTTTTTTAATTTACTTCTCAAGAACTACAATGATATAATTTTTGCAATTTATGATACTGTTATAAACGCATATATATATATATATATATTTTTTTTTCATTAGGTTTATTGCATATCCTTGATTGATCAAAAAAACCCATTTTCCGAAAATGGAAAAACATGCAGATCTCTTCTCTTCTTATCGACTGCATGCCTGGGAACCCTAATGATGATTACATGGCCCCCCATGGGGGGGGGGGGGGGGGCTGGTTTTAATCTGACTGAATCTAAATTTGTTTTATCTTGGTAAAATCATCCTCATATGCATTTATTTATCGATTCTCTTCTTTAAAGAATGCAGTCTCATGCTTCTGTGCTTAGAGTCATGGCCGGATTAAAATAAAAGCACCCCCCCCCCCAAAAAAAAGACAACACCCAGAGATCTTTGAATCATGTGAGCTTTGTTGCCCGTGAGCCCCCTGTTATAACCTATGAAATACAAATCTGCAGTCCATCATGAACTTCAAATACTGGGTAGAAATATATGGGCCTAAATCTGTCGATTTATTTCTTCGTTAATCTTTTCTTTGTCATGATTTTAATTTCAAAAAACCCAGCTATTTGTAATAGTTATTTTTTTTTCTTCATTTGAAATCAAAAACATTCAAGGTTGTTTTATACAGCTGTAATCAATTCAAATCAATTAATTGATAAAAACCACATGTGGCGCAAGTCAAATGTACAGTATACAAATAAAGTAAGAACATAATTTTTTTATGTGAAATGATTTATAGGGACATCCAATTATAGGATGCTGACTCCGGATAAAGCTCCATAGATCTATAGGAATTTCATGATATAAAGGTGGAACATTAGCTAGCTAGGTTTGTTTGAAATGAAATGTATTTCTGTATTATGGAGGGTTGACACAAAAAAAGTCTAAACGTGTCCTTTGTTATCTTTTCGTGATAAACACTGATAAAGCCATGGAAAAAATGTTTAATTTGAGTGAAATATTAATTTAAATATACTCAGATACTATACTTTCACGTTTGCGTATTAACTGAAGCTATAAACAGTATCCTTCAATTAGGTAATTAAGATTATTATTTTTCCACGTCATGAAACTACGAAACCATCCGTCAAGTCAAGAGATGTCGATATACCTAATTTGCATCAATCTATTTTTGGAAACATAGGGGAATTCCCTTCAGTTCCGCAATATCAAAGGTTGTACCAAGTAACGGTTCTTGCGCCATGTGTGGATATCATAAGTAAGTAAACATGATAAGGAATACATTTAAGGTATATTATATCGCATTTTAATCGTCTATTCTATCTTCACTTTCTGTGAAGAATTTTAAAACTATTTTCGTTTTCGTACATTTTGATTACGTCGCTCAAGGAAATGAATCGCTTGTCCAATAAAATTTTGAAAGGAAAACCGTAAAATTACGACCTGTTAATTCTGTTTACATTCCTAGCTTGAAAAAAATACCCCAAAGTAAGTAACATATTTGACTTGTTTTTGTTTTCTGTAAAGTAAACATAATATCAACATGGATACCGTCTCATTGTGTTCTCTACATTGTCGAGTCTATTTTCATTTTCAGTGAAACGCTACTCTTGAATTTCAAACATATGTTTCATTGTTGTTACAGAGTTTTGCATGTAATTTGGAATCCTGTAACACAATGATACTCTACTTTTCAGAAATGGATCTATTATTTTTGGTGATTCATTAGGTGATAGGTAACAATCGCACTATACCAAATTGAACTCGATGATTCATATAAAAACACATGATGAAGTAGTGTTGGCTTTAATCAAAGTGGGAATTTTGTCCCACCCCCGGAAATACCAATCTCCGCAAAGTATTTTTATACCTTATTTTGCGAAAGTTGTGAATATAAAAGTATATAATGTAATTTTGTCTATAAAAAAACATCTTATAACTGCCAGTAATTTTTGGGATCAGTGTATTTTATTTTGTAACTCTAAAGCAAGTCTGTCAGATGTTAATTTGACATATATTTGAATTTTCATTCATAATTGTATTCATATGTGTCAGTATGCCTAGCGGTGTTTTATGTATGACCTGTTAATGACGATGATTATGTAAATAGCATTAAATTATTCAAGACAATTCTTGTGGTTAAACGTTCACACACTCTTTATTTACAGAATGATATTAGAAATTCTGTAACAAACAGTATGCTTTCGACGGGGAATTTTACCACTGAAAATGTACCACCATGCCACCCAAACTTCTTTGCCAATCTGCACTAGTGATGCCCACAAACTTCAGGAACTACAAGAAGAGAACGAACTTCTACGAGGAAAAATTCGAGGATACTTAACTTTAGGTTGTCATTTTAATTTCATCTTTTAATGTTTAAATCTGTAAATGGCGGATTTCTGATGCATGATAGGCAGGTACATATTTTTTCTAATACAAATGTGACAACATGGTCTGAGTCCCCTTGTTTAAAATTTCTTCCAATCTAAATCAAGGACATTACTTCAGGTTGTTATTTCAATTTCATCTTTAATGTTCTAAATATTTTGATTATTGAATGCACTTTAGGCAAATATATCTATTGTTACAAATGTTACTGGTTACTCCCTGTGTTTAAGAGTTCTGCCCATCTAGATCTCAGAGATTTTTGTAACCAATAAATGGTTAAAAAAAGGGAGGTTAAAATGAGAGCAGCAGTCAGACACTGGTCCCTTATTGTTTTAAACAATGTACATGTAGTCTTTTCCATGGCTATTGTGTATTCCACATGTATTGTTTAGACTATTAATTATTGAAAGTAATCAGTGTGGAAAAAGAAAACTCATGTATATTTACACATGCAGTTCATTGGGGAATAATTTGAGAACACAAACTCCAAAAGAGTTTTGGTAATGTATTTACAGTTAAGGGAAAAAAGTTAAAACCCAATTTTAAGCATTGTTCTTTAAATGGTTTATGTAAAAAGTAAGAAGTATTAAATGAGGGATTTTAATAAAAATAATTTTCTGTTGATATAAGATGATTTATTTTAAACTAATATTGATTGATGCTAAAACTAAAGCATTGAGTGATATATTTTGGTTGTTGTTTCAGGAAATTTGTTTTTAGAGAAAAAAGACGAGTGTAAAGCACTTCAAGAGGAAAATTTAGCTCTCAAGAAAACATTAGAAAAATTGCAAACCACCAGCCAGTCCCAGAATAACAGAATGAACCAAGAACAAGAGGTGAACAGATTAAGCTTATGAACATGTCAAGTACAAGAACCTAGTGTCAAGTTATATAATCAGTTACATCTACTGTCAGTAATAGCTGTGTTATGAGTAAAATAATTATCTTAACCTTTTAAAAAGACACTTAAAATTCATCTTTGAAAAAACAAGATAACTGTTCCTGAAAGTTATATTTGAAAGATGTTTTGTGTTTACAGAAGAAGCAGACTCTGCCTGTCAAGGATAAAACCTCTGATCCTCTCACTAGCATTAACAAACCTCCGAACCAACAACCCACAGAGCAGTTTCCGAGTTACATCCACAACTCTGCACCTGCCTCTAACTCCTCTCCCGGTAAATGTGATGGTGAATGGACGCAACTCTCGGAGAACGACAAAATGCCAACCCAAGAATCACTAAGTTATGAGAACCCAACAAGAAAGAGTAGGAGCACTGTAAACTCAGAATCCAGCTCAACTAGTTTTGAGAGAATAGACCCTTCTCCTTCTGTTTCATTCTTAGAGCACATGAATGGCCAACCCAACTCCTCTTCCAACCTAAACCGACAGCTTTCAACCAAGGTGAATTATAGTTCTGGCAACAGCCTAAACCTAATGGAGTTTCCGTCAATGTCAGAGTCGAATCATGTCATAAGTAGCCCTCAAGAAGAACTGTTTGATCCACTGATAGCTGAGGCTGTTGTAAGTTATCTGTAGAATTGATGAAGAACCAGTGCAAATTTTAAATTTTATGTGGAAAAAGTTTTTATTTTCTACTATTAAGGAAAATATGTTTGTCCTATTTCAAGATTGCAGAATTATGAATTTTAAATGGTGCATTTAATTGCAGTCAAACGAAGATCACAAAGATGACGAAATTATTTTGAGCATTAAAGTAAGCCAAGTAGCAGTTGCCATGGACTTGACAACAGACGGCCCTGCAGAGAGAATGAGGAAATTTCTGGAAGAGCTCGTTCCAGAAATAGAAAAACAGGAAGAGGAAACCCAAAAGTACAAGGTCTGAGAGCATCATACAGTCAATTTTTATCAATAATCCAACAAAACAGATATAAAATGCAGCAAAGAATACCACTGGTTAAATGCCGTGTATGAATCCTCTATTGAATGAAGAGAATATGTTTCGTTAGACATGTACATTTGTCCATTCATCTGATGTTTTCTCTCTAATTTTCAGACTTGCAATTTAGCTTTGAAAGAAGAGGTTGATAATCTAAAGTAAGATTGAGATCAAATGTACAAATTAAACAAAGATAATATCACTGCTTATTTTGAATCTTTGACAAACTTTAGATATACCAGCAATGTGTTTGTCCTTAAGCATCATTTGAATGCTCTCTCTTTTGTACAGGTCTGACAGACAGAGTTTACTACATAAGATTCAGGTGTTGGAACACCAGGTGAACAACGTCAGTATGGGGTCCTCCATGTCATCCCAGACCCAGGTGTTGGACTGGGAACAGCACAGACAGACAGGCAGACAGGTACAGTACAAACAGCTGCTAGATTAACACATTGGAAGTAATCATTACTGAAGCAAAAGTTAATATAACTATGTTATCTAATATTTTACTGGACTTTTGATAATGGCTTTGATGCATGTGTTTGTACATATTGAACTTGCATAGTTTATTTTATATTACAAATTGAATAGAAAATGGAAAATGGACTCATGGTTGGAAAGGAGCAAGAACTTGAAAAAGTAAGTAAATGTCTATTTATCTCTTTAAAGAATTCATCTGATTGTATTTAGAGAGTATGAAAAACTTAATTTGTATGGTTTTATAGTTACAGAGGGAAACACAGAAATGGCGGGACTATTTCAGTCAGTGGACAAGAGATAAGGAGAAGCTAAAAGCAGAAAATGACAAACTAAGGTCAGAAATCTCTAACTTCAAGACTCAGGACCTGAAGAGGCAAGAAGAGTTTGACAAGATACTGCTAAACGCCAAAGAAAGAACAACAGAGGCAGAGGTAAAATTTATACTTCTAATAAATTTTTTTGTCGTTGAAAATTTTGTATTAAAAAAGCGAATAGTTTTGAAACCTTGAATTATCTTTGAAGGCACAAAGGGAAGAAGTTCAACAAAAGCTAGACAGGCTGATCTTGAAAATGGCAGCTCTGGAGGCTGAGGTTCATGAGAAGACAGACATTATAAGCCTACTGAATCGAGACAAAAACACATTGGAAGCAGAAGTCACAGCACTAAGGGTAAGTCCTATTCCCTGATCATACAGTTTGGTCACCCTTCTCAGTGGAAAGATATTAATATGGATATTTTTTTGTGTTATTTAGAGGACAGGAAATGGAATTGGTATGATGGACCTGACAGGAAATCACAGTAATGAGGATCTACAGCAAGAAAATGCAGTCCTAAGAGAACAAGTAGGAGCAGTACTCATAAAGTTCCTAAATGAATGAGTTGTGTACCTTTACAGATGGTTCAATTACCTCATGTTTTCTCTTCTGATAGTTAACAGTTTTTAAAGAAGACTTTGATCGAGAGAGAAGTGACCGTGCTTCTGCTCAATCAGCTAAAGACGATCTCCGTAAAGAATTGGAGACTGAGCAGAGAAAAGTTCGCACTCTCCAGGATCAGTTTAAACAGGCTGAGAGACATGTGAGGCTTCATTTCATTGCCATGGTTACTGCTTAACATTCACACCGACCTTGAGACAGAACATTGTCTAGCTGAGGACTAAACTTTGTGATTTATCTTGCAGATTCACAGTGCAGAAAAGAAATTGAAGCACTACATGACTGAAAATACACAGTTGACAAAAGAGAACCAAAGACTGAAGAAAGAGGTAGATTAGTTTTACTGCTATTGATCAGATTAACATGTAGATGTTTTGATAAAATAAAATAAAAGCCAAGATTTTTTTATATGGTATCATTCTTAGCTTCAGCATGAAAAGGATCGCAACGCTCAGCAGCAATATTACCAGATGATGAATAGACCACCAGTCCCAGAATATGGGACACCCTACAGAGCCCAGCCCGAGACAGACCCAATGGCAAAGCCAGTACCCCCATACATGTTCAAGACTGGATACGCTCACAGTAAGAACATTAACAGAATACAAATAATACAATTCTTCAAAGCTTTAAAGATGTAGAGAACTAACTTTTTAGGGCAAAACAAAAAATCACAGTTGAAAATCTTTGTACTTAGTGCATGGCTAATTTGTTATTGTTTGCTGATTAGATGGATTGGGTGAATTCTCTCGACCCCAAATGAGCAATAAAGCCCAGCTTTCCCCGGAACAGCTTCCAGGAGCGTGGGGGTGCCCCCATTGTACATACACAAACCACCCTTCCCGAACAGTCTGTGAAATCTGTGGAAACATCTTCACAAAGGGTATGGATCTGTTGCTTGAAGAGTTGGCTCCCAAACTTAATGCTTTCTCTTTTTGTAAAATCCATGGTTATAGAAATGTGTAATTTGCATAATGTTAGTTTTTAAAATATTTTAGAATTAAAAAAAATCAGTAATGTTGACTACAAAACTGAATTTCTTTCAACATCTTGTAATCCTTCTGTTTCAGAAGAACTTCAAAACTATTACCATCCAAACTCCAATCATTCCCAGGTATATACAATTATTATCTTAATGGATTTATTCGTATTTTTTAGTATGTTATATTTACCATGTCAGAATTACAAGAATGACGATCCTTGCATTGATATGGCTGCTTATTTTATTCTGAATGTTGACATTTTCTGTTGACAGCCATTAATGGCGCGCGGAGACACAATGACACCTAGTGGTGAGGATCCACCTGACTTGTGTACAGACTCTGGACTGAAGGCAGCAGCAGCAGTCAACTGTCACTAATGTATGTGTACACGAAATTGTATTTGTCACTAATGTTTGTGTACACAAAATTGTAATTGTCACTAATGTATGGGTACACAAAAATACAATAGTTACTATAAATGTACATGTATGAGTACAAGGAATTATTACCATCACTGTGTTTGTGTACATAATCTAGCTTATACTTCATCCAAATAGTGACTGTAGGAAAATGATATGCAGTGATTTTGTGCTTAGTTTCTAGGTCAGAGGTCAAGGTCATTGCAGATATCTGTGTTAAATCCTTTTTTAGCACTTACATGTATTTTATTTTCTCCCCTTGACAACTTCCAGTTCATACCTTACCCAAAGAGTGCTTGTAGATAAAAGTGTTTGTCAAAGGGCAAATTCAGTACAGTTTTCAATATAAATTCTTTGTATGTGTACATTTTCTTTTGTCTAATCCAGTTTATGCTTCAACTTAAGGGTAATTGTGTTAAGGATGCAGCGACCTTAACAAAAGTGTTTAAAAGTCCCATTCATCTAAATGTGCTGTACTTTTATTGAGGCCCATTGAGATTGTCACCATCTCTATGTATCATCTAGTTTGTATAGTAGAAATTACATATTCATGTAATCTGCAAGTTAAACATCCCTTACCTTTAATCCAAAATATTGTGTACAATCTATTATTAATTGGAAATGCAATGAGTTGGTATGAACCTACATTGTTTTTAGTTACTGTCATCCCTATATGTTCATTTATATCATAGGGAGCCCACAAATTCCAATCTCATTTTGTTGCTGCTGTGCTAAAATGTATATGTGTTGTAGAATTGATCCAATCAGTCATTAACATCTCAGATGTTTGTTTCTTTACAGATTCTTCAACCTAAGACAGACATTGGATGTGAACAATATTAATGACAGTTGCTGTTGACTCTATGTCTATCACTGTCTCTCTGTATGTGATACCATCTAACAGACTCCAAAAAGTCAAACTTTAGTTTTAATCTCAGTGTATTTTGGGAGTACCAAATATTTCAATGACAAGCTCAAAAAGCTTGTCATTGAACTATTTTGTACTTGCAAAATCGCTAAGATTAAAATGAAAATCAAATATTACCCCAAATATTTGATCCCTGCATTTCGACCCCATTCTCAGGTCAGAGCAGGGAGAGTGAGTAAACAAATGCCTTCATTCCAAGCAATTTTGTGTGCTGTGAAGATTCAACCTGACATTTGCAGCTGAATAAATAGTAAGAACTGTTTACAGATTCAAGAATCGGCCAGATTAAGGAGCCAGTCATCTGTGTGGTTTATTGTGTTGATTTAATCAAGGAGCTGATATGATTGAGGGATCGGTCAGATTAAGAATTTGGTCAAATTTAGGAGTTAACAGAATTAAAGAGTTTACTGGATTGAGGAGCGGTCAAGATTGAGGGGTCATATCCTTCTTTGAGATATTGTAAGAACCAACAAAGAGAAGACCTTGTGAATTTATAAACCTAGCTGTGAGCCAGAGCAGACATAACACCAGCAACAATTTCTCCCCCAAAGATATAATGTGATGATAAATACCAAGATGTTAGAATAGAACTAACTACTTTCTGTGGATATGAAACTTTAAATACCAGGAACAAATCATTAAGGGTCAATTTCCAGTAGTGAAGAATTTGAAGGTCCATCAAAAAACAATGATCCAACAACAGTCAATTGACGGAGAAGTCCAAAGTGTAGAGGAGCATTGTAAAACTCTGTGCAAAAAATTCAATAGCTTGTTTTGGAGATTTCTGATTTCTTGTTGTGCTTTGTTTAGTATATCATAGAATTTTTTCTGTAGTTTAATTAATCTTTCAATGGTTGTTCGTATTGTACGTTTTGTAGATAAACATTTATTGTTTTACTCACTTTGATTTATTAGTGATTTATCATGTTCTTTAAGCCACTATTCTTTTTCCTGTTTTATACATCAATATTTATGTTATTAAAATTTAGTGTTTTATGCTTCTTCTGTATATGTGATGGAAAATCAATATATTTTGTTTTAATAGAAATTTGAATTTTGAATGTGAGAATTGAGAATTGTCTGTAAACATTTCGTGATTTGAAAATTATTCAAAAAAATTGTCACAGTTGTAATAGTCAAGGCTAAGCATCTATTCCAGAATATGTAGATAAAATTTAACATGTGGGAGACCATTGTAGTAAACTCGGTTTAGTTGTTAATCAAACCTTAAATTTTTACTATTCTAAATCAACAAGTTTCTTCAGAATCTATGCGTAACTTTGATATGTTTAATGATAGTAATTTTTTAATGTATAGTTTAATGGTTAAAGTGTACTGAAATGAAATATACATGAATTTTGTTTTTTCCTATTTAGTGTATTATGTATGATGATTTGTTGAATAAAAAATGATGTATACAAAGTTGTCCTTTAAAATCAGTTATAATTTAGTACTGACAAACAGTACTAACTAAACACCATATCTAAACAATCCATGTGGTTTTACAGTTATCTTTAAGTACTGGCAAACAATACTTCCTAAACAGTACCTGTAGACATTAGTTCTTGTGGTTTGTCAGTTACATATACTTACTGACAACATTATTACCTGCACAGTACCTATAGACATTAGTTCTTGTAGTTTCTCAGTTACAAATACTTACTGACAACAGTTCTACCTGAACAGCACATGTAGATATTAGTTCTTGTGATCTGTCAGTTCTTGTGGTTTGTCAGTTTTCTGTACCTTCTGACAAACAGAACTACCTGAACAATACCTGTAGACTTTAGTTCTTGTAATTTGTCAGTTATATGAACGTACTGACAAACATTACTACCTGCACAGTGCAAACTGTAATACCTGAACAATACTTGAAGACTTTAGTTCTTGTGATTTGTCAGTTATCTGTATGTACTGACAAGCAGTAAAACCTGAACTGTACCTGTAGACAGTAGTTCTTGTGGTTTGTCAGTTATATGTACGTACTGACAAACCTGACTACCTGAACAAAACCTGTTGACTTTAGTTCTTGTGATTTGTCAATTATACTGCCAAACACTATTACCTGCACAGTACCTATAGACATAAGTTCTTGTGGTTTGTCAGTTATCTGTACGTACTGAAAAACAGTAAAACCTGAACAGTATTTGTAGACACAAGTTCTTGTGGTTTGTCAGTTATCTGTACGTACTGAAAAACAGTAAAACCTGAACAGTATTTGTAGACATAAGTTCTTGTGGTTTGTCAATTATATGTACCTACTGACAAACAGTACTACCTGAACTGTACCTGTAGACTTTAGTTCTTGTGATTTGTCAGTTATCTGTATGTACTGACAAACAGTAAAATCTGCACTGTACATGTAGCCTTTATAGTTCTTGTGATTTGTCAGTTATCTGTATGTACTGACAAACAGTAAAACCTGAACAGTACCTGTAGACTTTAGCTCTTGTGGTTTGTTAGTTATCTGTACGTACTGACAAACAGTTCTACCTGAACAGTATCTGTATTTATAGTTCTTGTGGTTTGTCAGTTATCTGTACGTACTGACAAACAGTACTACCTAAACAGTATATGTAGACAACAGTCAATGTGGTTTGTCAGTTATATGTACATACTGCATGTATGTACTGAAAAACAGTGCTACCTGAACAGTATCTGTAGACATTAGTTCTTGTGGTTTGTCAGTTATATGTACGTACTGACAAACAGTAATACCTGAACAATACCTGTATAAATTAGGTCTTGTTATTTGTCAGTTACATGTACGTACTGGAAAACAGTAGTACCTGAACAGTATCTGTAGACATTAGTTCTTGTGATTTGTCAGTTATATGAACGTACTGACAAACAGTTAAACCTGAACAGTATTTGCAGACATTAGTTCTTGTGGTTTGTCAGTTCTATGTATGTACTGAAAAACAGTAATACCTGAACAATACTTGCAGACTTTAGTTCTTGTGGTTTGTCAGTTATCTGTACGTAATGACAAACAGTTCTTCCTGAACAGTATCTGTAGTTATAGTTCTTGTGGTTTATCAGTTCTTGTGGTTTGTCAGTTATCTGTACCTTCTGACAAACAAAACTACCTAAACAATACTTGTAGACTTTATTTCTTGTGGTTTGTCAGTTAAATGAACGTACTGACAAACATTAATACCTGCACAGTACCTATAGACATAAGTTTTTGTGGTTTGTCAGTTATCTGTACGTACTGACAAACAGTACTACCTGAACAGTATTTGCGGACATAAGCTCTTGTGGTTTGTCAGTTATCTGTACGTACTGACAAACAGTACTACCTGAACAGTATTTGCAGACATAAGCTCTTGTGGTTTTTCAGTTATCTGTACGTACTGACAAACAGTACTACCTGAACAGTATTTGCAGACATTAGTTCTTGTGGTTTGTCAGTTATATGTACGTATTGACAAAAAGTTCTACCTGAACTGTACCTATAGACATTAGTTCTTGTAGTTTGTCAGTTATCTGTACGTACTGACAAACAGTACTACCTGAACAATACCTGTAGACATTAGTTCTTGTAGTTTGTCAGTTATATGTATGGAGTGACAAACAGTACTACCAAAACAGTATCTATAAACAACAGTCAATGTGGTTTGTCAATAATATATGAACGTACTGCTGTATGTACTGACAAACAGTGCTACCTGAACAGTATCTGTAGACAACGGTCAATGTGGTTTGTCAGTTATATGTATATACTCTACCTGAGCAATACCTATTGACATTTGTTCTTGTGGTTTGTCATTTATCTGTACGTACTGACAAACAGTTTTACCTGAACAGTATCTGTAGTTATGGTTCTTGTGGTTTGTCAGTTATCTGTACGTACTGACAAACAGTAGTACCTAAACAGTATCTTTAGACAACAGTCAATGTGGTTTGTCAGTTATATGTACGTACTGCATGTATGTACTGGCAAACAGGTCTAGCTGAACAGTACCTATACACATTAGTTCTTGTGGTTTGTCAGTTACATGTACTTACTGACAAAAAGTTCTACCCGAATAGTACATGTAGACATTAGTTGTTGTGGTTTGTAAGTTATATGTATGTACTGACAAACAGTACTACCTGAACAGTATCTGTAGACATTAGCTCCCGTGGTTTGTCAGTTATATGAACGTACTTAAAAACAGTTCTACCTGAACAGTATCTGTAGACAATAGTTCTTGTGGTTTGTCAGTTATCTGTTATATATGCCTACTGACTAGATGAACAGTATGTGTAGACAGCAGTTAATGTGGTTTGTCAAAAAAGCAATATCCTGTTTGGTTTGTCTGATGTGGTGACATATTGCTTACTATTGCTGTTTTGTTTTCAGAAATAGTAATTCATTGCTTTTGTGTAGTATATACTCTATGTTGTGTTCAGTTTTATGTTTGGTATGCAGATCCTGACCAATATTGTTGTTCTGAATAATTCTTGGTTTGCTGGTATATTTATTTACCCGGTATATTGCTGTATTTTATTAAGGTGATATAGTTTACTAAATTGCTATTATTTTCTTGTATTCTGAATTATTACATTTTATTGTGTTTTATTCTAGTTTCGTGGTGTATTACAGTTTATTGTTGTATTCATGCACGTTGATTTACTAGGGTATGTTGTTATATTGTGGTATTCTGTTTCATTGCAGTGTTACCGTGTTGTATTCTAGAATGATGATATATTGTAATATGGTATTGTATTCTGGTATTTAAATCCATTACACTGTATTGTTTTTGTTTTCTGATATCCTGAATCATTGTACCGTCTTGTTGTAATTCATTCTGGTATGTTGATATATCGTACTATTTTGTTATATCCCGGTATTCTAAGTTTCTGCACCATTTTGTTGTTATATTGTAGATGGTGATATATTGTACTATACTGTTATGTATTCTGGTATGTTGATATATCGTACTATTTTGTTATATTCTGATATTCTAAATTTCTGCATCATGTTGTTGTGTTATTTTGTGGATTCTGATAAATTGCACTACATGCAATTCTGTTAAATGTTTTTATATCGTACTATGTGTTATATCTTGATTTTTTCCACCCTGTTGTTATGTTATATTGTGGATGGTGATTAATTGTACTATACTGTTGTATTCTGGTTTGTTTTTATATCGTACTATTTTGTTATATCCCAGTTTTCTGCACCATGTGTTGTATTCTAGTGTGGATGACGATAAATTGTATTATCGGTATATTGTTGTATTCTAGTTTTCTGATTCCTCGCATTGTGTTGTGTGTTTGCCTGGTACTGTGGTATATAGCATTATATTGTTCTATCCTGGTATTTATTTCGATATGTTGTTGTTACCGGTACTCTGATTCAGTTCACTGTGTTGTATTGTTGTATTCTAGTTCATTAATATCCTGGACTGGGTCCATGTAGTATTGTTACCGGTACTCTGATTCAGTTCACTGTGTTGTATTGTTGTATTCTAGTTCATTAATATACTGGACTGGGTCCATGTAGTATAGTTACCGGTACTCTGATTCAGTTCACTGTGTTGTATTGTTGTATTCTAGTTCATTAATATCCTGGACTGGGTTCATGTACATGTAGTATTGTTACCGGTACTCTGATTCAGTTCACCGTGTTGTATTGTTGTATTCTAGTTCATTAATATACTGGACTGGGTCCATGTAGTATAGTTACTGGTACTCTGATTCAGTTCACTGTGTTGTATTGTTGTATTCTAGTTCATTAATATCCTGGACTGGGTCCATGTATTATGCCTACATTCTGGTTAATCATTGAACAGTGTTGATCTGGTGTGTTCTGATGTAAACACCCCTGCGAATGTTATTGTCATTCAAATTTTAGACCACGTGGTTTTATTTGACCCTTTCAGTTTCGCAGTAAAAATCGTACCTCGTGTATAAAGTCTATTTCACAGTACATGTATCTAGGTTCTTAATATAGTAGTCAAATATAAAATCTAGAGGTTTATTGATTTTAAACTTTATCTTCATTAATTGGTGAATAAAATGTGTTCTAGAAATAAATGTGACTATACAAAAATATTAGTTTTTGTCTGCTGTTGCAACAACTAACATGCTTAAAAGAGATCCCTCCTGAGGATTAATTTTCGATCCGCGCCTGACCTAGTAATAACATCAATAGTGAAACAGACTATATACCATTTTATGCAGAATGTTCCTTGAAAATGGCTCGATATACTAAGTTTTAATGCAAAACAGACACCAATTATTTTTTTTTAAAACATGGTATTGCACACCACAAGCATCAAACATGGCTATGATTTTATTAAGCAACCCAATGGTTATATTTTCAACCACTCTACACGTGTTTGAACACGAACGGTAACTCTGTTCTGAATATTATCGTTTAATATAAATAACTGCTAGATGGTAAAATAAGACATACATCTTGAAAGGTTTTCCCGTTTTAACATAAATCACAGTAGGATATGATATGAAAAATGACCAGTACTTACGTATTTTGAGAATATTATCCGAACACTTATACTTCCGCTCGAAATTTCACAGGAAGTGAACAAATATCGGTGAAGTCTCGTGAACTTTCATTCGAGGACCTCTGGATTTATTACTTACTTAGCAACGATAAAGAAAACATTCCGAACACATTCGCAGGGGTGGTAAAGATATTACTTTATGTTGTTGTTTTCGGAAACAGTGATTTTTTTAATTTTTTGCACACGACCTTTTTCTGGTCTGGTGATATAATCATATAGTGTAGTGATATATTGTGTTTTTAGTGATTCAAGATTGCAATTCTAGTATGTTGTTTTGAATTTAGTTACAGTAATTTATCGCTTTATGCTATGCTACGTTGTATAGTTTAGAATTTTAGAAACATAATTTATTACGATTTATTGCAATTTGTTAGCGAATTCTGTTGTGTTGATTCGTTTTACTCATGTTATAGTTGTATCCTGGTAGGGTGATTTTTTGCATCATCTGTTGCACCGTTTATTTACCTAGATGGTTTATTATGCGATCTTTGACACGGCTTATATCATATGCAGTAAAGATACGACTTTGTTATACCTACAAAACCAACACCTGAATTTTAAATAAGTTTTTAAACTTTAATTCATGATTGATCTACGACTTCCTATTAAAATGACGTTTTTAAGTGAACATGTAAGCAACTGACAACCTCTTTTAGTGGAAACAGCCGCCTTGTAAATTTTATATATGCCAGCAGTTTGAAATACCAATATCATCATTGGACCTTGTGTTTGCAGGTTTTTTTTTAATTGGGAACCCTTCTACCCTAAAATGTTCTGTAGACTTTACTTATTCATTCTTCATATTATATCTTAAAATCACAAGGCCCTGATATATTTATTTTTGGATAATGCACTAATTTCGGGCAATAACTAAAGCGGTAGAGACCCCAGAATATCTTAATTTTCACCACTGCAAGCAACTAATGAGCAGAATTTTTAGTCCTTGGACTGCCCACATATCTATCTGACTCTATCTGACTCAAATAAACATTTTCTTTGATTTCCTTTTATAATTCATTCATAAAACCCAGAACCTTCGCCCTCAGGGTTCTTAACAGGGCTTTGCCTTGGACCCACTCTGTCTCAAACGGCCATAGCTTCCCTTTTATTCTAGAGCACCTACTTTTCTGTATGCATTGCAAAATCAACTGATCAAATTTTAACAACGATGCAGTGAGAATAATTTATGCTAGAATTAAATACTAATCAAACATTCATTATTTTAATTTGACATTTCAACAGAAAGCTAGACAAAAGTTACAGACGTTTACTTTCGTCACATTGTCATCACTACAACGTGATGTCATTTTGAAAAACTATTGAATAATTTTTCAGGATCGATGGATTTTCTCTGGTTTTGTTTTTCCTTGAAAAAAAGGAATCGCTGTTCTTCCATGAAATTATCAAGGTTTTCACATTAAATTCAAACCTTCAAGTCACTAGAAGCCCATATTCCTTGAGATAGTGTTTGATCCGCGCCTCTCGCTCTAAGCGACTTGGGTGAATCTGTTTCGGTGGAACATGCAAAGCTTCAATTTTCTCTACTACACTTGACACATCTTTGTATTTGTTTGAAACGTAAACGGGACAGAGAAGTTTTTCGAGGCGGTTGTATCTTGGGTCAGAGGTTAATGGTGGCAGACGATTCCCAGGGTAAATAGAGGTGGATTTCATTTTGGACCAAGGAATCAAAGAAGGCATCGGTAAACTTTTTGACTTGGATCTCTCGCGATGAATACTCGGAAGCCGATCCAGTGTTGGAGTCCTACTAATCTTTCGAGTGGTTTCACGGGTCTGTTCTCGACTGATATTCAGCTCTGTCTGGAAAACACTGGTGAACTGAACCATTTTTCCCCGCGAAGAAGGTTGACCAGAATTCTCTTTTGGCAACTTTTCGTCTTCAGTTTCATCGCCAAATTTCGATACTAGAGTTTCTATTCGGTCTCGATCTTCCTTGGTTTCTGCTTTGGATGTTTGACCAAACGCAGTGAATTCATTCCTGGAAGAGTCTTCCCGCGTGAGAAGTGCGCGGTCAGTCACTGTCCAACCACGTGACACTGAGTTTCTGTCTGCCAGTCTCCGGCGTATTGCGCTGGACTTTCGTTTCTGGTTTTCAATAAATACGGCCCGTTCGTTATCATACCTTGATATGTAAGTCATTCTCTTCCTACCCAAGTCATACAGCGAATCTTCCAATTTCCTTTCTTCTACGAAGTATCTTGGTGGAAGCCCCGGAAGTCGCGTGTTGCTGACGTTGTAGAGGTTTCCGCCATGCATCCATTCTTGGATTTTGATAGCCTTCTTCTTCCTTCGGACAACGGCATTATTTATCCGCTCCCTGCGCCTTCGCTCTTCTCCTTTCATTAATGATGACTTGGTTAATTCTTCGAGTTTCAGGCTACATGTTGCTACTTTGGTGTTGGGAACAACTTAGCATAAAGTGTTGACGTTATAAAATTCAATGCATACAGAAGGGCAATTTAATTGTTTTGAGCTCTATGCAGAAGCTACATCAGATATGTCCTATTCAATGAGGACATATCAAGCGTGTTAAAGACACGTCGATCATCACTTCACGACATAGAAACGACTGCAACAATTGGACACCAGATCAAGTGATTGCATTTATAGGCGAAGACAGGACCGGGATATTTGTGTATTGAAACCTTATCGGAATACTGCCTCAGTCTGATAGTGTTGCTCAATGTCCGATGTGTTTCTGAATCATTGTATGCATGCACCTTTACACGGATGATTTTTATGGTTATTGTAAATACCAAAACCCAAGTAAACGTTTTTCAGAATCGGATTTTCGGACAATCCCTTGAAACCATCATTTTGTTGAGAAAAGGTTCAATAATGTCAGTCGATCTTGTTTATAAAGGAAACAGCTAGCAATATGTGAGATAGAATGCAGTACCAGTAAAACGAATTCAAAGTCTGGAAATGTGTATCAACATTTCCCAAAACGGTAAAATCTTGTAAAAATAGGGGGGGGGGTAAATATTTTTAAGAAGCCTCGCTAGACTCGAAAGCTAATCTGTACCAGATTATCAAATGCCAATGTAAATTTTATGTGTTTGTACAATGTAATTGGTTTAATGATATATGCTTTGCAAAAGTAAATGGTGTACATTCAAGTAAAAAACCGGAAAGGTAACAATCACATGACAGTTTTGAGGAGTTCTGATTGGCTTGCGTGTCAATAACAAGTCTTTTTAAAACTGTCTCGTCAGCTAAAATGATTATATTTAGAGTATATTATCGGATTTTAAATAACTCATTTCTATATTATCACAGATGTGCAGACAGAGAGTATTAAGTTATCTATCTGATCTTTTAAATGGTGATTTCAAATCGCACTGTTTAGGATACTGCTGGTTCTAAGCGAGATACGAGGCAGATATAACCTGTTCAAAACTTCACGCACAAGACATGATACAAATCGAACACGACCGAAGAACTCTGGAAGATTTAACACGATCCAAACAAAGAAAAATGTATCTATATGTCTATACTCATAAACAAGGCGCTCTCTCTCTCTCTCTCTCTCTCTCTCTCTCTCTCTCTCTCTCTCTCTCTCTCTCTCTCTCTCTCTGACCATCCTTATTGGATGTGTATACTGAGTAAAACGCTGTATTTTTACAGACAGGCGTTGGATAAATACTCAAATACTCGAAATTGTTTATTTCGTGAGTAATGAATTATAAGAATAGAAAAATAGGTTCGTCATGGGGGGGGGGGGATGTTTCAAATATTAATGTAAATTAACCGCCCTCTATTTACATAACATAACATAACAATTAAATTTCTTTGATTAAGTTTGTATGTGTCCAATAAACATACATTATTTATTGATAAAATGACAAAGAATGCAGATAATAGTAAATGTATTTAAGCGTAGTACATTTTATGTATGACAGCCTTAATTATGAAACGTGTTCAGGTCATAAAAAACAACCAGTAGTTTTGACGTGGTCATTTAATATTTTACACACAATAAGGTAATTTATCTGAAATCTACATACATTGTACAGGTAGCGTAACACTTCATGTCAGCACAAAGCTGATCACCAAATGCTACCAGTTCAACCCGTTCAATTTATATAAGAATTGCCCGTTTTCAAAGCGTCAAAGAAGCCTGTTGCTTTGATTCAGATATGGTATCCCCAAATAAAAGATGATATTAAATCAACATCATAGCATAACACAAATGTGCAGATGTAAGATTTCCATTCATAATGTGTGGGATTAATATATAAAATAAAAACCTCTTTTTGTTTGATAGTCGCTTCAAGATTGTTCTTATCGAAGTCGTTTCGAGTTTAAAAAATAAGAAAAACATCAGCGAAGCTCACTCTATAAAAAAAATTACCTTTAAATTTAAAACGACAGAAATTTTAAGGTTTTGGTACGTATACCCGAGTGTCTATATATCTTCAAAGTAAAGCCCAAAAAACCGATATTTCACTATTCTGTTGAGGATTTTGTTTTTAAAAATAAATGTTGGTATTTTTGTATTTAATCAGTATTTTAGCCCTCCTTGTTCGTTCCCCTTCAAATGAGTTCAATATTATAAACAGCCTGGAATAGAACACAGAAACATGAGGCCACGTGGAACATTTTGAAATCAAACTTTCAGAATATAATTTGAAAAAATGTCGGCATACTTTCAAACAATCAATATAATATTTCCGTAGAAATGTTTTAAAACATGATTTACATAATACAATAAAAGTTGCGTATGGTCTGGTTACCACCGTATACATTTCATTTAGTTATGATTTTCCCTCAGGAAAGAATTTCGTAAGATTTTAAGCAGAACCTAACTAGAAGTCTTTGGATGATGTTTTTTATCGTGGTCAGCTTCCAAAGTGTAATTTCAGCGAGAGATTAATAATGCAACGCTGCTTTATATGTGGCACTAGCTACATTAATGCTGTAATGCTCGTGTATTATACATAAGCATGCCCTCAAATTGCCCGTGGTAACCGATTGCTTAACGTTTGATGAGAATAGGTAATGTTGTTTGAACTGTTCGCGGTTGGTCAGTCTTAAAACTTTAAATGTTACCAAAATAGCGGATAATTCATTAAACTGTCAATCAAACGTTTTCCCGTAAATATGTTATTTATTGGTTTTGGCGACCTTTTTGGTTGATGATTTGACAGATCCTGGCTCTGTGAGACAACACAAGGAACCGGACACCGTCGCAATTCATTGGCACCAATAGACACGCAGTATCCGGCGCCCTGTATTTAAACAATTAGACCAGACAGCAGGGATCGATCAGAGGATAATTCATTCTGAGGACGGCAATGGGAATTCAAATGAAGCGGAAAAAACAACATTCATGTTTGTATTTCTAGATTTAAGAAGAATAAAAAAAACCTTCCATCGTGCGTACCTTTGTTAACCAACATTTGAGGTCCAAGAATGAGAGTCCAGCTGCATAGTATGACTGACGTACATGTATACGTATATAATTCTTTCAGGCTGTAGAGAATTTCTGATTTGTTTTACTTTCTTTTACTTAATGAATTTGCTTTACTCACTGTTTTCCACGACATACAAATTTAATAATATTTACAACCATTACTCCCTACAATATTAAGGAGTAATGATAATGGAACCAGCTATATGTAACTGCTTGACTTGATATTTTTCGTATATTTACAAAAAATGGTTGAAAGGAAAAGTACACAAACAAAGCATTGTAACGCCTAATTCTAAACATCAATAAAAACATTATGTTTACACCTTTTGAGTATGTTATCCCCCATCAAAGAAATTCGATTGCATTCATACAGCTAACTGACACAACCGATATTCACTGAATATAAAGACACTCCGTGTACCTTTCAGAACTGCCCCCAAACACATTATATTAATCAACGTTCAGTTTTTTAAAATGATAACACTTATTATTCTATTACCTGTACTTAGTAATTAATAGTGTATCATCTTATACTTTTGTGGTTGACTAAAGATGCTGGATTATTCTAAGATGTATCAACACAGCTACATTGAGGACAAGTAATGGCGTCGAACTCCGAATATGGAGGAGTTTAATTTTTTTAAGTGCAACTTACTGATTGACAGTTACTTTGATTTAATATATAAATACAACACAGAGAGAGAGAGAGAGAGAGAGAGAGAGAGAGAGAGAGAGAGAGAGAGAGAGAGAGAGAGGACCTTTGGTGGTACAATTCAATGTTTGCTTTATTCTGTTTCTCTTTTGTAAATCCAGCATTTCTTATTCTTTTGTATATAATTCTTCTGCACCTCATGTAACATTATATGAGTGAAAAAAAATGAACTTGAACTTGGTGGTCGTTTCATAGGACCATTGCAGAAATTGAATTGTCTGTTATTTTTCATAAATGCTCGCAAATTGCATACCACAGGAACCATTAAAATCAATACAGAGAGCATCCACCAAATAATGATTATTTAAAACAACTAATTAGAAGATAACAACAGAATGTAATCAATAATTTGAACAAATGCAACTTCAAATCAAATGTAACATTTACACTGTATATGATTCAAATAAATTGTCATTTTTTAAATGCAACAGTTTTGTGGATTCTCATCTCTTTTGTGGAAACTCATTGGTGGTATTGTGATATTTAATGATATTGATGAATAATTTTAATGTACAAAGTTAGTTGTGACGCGCACCAACTCATTAATTCATTTTAATCATCAAATCAAGTATTGAACAAAAAATGAGTTAAAATATCAGTGATTTCAAATTTAAAATATTTCTTGGAAATCCATAGGCAATAACTAAATTACTTATTTCTCCACATTTATGATAGATCTACCATCAATAATTCAGGTTCATAATAATTTGGTCCTTAATAAATTTGAAAATCAAACTAAAGGAAAGGATAAGTAATTGGCAATAAAAATCAATAACATCCTTAGATTAACGCATGAATTTACCAAGAAAATCCGTCAGTTCGAGGACAACTCCTTGAAATGCAACACGCGTGAACGAGATAATTCCTGGGGTATCTATGTTCAGTCCTTCGCCCAGCTGATTCCAACTTCTTTCATAAAGGCGTAGATTTTCTCTTCCCACTTGGGTTTGGCTTCCTTGGCACTTTTGGAGGGTTTGTGGAGGGACTCTATTGTGTCCACTATATTTGTCACGCTTGTTTTGATTCTTTTGTCGTACGTGGAGGACAAAGCTTTCTCTAGCAGAGCGTAACGAGGGTCGCCAGCCACACTGGGACATTTCCCGCCAAATTTACTGAGTCTATTCCGGCGCGCCCTCTGGGCTTCCTCGTCCCGCTTGAAGGAGGAGACTGAGCTGTACACACTGGAGGCGGTGGTGTTCTCACGGCTCAGCCCGGGCCGAGCGGGCTCACTGACCACGGTCCGACTGTCCCTGGGGCGGAGCTTGTTGTGAAGGGGCTGAGGGGTGAACTGGACTGTCTTTGCTCGCTGAGGCTGGGGTGCCCGATGATGGGGCTGGTTGGACTGTACGAACTCCTTGGGACTTTTAAATTCGGTTTTCCGGGACACCACGCTCGCGGCGTCACTGCGTTCGTTTCCCGAATGGCGGGAAGAGGTTGTACTGGGTCTCCCGTAGCTCATGATGGGCTCGCTCATCGTGGAGTAAGATCGCACGTTTTTAGCGCTCACTTCTTTGCGCTTTCTGTTCTCCAGAAACTTCTGTTTCTCGTGACTAAATTGTGAGAGGAACTTGTAGCGTTCGACGCCAAGATCGATCAGCCTGGCCTTCAGCATCCGGACCTCTGTCACTGTGTCGTCATTTTTTCCTGACATCCGGGTATTTCCCTGGTTGAGGTCTAACGTTAAGTCCTTTGTCATCCATTCCTCGATGTCTTTCATGGTGTGTTTTTTCTTCGCCTTCAATCTCGAAGATGAACTAGCAGGTTTCGGTGGATGCATTTTATACTTGAATTTCAATCAGCTAATTAGAATTTGATGTCCATAAAGTAGGTATCCCGTAAATTAATCCCATTAAGTCAGTATCCTGGTAGGAATTTGACGTCCTTTAATTTGTTTCATTTTAAATATTTGCATAAATTACCACCAGCCGTTCGTAAATTAGAGCACATCATTTTAAGTTCAAAGCAGATCTGAAGAAGAATCAACAATATATATACTAACGCTTTTCCAAATATATTTCTCCAACTCTGAGGAAGAAAATATCCAACCAGTTTGGCAGTATTTTCCCATCACAACTGACAGACTTAATCTGTCTTATCAAAATAAATTTACTGCAATATTTAAACTTTAATTGTGGAATTAATTATTGACCTGATATCATCGAAAGAATCAAATATAACATTTATCTGTACCAGCAGATCGCAATACATTTGATAGTTCATTTAATACCGATCACCATAGACAATGGGGGTGCGCGGATTTGAGTCTCTGTATTGTTATAGTGATTCCAGTGGTACAGGGCTACCCTGCCAGTCACAGCACACGGCTCCTGTATAAACCGAGTGTACCAGAGGACACTTGCTAGATCGGAATCTTCTGATGGCTATCAATCCCAGAACAAATTCAACATTGGAATCGAACAAGGGGCAGATGTCGCTAAAACAGGTGTGTGATGGCTATTTAAGGGACTGGAATCTAAGGACAACTATCAGATAACTTGAACTCTCTGCTCCCGACGTTCTCTTTCTGTGAGTTAGTGTGATTCTGACGGTTATCAACCAACAGACCTAACTGTATTTACACAAACTTTGTGATATGCTTTTTATAATTTTTATTGCACCAAAAACTTTCAATTTTGACGGACATGTACACATTATTTGTTTCGATCCATTTTACATTAAATCCAGCCGTCTAAAATTTCTCGGTAAAAAAAATCTTTGTTTTAAAAGAGGTGTTCAATATACTCTCACTTTGACTGGTTAGCAAATTATAAAAAAGAACTCATTCGAAATTTTTTTTCCAGAAACAATTTTTTGCAGAGTAGCAGGCTATAAATGACCTGTCATATCGACCTTTTCTCGCTATTTGTTTATAAGCTATTGATTGATTTGCTTCTGTAGATACAGAAAGATGTATTGTCCTTTACAAATATTAAAATTCTTTTAAATCAAAATTTGTACATGAAAAAAAAAAAGATTTTGTTAAATCAAATTTTTAGATGAATTTTCATATAAAAGAATCTCAATTTCTTTATTGGACAATCTTACTAGATAGATTTGCCAAAATTAAAGCCACTTACATGACATGGCCAAATCAAAAGAATGCTAATTGGCCCCGGCTATTAAATGTATGTTACAAACTGATCAATGATGCAATGTTGTATGGACTTTTCCCACTTTACTTGATTAAATTTAGATTAAAAAATGCATTGATATGATTTTAAATTGATGAAAAAAAATCTTTGTTGTGTCCTTTAGGGGGTTTAACGGTTGTAATTCACTGGCGATATACTTGGTAGATATATGTAGTTTTGCAATGCTGCGACCGTTATATATCCTAAATGAAACAACAAAAAAACCTATTTATTGTTTAAAGATCCATCGGCACTTTCATTTAGTTTCTCCTAGTTGGATTAAAGATTTGTATATCCATAAATGTATAAAACAGGTGTAAATACATTTCGATTTCAGCAAGAGGATTACAGGTAAAAGAGCAGCAATATCAAAAGAAAAAAAAACCCCTACACCTCCGGAGTGATATGCACTGTATGGGGTATATATAACAGCGGGGTACCTGCATATCACTGACGCGAGCGAACGAGCAGTCAATTTATATTATTTATTGTGTTTTAAATGGATGATTAGATAATGTATGAAGTCTTTGATAAACTGTGTGTGGAACTCTGCAAGATATCGAAAGTAGGAGGCCATTCCAAAGACTTGTTGCTAGGTTCTCCGGGTTCGGGCCCAATGCACATGCATAATTTAAAACTCCTGTCAATAAGTATTTATTAGACCTGAACCGTAATTCATAATCCGATAACCCCGGCTTATCGTGGAGTAGGTAGCCTCCTAACAACTTAATGCATATACCCATTAAACGACTTGTGTTTTAAGTTAAAATGAAAACCGATTAGTGCCGAGAGATCTTCGTTGCATTGGTGTATTGTCATTGCGAGGGCGAGAAGGGTAGAGGCTGTGTGTCTATCTGTCTGTCTGTCTGTGAAGCGATCGCACGGCACGCGAGCAAAGACCGATCAGACTAACCGAGGTCTGCTGGATCAAAACCAAGACAACCCGATCTGTTCAGGAATCGTGAAACATGGCGAACAGAGACAACTCGGATAATTCGGACAGTGCCAGCAGCGTAGACCTACCGGCAATCAGTGGACTCAACAAGAACTCGGCCCACCCTGAGGAATGGACGCTCCCCCACGAGTGGAGCATGGAGAAACGAGAGTTGTTCGAGGTCAGTTAAGGACACTTGCTTGTTATAAACGGAGTGTTGTTAAGATTTCCACTGCCATACAAGTAATACACCGTACCAAGTTTTGAATTATGCTCTCTTTTATTTGATTTGATATCGACTTTAAATATGAATACCAATACTTTCTTATTTTATTCTTAATGTATATATTCAAATACTAACGTCTCTTGCAATGTTGAATCATTTGGTATGTTTAGAGTACAAAGTATTGATTTGATGGATACATGTATTTCGGTGTTCGTATTTGGTCTAGTTTACAGTTAAAATAGCTTGCGTTTTCATTCTGGACATAAATAATGCATAGAAAGAGAAGGCATTCTGCCTGAATTGGTTATTAAGCAATACAAATGCATGCAAGGGTTTCATACTGCTGACTTTAAAGAGAGAATGTTATTAAAAATCGATTTATAAAGGTAAGGTTTATCATTTCAGAACTGGAAAATGGACGTACAGAATCAGATAGCTAACCTGGCATCATCATTGGTACGTACCCTGAATTAAAACTGCTGTCATCTTAATCGTTAATGACGTAAACGAAACCATGCTATATGAAATTTTAAAATATGGAATGCAATACCCGGGTTTTTACCAGACGATAATAGAAACAGGCACGTAACTTCGTTTTTTAAAAGTGGGTGGGGGGGGGGGGGGGGGGGGCAGACTCATCCAAAAAACAAGCAATAAAAAAAGTTTACTTTTTAAAATCATGAAAGTCCTAATCCCTGGGGGTAGGGGTAGGAGATAATCTTTTAACTTCAATTTCATTGTTTGTTTCAATTTTTTAAATGGTCCAACGCTGTTGTATCTATTGAATGGCAAAGTGTATTTCTAAATAGAAGCATTGTTTGCCATACTCCAAGTGTTTTTTTTATTGTTTTAAAAGTTACACTGTTTGAATTTAAAGAAATTGACTGTAAGATTTTACATCACAATCAAGACATTTAATCACAGCCCGGTGAGATTTCATTCTACAGTTATGCTGACATAATGAGAGATTCGAATAAATGTAAAATGAAAAAAGGTTTGCGATTTGAAATGAACGAAAATTTATTTACCAAACTTCAATGAGTACCACCGTGTTAAAATCCAAAATATATGTGCTTCTGTCATATTCTTTATATGTCAGCATTTCCTTAATAAATTAGGCTAAGTCATGGCTTGAATATTAATAATTAAAATATTTTATTCAGTAAAATGTAAGTTTACATTCAATAGCAGAACACGAATACTAGTAAATACATGTACAAATATTGACAATTATTACCGTGTTGCTTTTTTTGCACACAGGCCTACATTTCTAACCATACAGTCCTTATAATTCCAGGAGAAATCCCTTGCGGAATATCCGAATCCTGACGCTGGGGATTATTTTAATTACGAAGACGAGAAACTAAAAGCAGAATTTGAAAAGCAACACAGACTACAAGCTAGGTTCTCGGGAGGGACCCTCAATTATGGACTCGGACGAAATCCAGAAAAAGCTTTCCCGGACAAATACTGACCCAGGAAATGACTTCATCATTGTTTAGGGAGTGGGATGAGTGTCGAATGTAATGCGACCCGTAACTTCTTCGCGGCCGGAGCAGCCAAGGATCATACGCATTGTACAAAGCCGTGTCGCGTGGCTAGGCTTTGAAGCACATCACCATCAATCGATTTATTTAGTTTGCTTTCATTGACAGACAGTATTATTTGATATATTAATTGTGTGTGTTATTTATTTTTAATTTTTGTATAGCAATCTATTTTGTCCACAGGTATGAAAGTTGTGTTCTTGTGTTTGCCCTTTTTGTGAGCAAAATGTCATGTTAAATTGAAGAAAAGTGATTATATCCTTCTTAAAGAGTAATTATCAATACAGTCCCTCATGTCCTCATCTTATTTGTTTTATTTTTGACTGTTTTTATTTGTTTTTTAAATTTTGACCACAGTAGATATCTTAATTTAATATCGAGCTTGCCCTGTATACAGATAGCAGATCTCCCATTAGAACTCTCGGGTCTTATAACGGAAGAAAATTACAGTCTCTTGTACCTTTTTATAATCACTTTTAAACTTAACTCATGGTTAATTTCTAGAGAATGAATGTTTCCTTAAACACTTTTAGCAATAAAGAAGACACTTTCAACTTTATTATATCAAAGATAGCATCAGTAAATGTATATCTTTCGGATTTGAATTAAAACCCAAATAATTGAATACAATGTTTAGAGAATATTTCTACCGTAATGTATGAAGTAAGAAAGAACACTGACAAAAGCTACAAGAAAAACATGACCGGAAATAACGTAAGAACCATTGCAGCCGTCCTGGAAGCAAAGGATGTAACACTTGGTCAGTAGGCTGTGGGTGGAGGTGTCATTGAAACACCCTTCCCTAGCAACCGAGGGGTCTAGTGCGGAGCAGCTTCTGATGAACGCCGTCTGTTTGCCTGAAATAAAGATCGACATTTACAGAAAACACATCTCCATAAGATATCCCCCCCCCCCAAAAAAAAAACCAAACCCCCCAAAAAGAGATAAAAAACAAAACCAAACGAAATAATAAAAAAAGTAAACAAAACGAAAAAAACAAAACAAAAAACAAAAACAAAAAACAAACCCAGCAACACATGTACAGAGGTTCGAGCTATTCATTTAACCATGAAAAGTTTAATAAAGAATCATTCTTTGAACTTTCCATTTTGTATATCTATACAATTCCTGCTAGCACCCCAAAAGTACGTCATTTGCGTCATTGACGATATGTATTTAACTATACGTTAAACTTTATTTGTAGTCTTATCACAGAAACATTGGAAAGTGTTAGTGTTAAATCATATCAACTAACGAAGAAAGCAATCTTAGTTTTAAGTCAAGAGGATATTCCAAATACTGTCGTGAAATGCATACTATATATATATTTTCTTTTTTGATTATATATATATATATATATATATATATATATATATATATATATATATATATATATATATATATATATATATATATATATATATATATATATATGCAAAACTGGCAGGGATTTTTTCATGCATTATAAGTACTCGTTGCCATCATGATTTTAGTTTGACAATTCTTCAAGTAGAAGGACGAAAGTCTGTCTTATCAGGGGCCATTTAGCCCCTTTTTAAAAAGAGGTTTTCGCGTCTTTTGGATCCTCGCTTAATTGAGTAAGTTAGGGACAGTGATCCTGATAAATTTGTGATGTGTTATGTGAATTTATCATCTAGTGTAGAAAGATGCAAAGAATGTTCCCCTGTATGTTCACATAGCTTTAATGATTTTCTCGAGAGATGCCTCGGTGTGAGCGCCTGTAATTGTCCTGATCTCGCTGTCTGTCGGAGATTCCGTGGTCGCCGTTTGTCGGAGATTCCGTGGTCGTGACAAGCTACTCCTGTACCGTGTTATCCTACAATCTCTCCCTGACGTCTCCATGGACAAATCGGTTTCCCATTTCTATGGGTTTTTTTTTCATTCATCTTATATTATTAGCACAGCCAGATGCAATTTAATGGGCAAATGCCAGATCTCGCCCCGCGGATATTCAGAACGCTCTTACACCAACATGCACGTCGTTAAATGAATTTTATTTTAATAAAATAAATTAACTACACGACTGTAGTCATGAAGGTCTATTTGATTTAATTTGAAAAAAAAATAAAATTCAGTTCTTGACCATGAGGGCTAACTGTTTCAATCAAATTTCTTGGCATTAACTAGGAATGATGACCATTTTATTTCTTTCTTCTTACAAGGATTTTGGAAGAAATGTTATAGAGTGATGTGGAATAAATCTTTAACGTCACAGAGTGCGACTGATATTTAGTATTGCCAGTCAGTGAAGTGTATGTGGTAATGTTTGGCCACGGAACCCTTTGGTACAGTTTGATAAGTTAGATTTCAAAATAAAGTACACCAAACTTGGAATAAGTGTGGTTATTACGAAGAAAACGGAATAAAACGACACATGCAATTGCTTCTCTACCAATACACTAATTATGTTTTTTATATCACAGATTTCGTTATTATCTTTATTCGATATCTCTCTGTGTATCAGTTCCCTGTAGACGACTCGTTTTAATTTAGAGATAAGGTTTTTCTTTCATCGTTGAGGGACAAGGGATTGCCAGTATCATTGGGACATGAGCCTAATTACACCTGTACATTATGCGGTTAATTGTTTTATGTTGACATGATATAGCAGGTGCGTGTCACGGCTTTATCTATATGATCACACCGTTATGTTCAATGAATGGGTCTACAGAAAGAGAAGATGCAACGTCTACTGGGTAATGTTGTTATCATACACAAGGTATTTTAGAATCATCCAAACCCTTGTTTATATTTTTACACAAGAGAGTCATAACCCATCATAAACATTATTTTGATAACACTTGAAACAAACCCAAATTCAAATTTTGAAATACTTTCATATTTAATTTAAAATTTCGTTAATCGTGGCATTTTAAAACAAAATTATAAAATGAGTAGATGATATACAGTATAAAATTAATTAGATTAATTAAGGCATCGAGACTACTGTCTCACACGGTTTGGGGATATAAACTATATGCTCTATCCTTTCGGAGACATTATTCAGTATGTATCGAGAAGGTTGAAAAAGAGGCAGAGAGTGGGTGATGAAATAACGTATTTATTGAAAGAGCGCGATCGAGTAAGTGACGCGCATAGCGGTTGTCGTTAAAATAATAAGTTCTTGGATCCTGACCAATGAAATTTGTTAAAATTGCGTAAGTTTAGGAAAATGTCCTTAAAAAGCAATTAACGCGTAGTGATAATTCACACTAAGAAATTACTTTTAGCTAAAGGGGCTCAACTTGAGTAAATACTAGTGTAAGGATCTCATGTACTTATAAAACCAGTACATTAAATTGGTTCAGACATATTGGATAGCAAAGAAAGACACAAAATTACTTACACTAAGTAAACAACGCCAAATGTCACAATAAAAAGAATTAGCTTAGAACATTGGTCTTGGCCATTAAATCATAGTTTAGGAATTTCACAATTTTCAAAACCATTGATTTTACAAATAAACAGAATAAAAAACATAAAATCTTAAATTAGACAATCTCACGGTTTTCTAAATAAAATAAATCTAGAGTTATTAGATCCTCTTTATGTTCATTTGAAATATTGAAATAAACGCTTTATGTGAAACTAAATGAAAATATGTAAAAATATGACAAAAGTGAAAATATGAGTGTAACACTACGTACGGCTAAGATATACTTGCAAGACTGTTTTTTGATACCCTGGGGTCCCAGAAAACGTTGTTTGTTTAGTTTCTTACCATTGGTGTATATTCTGGTGACCAGACAGCCGTTCCGTTGATTGATTCTCTCCAGACAGTCCGAGGCGGCGGGAGGGTTGTACTCGCAGTGTTCATCGTGTCCGGAATTACACTGCACACAAAGCGTCGTAGATTCTGGGGGAAAAAAGCCCGGTATATTAGTTCTGTCAATATATATGTATTAAACACTGGTAAGTGTCTGTTTATTTGCAGAGGATTTCAGCGAAATATTGTGTAAGTTGTAATGAATTACAGTGTATGTAATTCGGTTGTTTCTCTAGGGAGCCGTGTAATCATTGCAACCTGCTCGCCATGACAGTTTCATTTTTATTTCTAATGATTAATGTAAACCGTTGACGGCAATGGATATTTGCAATTTTAAAAAATGTGTGGAAGATATCTACACACATTTGTTTCCGCTGTCAAAATGATCATATTAGGGATATTGCATAACACATCTCTCTCCTCGCACCTTTTGAAAGGATATGATCCTTAAGTAATCAAGACAATTTTTTTAATAACTATATACATGCGTTTCCGATCATCATTTGATAAAGCAACATTAGGAAGAGAATCGCAAAAACATTGACAATTTAGGTAATTTTTCACAGCATTGGAAAATGTCAAAGTCCAAGATAAGTCCTGATTGGGGAAAGTATCAAGTTACAAAACAATCTTGCTACAAGATGATCATTCAACTATACATGTACATGTATATGCAAATTGAAGTTGGGATCGGATTAGCATAAAATTTATATACTAGTAATATAAAACTTTAACTTCTATTAAATTAGATTAACTTGGTCTCTTGTGTTTAGATAAGTTATTTTTGGTATATCAAATGTTTGGTTGCGCAGTAATATAACAGATTTGCAACAGATTTTAAACAAGATGCTTAGAAGCTACATCGCTAATCTGCTCAACAATAGCCAACAAAAGCTTTACACCGTCTTTCGAAAAACAAAATTGTTTCAGTTTTTTAGAACAAGATTTTTCAAGATTTTTTCTACTGATTAACAATAATTGTGGCACAACCTTACCCAAGGGGTAGGGATTTAAACGAATTTAAATATACACTACCCGAGGATGATTCAACACAAGCTTCAGCTTTCTTGCCAAATGATTTTTGAGGAGAGGTTTTTTTTTCTTCAAAATACCAACAAATTTTCAATATTAATTTCTTATTTCTATAGCATTTTGCGAGCTGTTATAAGGAATATTCAAAATGTTGTATCTTCAAAAATAGCCCAGTAATGTACCATGAATTTTTGGGAATTAACTGGTTTAAATGCAGATAAATCAGGAAAAATCTATCAAAGAAAGTTAGAAGTGAGGAACGTTTTGTGTCCTTAAGATTTAAAGTCTCTTACTGAGAAATGTAAAGTGTATTTTAGTAAAATATAGTTAAGATGTAATAAAAAGAGAAATAATGATGTTGTAAAGTTTCACACAGGAAATTTACCAAGGAGCAGTCTCACGCAGAGATGAACATTATGATTACATTAGGGATGTCAGTTTTAATAATTTAAGTCGAAAAGCTAAATTGAATATTCGAAAGATAGCCACCGAATAGTTTTCCGAATATAGTTTTTACTAAAATTATATTTGTTCACATCGTCTGTCCCATAAAAATTCATTTTTAAATGCCGAAAGAGGATAGTAAACCGACTGGATAAAATTCTTCATAAAATGCAGCAATGAGAATTAGAATTCTTCTAAGTTGATTACTAGTACATCAAACGTCCAATAGGATTACGTTTGATAGATATTCTATACCGATGGTTGTGAATTGCTTAAGAAAATTCAGAATGATGATAAAAAAAACAAACCATCATAAGATTTAAAAGAGAATTAAAGAATTTTTTTACCCGGAATAGTTCCAATGGTTTCATAATATTTTGTCAAAATGAAAAAGAACAAGAGAAAGAAACAACCCTTAGAAAAAGAACCTATTAGAATCATTTTAACAAGACCTTGGACTTTCAGTAGGGTGTAACGATCTATTTCTTGCTTCAAAACAAGTTAAAAGGACGCTGGTTTCAAGCGAAATGTACAACGATTGCGTAGTCTTCGCTCAAAAGCCAGACAAATCCTGTTAATTTCAAAGAGCCATAGCTGAGTGGCCTACAATGAAATAGACAAGTTCAAGTTCTTTATTCTAAGAGACAAATATTTCATAGGTTAAACATGTGAACATATACATACATGTATTAAATAAACAGTACGGAAAACATAGTGTACATAATTAATTTTGATAATTCACATTAAGTGTTCTTTGCTTGTTTGCATAATATAAATATTTACCTAAATTACACAGTTCTTTAGTATTAGAGGTAGATAATAACTGTATAACTTTATAGACACTTTGTTTTCGGGAGTAGTATTTTTTAATATACTTATCTCTTAAACTACGAAGTGATGGACAAATAAGTAATCAACGTACTGAAGTACTGACGGGAGTTGATTTTATCGATTATCATTTATTTCAAAATCAACTTATCTTGCATGGCAATTAGTTTCTAGTCTGTATTTAAATTACGCACTTTTTTATTATATGAATTTTAGACTTTTCCGACAAGAATTTCGAGAAATCCCATATGAATCATGTTGTGTAGTATTTAAAGATAGATTTCATACTATGTATAAGTAATCGAAGCAATTCTAAAAATTTTATGGATCCAAGCACTATTGATATCGAACTCTAGTCTCGTTTAACCAGACGTCGGCTGTCTCCGTTAATCTCCGACAAGCAAGAGAGCCTTTCTGCTTGTCCGAGATTTACGGAGACAGCCGAGCGTTTGGTTGAACGAGGCTATATTAAACTCTGGCGTAGGAATACATGAGACTATAAAATATCTTAGTTGTTCGTATTATATAAAATCTGACTATTTTCAAAGTGTTTATTGATAAGTTTCCTTGAAAAACAATGCTTCAGCATACATTACTTTGAATTTTTCTATTATTTCCAAGAACTAAGTCAGCGGTGATGATTTGTGCTTAGGTCCAATCACTGTTTCACTTTCGGTTTGCCAGAGTAACTGCATAGGAGAGTTGATTAAAATCAACTCCCAAAAATGGAATTCATCTTCAATTACATTTAAGTTGCAAGACTCACATTTTCGACAATCACGTGTTTTAAAATTATCATACCTCCCTGTTTCATTCTGTAAGTTATGTGAGGACAACCGTAAGCGTGTAATTAATTTACGATATTTTACATGAATTGGTTTCTTTACACCCCAGCGAATGTGTTCGGAATGTTTTCTTTATCGTTGCTATGTATATAATAAATCCAGAGTGCTCGTATGAAAGTTCACGAGACTTCACCGAGATTTGTTCAGTTCCTGTGAAATTTCGAGCGGAAGGATAAGTGTTCGGATAATATTCTCAAAATACGTAAGTACTGGTCGTTTTTCATATCACATACTAGTTTGATTTATGTTAAAACATGACAATCTTTTTAGATGTATGTCTTATTTCACCATATAGCAGTTATTTATATTAAACGATATTATTCAGAACAGTTATCGTTCGTGTTCAACCACGTGTAGAGTGGTTGAAAATATAAACATTGGGTTGCTTAATAAAATCATAGCCATGTTTGATGCTTGTGGAGTGCAATACCATGTTTATAAAAAATAATGGGTGTCTGTTTTGCATAAAAACTTAGTTTATCTACCCATTTTTTAAAGAACATTCTGCATAAAATAGCATAGTCTGTTTCACTATTGATACTATTACTAGGTCAGGCGCAGATCGAAAATTACTCCTCAGGGAGGATCTCTACTAAGCATGTTAATTGTTGCAACAGCAGACAAAAACAATTTTTTGTATTGTCACATATATTTCTAGAACACATTTTATTCACCAATTAATGAAGATAAAGTTTAAAATCAATAAACATCTAGATTATATATTTTTTTACAAGTACCTAGATTCTATGAAATAGGCTATAAATACGAGGCACGATTTTTACTGCGAAACTGAAAGGGTCAAATATAACGACGTGGTCTAAAATTTAAATGACAATAACATTCGCAGGGATGTTTAGATAAACTTGTAAACAAAAATGATCAACAATATGTTTATATAAAATACATTTTGATGTATTGCTTATATCGTTTACAACTTTTTGTTTAAAGACATCATACATTCTATTATATATGATATCTAAAATGACAGATTCTTTCATAGTACTTTGATATAAATCGGCTAAGCCTAAAGTGCACAATTCATTCCTAATATTTGAAATTCATGTGTCATTATTTTTCACCATGTCTTCGTAGCATGCTTTTAAAAGTTTTTACTGTTTCTTAATTTAAACCAGGATTGGTAATTTTTTTGTTTCCTGAAAATTTCTAGTGGAAATCTTCCTACTTCATAATAAACTGCACTGTTGCAAGTATTTTTTCTGACACCCAAAACCTTCTCACAAATGAAATAGAAAGACTTACGTCACATTGCCGTTTGACTCAACTACCTAAAGTCCAAGCTCTTGTTAAAATGGTTCTAATACGTCGTATAAATTGTTTGGTTTCATAAGGGGTTTATATTGTTCATTTCCACCTCTTCGTGTTAAATCTGATTATCAAACAATAATTAACGGATGACTGAGAGAGAGAGAGAGAGAGAGAGAGAGAGAGAGAGAGAGAGAGAGAGAGAGAGAGAGAGAGAGAGAGAGCATATTTACAGTACCAAAATAATCCAACAGTAACAGTGAAAGAGGGATTTTAAATTAAAAGTAGGCAAAGATAAAGAAAGTTTGTTACCTATGGTACTGATAAGAAAAATCCCCCAAATAAAAGCTATCCGCGACCCTCGCACCACACTCCTCCTCATTGTCCAGTCTGTCTCATCACTCATTAAAACTTCAGAATCGTCAGAATCCTCTGAGTTGTTGAAACCTTCAGAGTTGTCAGAATTTTAAACCCGCAGACTGGTGAAATGCGCGCAGCTAATGACTTCAGCAAAGGGACTATGGTGCTTAATTTAGCCCCAAATCTGCTCCCAACGTTTGAATATTAGTTCCGTTGAATCGATTATGTCGAATTTTGCGTTCTTTACAGAATTATATTCTTTTGAAGATTGATGATAAATTCGTTTTATCGATGTTTTCCTATGTGTGTTTGTGGCTTCGTTGGATGCCGAAACATGGAAGATCTCCTACAGATCTCTCACGACCACTCAATTAGTCTTAACAGATCCTCGCTGTAGCGGGAGATAGGGTAGACACCAACAGACACTAAGTACCAAAGCTTGGCGTGGTTTGGCAAAACGAGAGCAATTTAGACTCCAAAATTCATGTACTTTATTTAATAATATATTGTTCTTTTTGACAAAACTTTAAATATGAATATGTCCATGCTTTTATTTTAATGACAACAGTAATGAATACCAGTAAATCCTTTTTTTGCGCCTTGTTAGAATGCTCTTGATTGTTTATACTTAATAATTTAAGAAAGAAAATAACTGCACTGCAATCCAAATCAAGTTTTTTTTCTATAATTGTATAATATAAACGTACGCATGTAGCATTAAATAATTGTACAATGTTTATATTTACCATTTGGTTGTGCATGATAATAGCAAATAAAATATTTGTAAAATGGTGTTTTATTTCATATTTTTTATTTTTATTTTTTAAGAAATTATTTTTGATCGATTTAAACTATGTAAATCGAGAGCACAGACCCCACAGGAATAGTTCAAACTTCCAAATATAAAACATGTATAACTTTCCATACTGAAAAATATTACTGTTAATTTTAACAATAACGATAAATAACGCACTGGTACTCTAGACGAATCGAGCAGATGCTGTAAACCAAGTTTATTTTGCGTGCGAGAAACTTTAGCGGGAATCAAGGGAATCTTTTTGTCGCGAATATTTATCGGCGCCTATCTCGACTTTATCATTTTTTTAAATGTTTTCTCTGCTTGGTAAAGAAATTGTTCAAAACACCTTTTTAAGTTGACTTAGGCAGTTGGTTTTATATTCAGTCATTAAATACATGCATTAACATCATGAGTAAATATACTAGCAGAAAAAAGAAACTGTGCATTATTTAATATATGAAAAAACAAAACTTGTCAATGTTAATAAAACAAAAATAATGGTTTTCTCCAAAGGTCCAACATCGAAAAAGCTTTTTTATTATAAAGGAGAAGTTATTGAAAATGTTAAAGAATTCAAATACCTGGGTATCGTTCTGTCAAGAACTGGTTCATTTATTAAAGCAAAAAAGCATTTGTGTGAACAGGCTCAAAAGGCTATGTATGGTGTTATAACAAAAATTAAAAAGTTTTAATTTACCTGTAAATTGTCAATTTGATTTGTTTGATAAGGTTGTTTTACCAGTTTTATTGTACGGCTGCGAAATTTGGGGCTTTGAAAATCTAGATATTATTGAACGTGTACATCTGAAATTTTTGAAAACAGTACTTAATTTAAGAAGCACAACACCGAATTTTATGATATATGGAGAAACAGGGCGCTACCCGTTGTATATAAATGTTTATACAAGAATAATTACATATTGGGGAAAAATGCTAATAAGCCCTGAGAACAAAATTGTATATACAGTGTACAGATATTTATTTTCACAACATTTTAATAGCGATTGTAAAAGCCCATGGATTGATTGTATTCAAAGGATTTTGAACATGTGCGGGCTACCATATGTCTGGCAGAACCATAATTTTGTCAATATAGAATGGTTATCTGCTACTGTAAACCAAAGATTAAAAGACCAATTTATGCAAATATTGTATAAATTTTATAAATATAAACATAAATATAGAAAAATTATACTAATTTTTTTAATGCAGTTTCCTTTTTCCGCTAGTATTATTGCTTGTTCATCAATGAACACATCAATAAATCAATAGAAAGAAGATGGGGGAATAAGATGGCGCAAATGCCCATTCGGTTTAGTAGTGAAATACAATTTTGAATTTATTTTTCCCAAATTAACTCTATTCAAATATATTATAATACAAGTTTGCAAAAGCAAAATTTCTAACAATAGTCAGTTTTTAATATATTTAACAAAAAATAAGAAAAAAAGTATATTGTCGGAAATTTTGGTGGTATCGAACCCGTAACATAAAAACCCTAGATATATAAGGTTAGCTTATGTCAGGTACTCTAACCACTAAGCCATTTCAGACACAACAAAGTGGGCTTTTTAAATATCATGTGTGACTTTGGCCACGAACTACCGGACTTGTATTATTTTTTCAAAACGTTCAATTGTTGGGATATAAAATGATATTTTTAATATACAGTGGGTCATCTCTCCACGTTTTTGTTGATTGAAATCGCTTTGTTTTCCGACAGACCTTAATTAGACAATGAGAAAAATATGGAGCACAGACCCACTCTATAAAAGAAAGTGCCTTGAAGTTCTAAATAATGACAGTATTTGCAGGTTTTTATACTTATACGCCTGTTTGAGTCAATATATTCCAAGTATTGAATATACCTATAGGTTAAAAAGCAATGATTCGTTAAATATATATTGTTTTAAATTTTTTTTTTTAAAAACATCAGATTTATTGATACTTTAATTTTTCAGTAGCCTGTCCGACCATGTATGGGCATTTTACACGCCTTATCCACCCATCTTCTTTATTTAAGGGATTTTATAAATATGTGAATTTGACCGTGATCTTTGTATTAGACCAGATTTGCGATTTGAGTCAAGTTTCATTCTAAACTGATAAATTATTACTCAATTTGATAGCCATTTTTTTTCATTCAAATACACCTCTAAATGTATTTTTTATGAAGATTAAAATTTTTTTTTAGTGTAGACTCAATTATTGTGAAGAAGTCCCCAGGATTATGGAAAGGCATCAATCAAATAATCTAACTGAGCAAAATCTCAGTCGAATTTACTATTTTTGGTATAAACATGTACCAATTTTAAGTTTCGTTGAAGGCAATCTAATTTATAAAGGAGAATAACTTTACCACGACTGAACAACATTTTACTTCTTTTTAAACAAAGATGAACATGTACATAAACAAATTCAATGATAAAGAATAATATAAAAGACAGAGTTAGTCCATGAATAATGCCAAATAGGAGCGTTTGAGGTCCTACACGAACAACGTTAAACAGGTGTTCATGAGCTAGTGCACAGATATCATTAAACAGGGAAGCGTGAGTTAACGGTGCAGGGACATTGTTGAACAGATGGGTTTAGTTTGTGCACAGGCATCAATAAAAAAGGTGATCATGAGGTGGAGCATGCACAGACTTCAGTTAATACATGTTTAGGTTTAGGTATGAACATCATTAAACAGGTGTATTAGAGCTGGAGTATGCTAAACTGTCTTCAGTAACTCCTATACCACAGCGGAGCAGATAAGTGAAGGCTTTTCTGAAATCGGCGTTTTTCAGTCCGAATATAATCCAATTCAGTCCGGAGTTTACCAGTCCCAGTACTGACAGGAACTTCCTGAGAGTAGCTATAGCGATGTTGTCTTCCAGAAATAAGGTGTCAAAAATCACGACGAACAGGTAAGGGCCCCAGCAAACGGCGAAGGCTCCCAGTAACAGCATCATGATTTTGGTCTTCTTGTAAGACTTGCTCGTAATTCGATTCCTTTCATGTGGTCGCTGAATCGGTTTGTCACAATTCTTGAACTGTTTCCATGCTGTTCTTATAACTTTGACATACATGATAAAGTTTACAATAAGAGATGAGGCAAAAAACATAAACATGAGACCCTTGTAAGCTTTTGTATAAATCAGCTCAATGTCACAAGGAAGGTTCTCTTCCCATTGGTTCCAGCCAAGAAGTGGAAGCGAGGCAAGTGATATCGATAAAACCCAGCACGCCACGATAACCATCGACATCGTCTGCCAAGTGCATATCATGGCATGTTTAAGGGGGTGCAACACGGCGATATATCGCTCGAACGATATCGCCAACAGATTCATAACTGAGGCTCCAAGGAACATGTTGCACAGAGAGTGGCGGATCAAACAAAAATACTTCCGTCGGGCGAGTTCTAGGTTGGACAAGAAGACGAGGTCGTACGGAATAAAGACTATGCCAATCAAGAGATCGGACGCCGCCAAGTTCCCTATCAGGATGTAGATCCGTTTCCGGAGACGATGAAATCGAAGCAGACTGGTGATTATCAACAGGTTCCCTAGGACTATGGGTCCAATGATGGCACACTCCACGACAAAGAAAGTGGTGATCAAGGATTCGTACGGAATGTGTGTCATGTTCCTCCACTCCAACATCGTGGCCATCCTTCAGCTAGTCCAACATTGCAAGTAATTAAAATCGGAAGTCGTAATTATTAAAATTATTAATTGCGTGGTATTGATCCTGTAGAGAGATATACCTGGCGCATGAGGCCCTGATGATGGGAGATAATGGTCCCTGTGGCTGAAGGCGGGTTCAGCAGTCATCACGGATACCAACTGATGTCGTATGTCAAATCAAACAAATGGGAGTATCATTTTGATTGATACCTACGTTTGTCAAGGCCCTTCATCAGTCGGACCGGGCGTCATCAGAGTAGTGCTTTATTCAAAGGAACAGGCCCCTTTACATTGCAATTACGGAGAAGATTTGTTCCAACGTAATTAGGATGGCTTTAATCTCGGGAGAATTTCCGTATATGGAAACTTTCTATCTACTCTATCAATCGTATTGCCGCGGGCGGTGTTTACCTGCATTATTGTTCGTTCGATTGGTCACGGTTTTGTCAACATGTGTCGGTGCCCAGCATCAATCTTGTGGATGGACACTCACAGTTATAGCAAACTGAGGTCGAAACATCAAAAGACTGGTCAATTGTACCATATAGTGCACAACATACGTCAATGGTTTAAGTTTAAGTCCCAACCGCTGTAAATAAAATAAAATTATGTTGGGGTTATTCTTATCTCATAGATTGTTTTCAAAGATTTGTGATTAGTTACGCCTATAATGCAAGATATTTTTTTCAAAACCGCTTAAGATGCCATGTGTATTCTATTATATTCTATATTTCACTTAATTTCTCTTTGATTTAACATTGACATTTGTAATATCTTACGCTTAATTAAAAAAGGGAGGAAAATGCAGTTGGTTGCAAATCATACGATTGATGAGATCCCCCCCCCCCCTTTTAAGTGTGAAGGGGTCATTCGGGCCATACGAAAAATTTATGTTAAATCATTCACGAGAACAAGAAAAACAGAAGTGGGCCTGGGTATTTTAGCTAATATAAGACTACACACTGTCCCGAGTTATTGCTTTTTGCTTGATATTTCAATAATAGTAAATACCTTTGTGCTCAAACTACGTTCATCCTCTAATATGAAAAATGTCCAGATTATCTGTTTTAAAACGCCCCCTCTACCGCTTCAGGTTTCAATACACATCACAAAATTGAAAGTCTACGAAGATTTTGCATTGCATCAGCCATTAATAAGCCCGGATGATAACGTTAAAAAGTTGCGCGAGGTATCCCGAGTACTTCCGAATGGAGAAAAGATCTAAAAATTTCCCATTATAAATCTCCGTAAGAAAATTGTTTTCGTTAGTGAAAAGGGATGATTGTTCAATGAAGATATCTTGGATATATTCCCTTTCATCGATTTCAATGGTATTTCTTTCACAAGTATGTGTATTTTTATTAAAAATCATCAAAAAATGATGGAAGCAATAACTTGGGACAGACTATAGTTGTGGGATTGGGATTATAATTTTCCCCATGTAAGTTTCGTTTCCGAAAGGGTTTATAAATGTCCGTCTTGTAATTATGAAAACAGTATTTTATCCTATACTGTCATTTTTCAGTGACAATAAACAGTTCTTTCCAAAATCGCCTACCGATACTGGGATAAAAATATATGTAGCTTGCAAAACATTATTTAAACAACAAAATGCTTTCTTTGGTGATTTATTCGGGATATGAAGGTAGCAACACTGCAGAATTTTTTTTCTGCAATGATCGCTACCTTCATAACCCATATGAATCATCAAAGAAAGCATTTTATTATTTATATTAACATCTTTCTTTTAATAGACTGATAAATTGATTATAAAAAGTTAGTAAAATTCACTAAATTACTGTTAATGTACATAAGTACGTAAGCTAAAAGAAACAGCCAAATCGTCTCCTGTGAGACTTTGAGTCTGACATCATCATGATTATTTCATGCAGTCCGTGATTTTTTTTAGGTCGCAGTTCGAAGTTTCGACCAATCGATAAACAGGGCGTGTCAATTTCACTCATGTCAGTTTCTTGTCAGTTTCAGCCGTTGTAGATTTCGACCAATCGATAAACGGGGCGTGTAGATTTCAGTATTGCTGTTTCTATAGAGCTATGAATTAACTATTGAACCATTTTGACAAGACCTTGGACTTTCGGTTGGACGTAGCTATCTTTTTCTTGTGTCAAAACAAATTAAACATGACGCGGTTTCAAGCGAAATATGCATAGATTGTGTAGTCATAGCTCAAAAGCCAGACAAATCTTGTTGATTTCAGAGAGCAATGCCTGAGTGGCCAGCAATGAAATAGACAAGCCTACGTCACATTGCTGTTTGATACAACTACCCAAAGCCCAAGCTCTTGTTAAAATGGTTCTAAGTTTCCGTAAGAAATAGAATAATTTTAACAAGAGCTTGGACTTTGGGTAGTTGTGTCAAACAGCAATGGAACGAAGGCCTGTTTATTTCATTGCCAGCCACTCAGCCATGGTTCTTTGAAATTAATAGAACTAAAACAACGCAATCGATGTATATTTCGCTTGAAACCGCGTCATTTTTAATTTGTTTTGACGCAAGAAATAGATAACTACTCGCTACTGAAAGTCCAAGGTCTTGTTAAAATGGTTCCAATACTTGGTAGATGTAAATATTTGGGAATAAATTATGATATCATAACCTTTTCAACTATTCCTTCGCGAATCGCTTTGGTTCTTTCTCTTGGTTAGGCAAATCTCATGGTACTCGGATAAAGTTTTACAAACATGTACCTTAACTTGGCATGTAATAATTAACCTCAATATTGTCATTTGTCAAATGCTCAAAGCATCCTTTTTCACAAATGTTGGAAAAACGCCTCAAAGAAGACAACACAGTGGACTTTGTTTCGACGACAGACAGGACTACTTCACTGCTGCCCATGAAGCGCATGGGAACTGACGTGTGGTGACGCGCCACACTAAAAGCTTTTTGACACATCACCATCACGCGGTCATTCTCTTTCCATTAAACTTTGGCTGATGAGAAATTGCTCTCTATTTTCACGAAAAATATGGCGTCTTTGGAAACTTATTCAATAATTTAATGTGATACAGCTTGAAGATCTATGTACAAAATAAGCTTAACATATTTTACCTTAGTTCAATACCATTTTTAAAACAAAGAAACACCTGAACTTTCTTTACAGGACGTACAAAGTGTTTCGATTGTTAGTTGTTAGGAATATTTCCTCAAATTTTTTCTCTCTGTTTTTTTTTCCTCATTTTTTTTGGGAATACGCCATTTTTACAGCTAAAATTATCCTTAAACGATAAAAAGCTCTATACACATTAAAAGCGAAGGCGAAATTCATAATACCAGAAAAGGGGGATAATTAATCAAAATATCTCCCTTTCAAGGTATTAAGAAAGGAGTCATGAAAATAATATGCTGTAGAGGACATCTTAATGTTGTGTTAAAAATTTAAAAGCAAAAAATTCATTGACAAATAATTTTACACTGCAAAGTCCTTGTTTACAATCAGCTGTTCGAAGAAGGTCGCATGTGACGTCACTGTACCACGTGACACGCTATCTAATTAACGAGTTTTTAAACGATCGGGGCTATAATTTAAATGAATATTATGGCTAATTAACGCTTTTATACCGTTAACAAACTGTTAGAAGTAATTATTTGGTACACGAGGAAGCCAAAAAATGTAAAATGTCCCATACTTTAGAAACATGCAAGCTATGATAATAAATCTTCAACATTATATATTTAAAATAACTCTCTCATTTATTTGTAAATAATCACATTTTTCACAGATCGTGAATTCATTATCAACTGTGCAGTGGCGTCAGAAGCAAATTGAAAGTGTGGGGGGGGGGGGGGGGCTAGTCTAATCATCAAAATTCTTGACATGCAAAAAACCCCCCAAAAAACAAACAAACAAACAAACAAACAACCCCCCCCCCTCTTATTCCGAAAACCAAATCATGAAAATCCTAATCCGGGAAGGGGAGGGCGGGGGTGGGGGGCTAGTATACCCTTGACTCCAATTTTTAAGTACCGCTATTAATATTTCAATCTTTTTAAAGTTTATGAACTATGTTAGCTGCGAGAAAAAGTGGGGGGGGGGGGGGCTGGCCCCTCTTTGATGCTATGTGCCTAATGGTTAGGTCTACCTTTGCTAACAAAGTTTTGTGGGGGGAGGCTAAGCTCCCCCCCCCCCCCCAGTTCCGACGCTTATGCTGTGTAATAAAAAACGTCTGCACGTAATCGATTCTTTTGAGAAGTCGAATTGTTTTACGAATGACCCATCAAATTGTGTTTAACGTCATCAAATGTTGTGAATGTGACGTTTTGTGTATGTGCTTTTCGAAATGGCTTCGACTCATGAACTAAAAGATGGTAAATATACTGCTTCTAGTTTGAACGGCTATTTAATTTTTCATTGAATCCAAAGAAATGCTATGTTGAACTTGTTTAATTCTTACCTTCAGTTAGGTAGTCGAATTAATCAATTTGAATACATTTAATAACTCATGAAAGCCCGTCCAACAAGTTGAATCTTGTATTTTTCTGAAATAAAGTGTAAACTACAGAGCAGGTTTAAGAGAATTGATATTTGTCTGATTATTTATACTTTTAGATATCAATATATGAACATTGTTGATTCAGATTCCTTTTAAATAGACCATATAGCTTCTGCACGCTAAATAAAATATACCTACTATAATTGAATTAGCTGTAGGTCTGTAGCTCCCGGTCTGAAAACATTCGGATGGACGACCTGGGATTTACAGTTCCGAACGTGTTAAAAAGTTTCAATATACAGAGCACATAATATTGCGCCAGTTTTTGGACTGATTAACCTTATTTGCAAACAAATTATGTGGGAAAATTAATATGATTAAATTCTTCAGGCAATTTACTACTGATATTGTCACTTAATTGCCTTAGACTTTCTCTTATAAAATACACTATCGGACCTAAAAAAATAAGTATCACGTGCAGATAGAGAGTCGCCATTTATACATGTAAACAAACTGCACCACTTCACTTTACAGGGCTGGTCATGGTGTTCTAAAGAATATCAGAGGCAAGTAAAGTGACGATATGAGTAGTAAAATGTCCGAGGAATATTTTGGAATAAAATATTTGAACAGAATGTGTTCAGAAATAAGATTGATAAGCCAAACCTAGTGCAATTTCTTGTGCACTCACTGTAAATTGCAACTTTTTATCACATATGGAACAGTCCAAGCTGTAGCTCCCTGGTTATCCATCTAAATTTTTTCAGACCGGGAGCTACAGACCCGCAGCAATAACGAAATGTTGTCCTCTTAGTGATTAGCAATTCTATTCAAGAAAACCCATGTGATTGACAACCAGTTATATGATTACATAGTTAAAGAGTTTTTATAGACTGCCAAAATTATTGTCATCCAAATTACAACATTGGCCTTATCTAAGGAAACTTATTTGCCCCCTACATTCAAATGGAAATGGTCAATGGAGCTACTATGAGTCATTCTATTAATACAAATGTCAATATTCCTTCTGTGTTAATATTTTCATTTTTCAAAAGGGTTATGAAATTTTCCAAGTGCTTATGACTAGATGAGCCTTGCAATGAATTAAAGCTGGGTAAAAGGGTGGGTGGGAGAAATAATGACGAACCAGACTGGCATTCAAACCTAGGCAGGCCGAGCCCCCCCCAATCCCAAGTCAGTTGCTCTAATCAACTGAGCTATCTGGCGCCAGTATTCAAGCTGGACTGTAAAAACCAACTTTTACCAGCTGTTAATATTTTACTTTTCAACCATATTTGCTCTCAATGAATTACAGTCAGTGTTCCTTTACCCTGTAAAAGAACTACTTTGCATTGCTGTTTTTATTTATAGTGAGTGCTTAAGTCCAGACTCAACCTAAATCCTCAGCTGCTGATTGCATTGACAAGATGATTTAAAATTCATCTTCCAAAATTTGATGGTCATAGTAATTAGTAATCAAATTTTTTAAAAGCTGGTACATGTATATGCATACATAGTTTGTCAAATAGTGAAATGGTTTTTATATATATTATATACTAGTTAGCAAACAAATGCATATCAGGTTTTCTCCCCTGAAACACAAATTTGATAATCAAATGCAAAATAATAGGTACCAATTTATTGGGGGGAAAAGTCTTACAATTTTGCAATTACTATACATACTAAAACTATTAATCCTCGGTACATTGTAGATTTTGAGCTACAGTGCCTTAAAAAAATGTTACACCAGTATTACAATCTCCTGTATTGTTGTTTATACTTTCAGTCATAAAAGAAACTCTAGAAAATCGTGGTTCACTTGGACAGATAAAGGCGAGGATCCGTGCTGAAGTGTTCAGTGCCCTAGATGACCAGAGTGAGGTGAAACCACCTCTAAGCAACGAAAATATGATAATCAATGAACTCATCCGAGAGTACCTGGACTTCAATAAATATAAATATTCATCATCAGTTTTGGTTGCAGGTAACTTGAATTTTAATTTGCTATTAGAATCTTAAATTTAAAATTGGTGAATCATTGAAAAATTGTTTGGGTTACTCTAATAAACTTGTTATATTTAAAACACTGCTGTGGTGTCATTCCTTTGTTCCAGCAGTCTAAAATTTTACCTGTGATAGTCCGATATTAGTAAGCTTCATAATATCAGACTGTAACCAGTGGTTACAGTACTGATATCCTGCAAAATCGGACTGTCTCGGGTAAATCAACAATGATATTCAATGGCAGTGTTTCAAGTATGATATATGCCTCAAACACTTTTGTATGAAAAAAAAATCAGTCAGTTCTCGGCCCTAAAAAGCCTTGAAACGCTTTTTTCATACAGAACTGTTTGAGGCATATATTCTTTACTTACCTTCCTAAACTTATGAAAGTTAGTTATAAAATAAAATTCAACCATGTATCCCTTAGAATCTGGACAGCCCAAATCACCATTAGACCGAGACTTTCTTACCAAAGAATTAAACATAAAGGAAGATTACAGATCAAAGTCTGTGTAAGTATGCTGTATTACCGATCATCCTCAATATGTAACCCATTTCAGTAAATTCCAAATAGGTAGTTGTTGTATGAGTTATCTCTCTTGTTCTTACAGTCCTCTGTTGTACAGCATTATTTCTAACCACCTGAGAGAGAACCGCCCCTCCTCCCCGTCCCGACAGCGCCCCCACGGAGCCTTCCTCCAACAGCTGGAGAGTGAACTAGGTAAACTTGTGTCCACATGTTAATTTATTTAGAAAATCAAGCTCTTGAATGATTCACATTGGTTTGAAATGGAGACTTGCTGACAAAATTCATCACAGTATAGCAGATCGACTTACATTTCAGATAATGAACAAGAACCCTTTGTTGTAATGGGTGGCAAGAGGTGATGCTGATCATTGTGTGATGTTCAAACTTCATGCATACTGACTGTTAAGTCTATTGGTTGTCAGTAGATGGATTGTCAAGGATATTGGATACAGCATGATTACATTGAATGAGATGGTGTGAGTGATGCTAGAATCAACTTCCTTCTGTGTGTTGGACAAAGTGAGCGTTCAGTTTATCCCACAATCATAGCTTAGAGTTGGGATGTACCGTATTTTAACATGTGTATTTCCTTGTTGATTATGATAGATTTGTGAGAGATATTTTAAATGAATCTTTTGTACAGTGATTGACGTAACATATCTTGTCGGGAGATGTGATGACTGTGTAAATGACTCCTGGGAATACTAGAGCTTGTCATAAACTTGTGTAATTTATTAAAACTGTGAATATAGTAGCAGACTGTATTTATGTCTATGTTTATCTATAAGATTCAGAATGCAAAGATTCTGTGATACAGTGGTACCCGCCTGTGTAATTACAAAGCTATTGTAAATATATATGGAATTTACATAAGCTGTGAAATTGGCCGTAAAAGTATGAATAAAAATGAGCTGCATTTATTGGCCTATCAGTTGTAAATGTTTATGAATTTTGATACCAGTTATTAAACTATTGTTACATGAATACGAAGGTTGCTTAAGGATCCTCGACACTCCGTGACTTCTTTTTATGACAGGTCGTCACAACAAGGCGATTTGAACGCATTGTGAACCAGTTTTATTGCCTGAATTTGTTGTCTATCTGTGTGGTACAATGGGTGTATCTTTAATAAATACATGTAGCAGTACAATTAAAGAAAATAACACCCCCCCCAAAAAAAATAAAATAAATAAATGGTCATTTTCAAGTCGGTCACATGCTAGAAATCCATATATTTACAAAGTAATTTAGAATTTTGGGTTTGTATGCAGAACTTTTCCTAGGCGTGCGGAGGACCCTTAAACAAGTTATAAAATAAAATAGAAACAACCATTCCTGTGACACTTGTTCCCGGTGTGTAAAAAATATGTATGAAATAAAAACCGGCCTACTTACAATAATGTTGAAAATTGTTTGTACGATTTAGTTTGTATGCATGAACGACTTAGAAAATCGAGAGTTGGTTATCAAACGGCATTTTAATTTTGGTCTTAGAACTCTTAGTTGTGCTGAAATAGCAGTTGCTTATCATAACTTTTTTTTTCTTTAATATTTTTTACACTCCGTGAGTATAAGCCCTTGTGTTCTGACCTATTTTATCGTGATCTTGTAAATTACGATATTAAATTGTTCCCGTAAAGTTATTTTACTAAATTATTCGGCAATTGCTTCCTTATCTGAGCGCTTCTAAAACTGCTCGATATTTGTATGTCCGGTATCCAGTAAATGTCATATCCAGATCTCTTTATTGCGATGTTGAACGTTAGCCAACTTTTGTGAATATATCGAACGAAGGATTCCATGCATTGTATTGCTATTTCTCAGCTGCCCCGGACCACAACACAACCTCAGATGTCGAACCGAGTATGTCTCTTATACTAGCCGCGGATCCAGGATTTTTTATCCTTAACACTTAACCCCCCTCCCCCCCCCCCCCCAAAAAAAAAAGTTCATAAAAAAATCAGCATAACGAAAATCTAATTTATTATCAAGACATCCGTAAACATGGGCACCTTGGATAAGTTGATGTACCCCCTCCTCCCTTCCTTTTACAAATTCATTGCGACTTGCCTATACCTCGACAACCTCTAAATCCACTTACTATTACACCACTTTGCGAGTGCGATTTTCTTTATTTTTACGTTTATGACGGGTTGGACGCCCTGAAATGAGAGTCGTGAAATGTCTGGTAGTATATAGTTATAGCCGCTGACTGACGATGTCCAGAATGTAGTGTATAGGTGCCAAGTGCGTCGGTATTTAGTTAGAGATATCTCAATGCTATAAGTTAGGTAACAATCGATCATTTTCATGTAATCATGCTGGAGAAGAAAAAAATATTTTGAAGATTAGGAATTGGCAAACAAATCTTGTACCAAATTTCAATTTACATGGACAGTTACCAAAAGTTAACCTAACTCGTGACATGATGTGCAAATACTTTTACAAATCTGTAAAATGATACTTAGAGCTGGGATGTATGTTTTGTTTATAACTATAGGTATATCTTGAGGTTGACTTGACTACTTTGAGAATGCCTTGTTGACCGTACACAAACGCTGTCTCTTTGTACTCTCTGTGGTGTGAACGTCTCTTTGTACTCTCTGTGATGTGAACACCCTTTAACATTTCCCTCAATCCTCAACATCTTTCTTTAATACTGGATCCTATGTGTTCTATGTGTTACATATACTAGTAGTACATTGTTATTCCATGGGACGTTGAATGAATATTCGACCTTAGTGAAATATTGACATTACTTGTTTCGTAAAGTTTATATCTTTCATTTTAGACATGCCTTTAGAAGTCATCAAGTTAAAAAAATAGATATGCATTATACATGTATATTATAAGCCTTACAAATGAATCGCCTCCACGTTTTCGACTGAAGAACAGTATTTACGTGTACATGTATATTAATACATATCCTAGATGATCACAGAATAATACTGTATCAATTGTACCTGAATCGTCATGCATTATCGACATGCATATCTTTATATAGAAAATGGGGCTAATTGTATGTCAATGTACAACAGCTGAATTCCGAAATAGCAATAAGGGAAAAACTCAAGGTTAACAACCGATGGGCGAACGAAGCGACTTATCATATATAATTACCCCCCCCCCTCTTTTTATATATATATATATATATATATATATATATATATATATATATATATATATATATATATATATATATATATATATATATATATATATATATATATATATATATATATATATATATATATGAAAATCAATACCTATATACTGAGTTTCGTATCATGTTTTTTAATGGATACAAATATACAGGCAGTCATGCGGTCAATGACCTGTGGGGGTGAATTGAAAGACGACATTAGTTTTTGTTAATGTGAATAATCAAAATTGATTTTTCCACTTTGTATGTCGATAACTTGCTGCATTTCACATAAATAACATGAGATTTATTAGTCTTTTGGAATATAAAAGAACTTGAACTTGAGTTTTAAGCAGGACACGATAACAGAAACAGAACAAAGCACTGTCGTAAAATTACATCTTTTATAAGGTCGTTGCCCCCAAGATTTTAAAAAGACAACCGGCATGTGTTTGACTCTCCCAACTGTTTCCCCATGGTGTACCTTAGATACACCTAGCAAGCACAGAATGCAAACGCAGATACTGTGTATGCTTATTCAGGTGAAACACTTTTAAAGTTGACATGCCACAGAAATTGACAATCAGCAGTTTCTGTATCCAGGTTATTTTTTTTTTGCTATGGTTTTGTAACAGAAATATAAGCGGAGAGAAAGACATTGCTATATGTTGTAAATCGATGTGCAGTGTGGAACGGTTATAAATGATTTATCTTGCTTTGATAACACGGTTACTTCATATACTTCTCTTTGATCGGCTTATATATTATATATAGCATACATTATATATATATATATATATATATATATATATATATATATATATATATATATATATATATATATATATATATATATATATATATATATATATATATATATACATAATAATATATGATATCGTTATCACGATTATATACCGTTTTTAATCTGTGTTCCCCCTGTGTTCTTTCATTGGCAAATAAACATTTTTTCCAGTAAACAGAATAAGTCAACCAGCACTGCACTCTACAGAAACTATACGTTATTCAGTATGTTTGTGTTTTGTAGCTGTAATGTGTTGTTTATTGGCGGAAACAGACCGTGCACCAAGTGTACTCTGCTTATGAAATTACTGTTTATAGGAGTGCCACAATTGTTGTTTAAATTAGTAAGCTCTGACTAAAACGCATTTGTTCACCCGAGTCGTGTACAAAAACCTAGGGTAGTCATATCATCTCCGCTAGCCAAGGGTGGCGATCCACGGTGTTTCTGTAAGGGTTCATGTACATGTAGGTCTCAGTGTGGGCGATATATACATGTACTAGCTTCGCTGTAACTAAGGGTAGACCTTGATAAAGATAGGGTGGTGTACATTATAGATCTACAACAATATCTCGCACTGTACAGAAGCAAAATGCTAAATTATACTTGCATATAATCGATCGAATCCAAAATTTAAAAAAAAATACTGCTATTGTTGTTTTTTTTTGTGATGATCGATATTTTTGGAATTAAACAGGTTTGGAACACTTGCTAGTACCATGGGCGCATGCGTGCACCAGTAATGCTTTTACTCTGACCTGACTGTTAGATGGTTTCTCTCAAGGATAAGGTATTTACATGAGCACTTGATCAGCATGTGATGATTATATATAAAGAAGCAGCTGATCACTGGGCGTGTTGTTGTCAGTGGCCGACGGCTGGCACAGTGACAACTCCTGTGTTGTTGTTGTCTCAGGCCAGTAATCAGCAAATGTCCCCATCAATGATCGAGGAGTCATTCTCCTCAAATAAACAACACACTGTACAGGATCAACAACATTGACGTTTAGTTAGCTTATTCCATTACAATCACTTTACGAATTCAAATTTAATTCATATAGTGACCAATTCACAGGTGCTTGAAGACAGGACCCATCTTTATAGATGGATAAGATTTTTATGAAATGATTGTTCAAGGTAATTTTCTGCAACGAAGGTATAAGTCATATCAGCGAAATATCATAAAAGAATACTTTATGAATAAAGAAGTGGGGGTCTTACTTGGGGACCGGGGGGGGGGGGTCGGTCCTGTCCTCAAGCATCCATGGACCAATTTACTAATATATGCAGTGGCAACAATATAAAACAGAATAGAAATTTATCTATTTCTAACGAAAAGCCCAAAACAGACAAATGTAAAATTATTACAGTAATATAAGTAAAAGATATGCCAATGTGTTTATAATAATTGTAAATGACATTGCTCATTCCGACAAGGTGATTCTACACTTGCATTCGTTTACACAATGCTTGAAATCTGTACACGTAAATAATTTTGCTCAAAGCCGAGGGTGTATTTTTTATTCAAATTTCTAAGTATCTAAGAATTAATAAGGAGGTCAATGTATGACAGATAGAGAGGCCTCGCTTCCCGCTCCGCTCTGATTGTGATCATGATCTTTATAGTTAGCTCTTTACGTCACTAGCTGCTGGTTGAGGTTGGGTAAGGCTGATGATGTGTTTATCCTGTGCATGCGGTGCACTCCTGCTGAACTCCAGTAAACCCCGGACTTGTTTACAAACAAAACCAATACAATGTGACAACGATACACGATTCTGGTCGATACATCCCTGTGTAGCGATCGAAGGTTTCAGTGTATTGCAGCATTACAGATTTGTTAACTTTAGAATTGCTGTACATATAGTTTATTCACTTACATACATGTATAGAGTATTACATTACTTGATTATCCAGTAACCATGCATCCAGTATACCATCTTATGATACTAGCACATATATATTGGCTTATACAGGGTGTGGGTGTGATGGCTTGCATTAAGAAAGTCATCTCTTTTCATGCAATTGGTATCTATTTAAGAAAAATTCAGTGTTATAACTAACAAGTGTTGTAATATTTCATAAATAAGCTCCAATATCAATCGGTATATAAACATTGTACATATATTGCACCATAGCCTTTGACTATAGAATGTCACATAAATTAATATAGATACCATTATGTGAGGGATTTAAATTGATCGTCCCGCTGGATTATACATTGTTTTGACCTGAGAATTTACTAACCTATCTGACATATCCTGCTGCCACTGGTAGGTCCCGCTAATACATATAAATACTTGTGACTTCACCGAGGGACTCCCAGGAAGTCAATGTTCTGTGCGGCATTGACCGTTGAGAGATTGACCTTCAAAAAATCTCAATACCCGGTGATAGCTATAGCTTCGCGGGGCACTGAACTTTTTACATTTCTATTAAAAACACTCGTAAAGTGTGCAGTCTAATGTATGGATGTGAATGATGCAGACTGTGTTATAGCGTGAAATCTTCTTAAAACATTAGCAATTAGACAGGCAAACAAATAAACGGACAGGGCTCTTACTTAACAATGTCAAGGTAATCAGTTTGACCTTGGCATTGTGAAAAAGCATAATATTATATAGTTAATTATTAGTACTTAAGCTAATAAAAAAAATGTGTGACAACAAGTTTTCCAGAGTTTACATATTAACGAGGTATTCTGATGTAATTTCTGTTTAAAGTTCAATACGGAGATAATCACATGGTACCAAAAATTTGTTTGGTACTCCAATGCAGGTTTTATTTCATTACAGGTGTGTACCCCAGAGACAATAGTGTTATTAAACGAGTCATGGTGTCCCAAAAACAATATCACAAACCACGTCAAAAATACGATCTTTATTACTCTCTCTCTCTCTCTCTCTCTCTCTCTCTCTCTCTCTCTCTCTCTCTCTCTCTCTCTCTGTATTGCTTTTGTTTTGTTTATTTGCACCCCTACAGTTTTTGCTGTTTTTTTCTATCATTTTATTTATTTATTTTTGTATTTTTTTGTTGTTGTTGTAACTCTTGTCTTCACATACAAATTTGTTGAAGAATTTTTCTGGCCTTTCTTCAGATAAAACATTTCTCTCTTCCGTACGTAGATCCATTGGGTCATTTATCTATGCCAGTCTAAAGTGACCAATCTATACCTCACGTTAAGGTAGACCATTTATCCAAGGTCATGAGACACTTGTCCTCTTCTGGGGATCACAGGGCGGTCAGGTGAGAGGGTGTCGCAGACAAATGACACACCTAGTGTTACTGCGCACCATGTTCCAGTCATATGAATCGGTTTACATAACCCTGCAAAACAGATGCCCTATGTTATTGGAACTCATTAATAAAATGTCTATATATGTCTGTCTTTTTTTAAAGTATATTAAATATTTGGTAGACATTAAACAAATTTGAAAATCCGACTTTGGTAGAAAAATTACTTGACTTATAATTGAACAATTCAAACAAGCTAGTGTTTTGGGTCTTATAATTAGTATTGGCTGTTTCTGTCATGATAGAAAGAAGTTACATGTAGGTACGTGTTGACTTTATTCAGTAAGTCCACTGTTGTAATGAGCTTATGGGGGTTGGATCTCCTGGTATAAGTAAAGCTATGGCGGCACAAGTTTCTATCACGAGGCCCGCTATGGCTGTTGCCGTTTATGGCATAGTCAGTACTTGAGGTCGGCATGGCCGTCGACGTTATCTTTAGAACTGTGAAGACGAGAGCGGCGGTGTACACGTAGGTGCCATCCAATCTGCAGGGTAGTGAATTAAGTGAGGGTCCAGTAAGCCGTAGAGAAAGGCGGGGTGTGCTGCTGGGGGTGGTCACTATGTATCCCACTGTACGACAGAATAAAGTTCAGAGACGTTTGCAGGTAATTTTTTCTGCATGTTCTTGTGTTATTTCCCGGGAAAATCCCATTTGCTGCAATTCCTGCACTTACAATACCTCCAATGTATCATACCCCCCCCCCCCCCCAAAAAAATGTATTTCAAAACGAAAACTGCCGAAGTTACGACAATTTTTTTTAAATACATGATTACGAACGGCTTCAAGAAAAATCATATGAATTAAATCAAGCAGAATAATTTTTACAAAATTATTCATGAACATGTAGATGTTTCATTATCGGGGTCTAATGATTCTGAACTTGCATTTACGCATTACACCAGCAAGAGTGGGAAATATTTAGTACAGAATCTTCAAATAGTATAGCAGTACAAAATAGCAGACCCCAAGTTCGTCGCAAAATGGATATACATACAATGTAGTGTGTAGAGTTTTAAGCGAGATACAGAGCTCACAGTTACTTGTTATCATAATGTATAAGCAAAGCACAGGTCACGTTTTTCTTTACGATACATTTTGAATGTTAATAAAAAAATTCCATGTTTAATTTTGAACCTAAAATAAAATGAACGTGACAAATGCTAGAAACTGTTTATTTATGTTCAAAACGAATTCAATCTAGCAGATAAAAAAATCAGCTTAAAGAAGAACTTTACTGATATATATTGAACTTTTGTAAAGAAAAACGTGACACAAGCATTGTGAGCTCTGTATCTTGCTCATAACTCTACAACCGACAATCAAACTTTGATTGATCATTAGAAATGCAATACTGAAAGCTAAAGCTTTGTACACAATCAAAATAGAAAAATGAAATTTGACCAAAATCATGATCATGACCCTTTAAAGTGGACTGAAAAGGATGAAGGAACACTACTCATACTGATATGAAGGTTCATTCCGCGATTTTGGAGATGAATCAGGAGTACATCTTTTAGAGTTACGGTCATGCCTCCTCTTTTAAAAAAATCTATTTTAATCAATTTGAGTCAAATTTATTTAGGACGTCTCTGTAACCCCCCCCCCCCTCATGCACTTATGTAGAGATTCAAACTCTGTATAGGGTGCTTGAGACAGGACTAATCGACCCCGGGTCTTTATTAAATTATCCTTATATATGACACATTTCAAGGGGCCGTAATACAGACTTTTTTACACTTTTATTGCCAAAAAGTTACCTAAACAAACATTTAGTAAACATGAAGCATACCATCTGCTGTATGATATAACATTCATTATAAATTGGCATGGTTTTAAATAAAAAATGTTTTGTTTTTTTGGCCATTGAATGTATAAATTAGTCAGAACTAGATATATCATAAAATGATAATTGAATAAAAAATGGTAAAGACCCGGGGTCTATCCTTGGGGTGAAGGTGGAAGGGGGGATCGGCCCTGTCCTCGAGTAGCTGGCCTATGGGTGAAGAACGTTATAGGCCTAATAACGTACGTATGCCGCTTTTTATCACATGTATATGATGAGAATACCAATACGGCCAAATAATATTTTAAATACTGCGCCTGTACGTATCATCCAATCACCACAAACCTTTGAATCATGCATAAGTTATCAAAAAACCAACAACAAAAACAACTATAGGTTGACCTCATTTTAGGTCAGGTCATAACGCTACGATCTCTGATGGGGCACCTGAGGGGTAACGTTTCATAAACAATAAAGGTTTAGCGGCCTCTATATTTATGACTTTTTTGAAAAATTTAAAAAATCAAAATAGAGAAGACAAATTGAACTTAGGTTTGTAGCGTGAGTATTTGCCTATATCGGTGAAAATTCACAAGACAGCTATAGTTTCTGGTTAAAACTGGAATGCGTGAAGTTTACTTCTTGAGGTCGAGACTGCCTTGCATTAAATAGTTCAATGAAATTTGGTTTTATTTCTTTGTGAAAATACAAATATTGTATTTTTCATGAACGTATTTATATTGAAGCTAAGAGAGTTACAAAAATATGAATTATTATGCGCAACAAACGGATATTATCCATTTTGGCAATACGCCACATGCGCGTAGTAATACGCTCATATATAAGCAGTCCTAAATCGAGCATTCATATCCACAAAGATTTTCGCTGGAAGTAGAGCCTTCGCCATTTTTCTGATACCCCTTTAGTTTGCGCGGATACATACAAATCAATTTTTACTGAAATCACTTACGTTTTATGACCATGTGTGTCTAAACGTCGGGGGTAGGTGCCCCTCGTTGTAAGCAGTACATAAAGCTTCAACATTCGGAAAACTGTTCCAATTAGAGCCGATTCGACTTCACGTTTTTGGAATTGAATGTTTATAAACAATATGGATCTGGTAAGTTTCTTTTCTATTCTTGGGGTCTTGTATTGTATGTGAACGTTGTTTTTATATTTTTTCGGCAAAGAAGGGCCATGCCACACGAGTTGTGACAGATTGTCAAAATCTATATATTTTAATTTTTTGTTTCAGTCACCAGTTGTGAAATCGTTTGTTGCTGGTTGCTGTAGTGGAACATGCTCCACTCTTTTGTTCCAGCCCCTGGATTTGGTCAAGACCAGACTCCAAGTCCACGTTCCACTTGCTTGTACAAGGTAACAATATCTAATTTTCTATTCATTGACGTCATCGTGTAAAATGTCAGTACATGTATTTATCTTACAAGAGTAGTAATAGGATGATGCACATTAATGCCCTCTTGCTTTTTTTCAGTGGACGAATAGGCATGGTATCAGTGGCTAATGCCGTGATCAGACAGGAGAATGTGTTGGCACTCTGGAAGGGACTTGTACCGGTGGGTGTCATTGAACCTTGGTCATCCACGAATTACATGTGTACCAAAATTATTTTTGTTATCTTAAGAATTGTTTGGTTAACCTGTTTCTTCCCTTCTTTCAGTCCCTTTCTAGATGTGCCCCTGGAGTTGGTATTTATTTTTCATCTATCCATATGCTCAAGACAAAATTTCAGTAAGTATTTCTGCTATTTATCCTTCTTTTGCTCTTTAAGGATAATTATAAAAAAAATTGTAACTTCATGATATTTACTAAATTTTACAGATCAGACCAACAACGTGCACTTGAATCAGTTGTAATTGGAGCAGTTGCTCGTACAAATGCAGTTGTTACCCTAATCCCCATCACAGTTTTGAAGACACGTTATGAGGTGTGTATTTCAAGGATGACGGTATACTGTCATTATTCAGATCACTGTAATTTGGATAATTGTGTCCAGATGTTAATTAATCTATACATTTTGATGTTCAATTGTCGGAAGTAAATAACAGAAGTCAAGATTGGGTGTGCGTGAAAAAAATCCTCAACAATAACTTAATTTAAATTTTGTTTCTTGCAGAGTGGTTTATTTGACTACAAGAGTATTCCAAGAGGGCTTGCCCACATGTACCAAACTGAGGGTTTGAGAGGTAGCACAATTTCATTTCTGTATGGAATATGATGAAAAGGGGGATGGGGGCTAAATTTGTACAGGAGTAATAACTTTCCCTCTTTTTTCTCAGCTCTTTTTAGTGGAATGGCACCAACACTCATTAGAGATGTACCATTTTCAGGAATATACCTCATGTTCTACACCAAGTTCAAGGCAATGATCAATGAAAGTAGGTCTACAATTTATATCAAACTTCACAAATGTTTATTAATCATTATTTATCCTTCACAAAGTTGTATTACATAATAATAAAAAACAAAAAACAAATGTCGTAATACACATGCTTGGATTTGCTTTGATAACTTTTTTGCCACTTACAAAATGCAGGTTTTATTTACAAACATCGGAATTGTATATTCATGTTGATGATGGTTTTGTTTATAAATTTTACTGAAATTGTATTGATTGTGTCTTTTGTGTATGACTATTAATAGCCTTTGGGTTTTCATATTTAGATCAAAATGACCAAGCACTTTGGAAGTGCCATTGAAGTTATCAAGTAGCCCACACTATAGTTATCTGAACTAATGTGTGGACCGCTGACTATGGTTACTAATTGAGCTTCTTTTTGTAGATGTATCGATTGAGTACCTCAATCCCTGTGCGTTTACATGAGGTAACGTTGGCTTTCGTGTTTTGATGGACTCTCCATGACACTGCTAGTGAACAGTTGGCTACAGCTCTGTCAACAGACTGTAGATCTGTCCTAGTAGTGTTGTGGAGACATCAGCTTTTTGCCGTGTATTTGTTGTGACACTGAAGAAGAAGATGAAGATGCATGTAGTTAAGATTAATTTTAGACAATAAAATATTCATAAGTGACCTAGTTTACGGAGAAAGCTTAGCCTTGTTACGTTCTCCTTTCCAGGGGTGTATGATGAGACCCTTCACCCACAGTTGTACTTTGTTTGCGGCCTGGCTGCAGGAAGCATTGCGGCCGTCGTGACACAACCAGCTGATGTGATCAAAACTCACATGCAGACAGACTCCAAGAAATACAAGAGGATCATGTCCACCGTCCTCCAAATATATCAGGTAAGAAGGGACACAAACCATTAGACAGTGTCTTACTTCATCATTAAACCATTGACAGTCTTTTAGGAAATTGTGATTAGTTGTTCAAATGAGCTGTAAATGTCTACTGACCCCAATTTTTATGGCTGACTATTGACCTGTAAAACTTTTCTACCTTTTAGAAAAATGGATACAATGGATTTTTCAAAGGAATTGTTCCGAGAACACTCCGAAGAACTCTAATGGCAGCAATGTCATGGACTTTATATGAAACTGTAAGGATTATTATTTTTTTTTGCATGAAATTTCAAGTACATTGTGTTAAAATTGTACTTCTTTTTTATGTTTCACTCTCTTGTCTTTGCAGGTATCCAGACAAGTGGGTCTGAGGTGAAGAACTGTGAAAATCATTGAGACTTTTTTTGCCCATTCAAGGATTTTCTTAAAATTTTGCACCAAATTGGTACCATGTGGCTCATTTTTTATAAACGTCTTATGTTCTACTTGGATTTTATATATTGTGCGAAAGTGATGAATGTAGTGAAAATGTGAGACGGCCTGTCTATTTCAATTCTTTGTAATTGATTTTATAGTGTATGTTATTCCCACGGAATAGTCAAATAAATAAACCATGTGTAAATGTGTACCAATTAATTTTTTTTTAAACACAAGCAGTTTTCGTTTAGTTGATCTGTGGCTTGAGAGTGCATTTTAGTTTTACGTTTGTAAGCAGATTCAGTACACTCTGGAACAGAATTTGACAAACTTGAGGGCACATTCTTTATACTTTACCGGGTATTATATGTTAATGATCGTGTCTTCAAAATGTGTATATGGAGAAACCGAGAATGGGAGCATTGATGATTCAATGTGCTGTTTTCATCGCAGTAAAATTCGGCTCCATCCGTATCTGCCGACACGCTCAGATGTCGAGTTTTAGTCGTTAAAAGGTGTGTTCTCTGAAATTCATCAATGAATACAACTTCAATTTCGCTTTCCATCTCATTCGGATGATATGAATGAATGTATATAATTTTATCTACATAATATTAGTAGTTGACACTTTCGTCACTTAATTCCATTCGCCATTAGGAGCCTGTTGATGTTGATTTGCAATTGTAAATGTAACTCGTATGGAAAACCACCCACAAATGGTGTCGGTAGTGCAAATGGGTCAAGGTCACTCTGATAAGCCCTTATGTTTGTAATCAGTAGACTGGGTGATGGATGCATTCTCTTTCGACAAGCGAACACTGATACAGGTAATGATTCTATTATTAGCTCACTTCATCCGTGAGGCTCTGATTTGTAGACACGGCTTTATCTACTCTCTGGGTATATTCATGATGTAGCTACAATACGGCGGTGCAGACACACGTTACAGGTTAAAAATCTTTTTACATGCTGACGCACAAAGCACAAAATAAACGAAAGTGGCTGACAAAGAAGGAAAAAAATGCCTCAAGTTTTGGTGGCTTCGAAACCTCAACGTTAAACACCCAGAGTTCTATAAGGTTACATAAATGCTGCGTGACTTTGTAGATGAATATATATGGACTTGTATTATTTTTTCTAAAACATTCAAATGTTGGGAAACAAAATGATATTTTCAATGAATAGTGGGTAATCTCTCCACATTTTTGTTGGATAAAATCAGTTTTTTCACCATTAGACAATAGTAAAAATATGGAGCACAGACCCACACAATAAAATAAAAGACATTCGAGTTTTCAAAAATATTTTATAGCTTTTGACACACACACACACCATTTTTTATTTAATTCAACATAGTCCAATTATTGTATATATTTAAGAGTTACAAATCGACGTTTTGGTAAACATACATCGTTTTCAACGATATTTAAGAGAATTATCAGATTTTGTTGTTATAATAATTTTTCATTGTGATATCGCCTTATCCCCCCAATATTCAATTATAAAACGTACTGAAAGTATATTGAAATAGTTTTGAACAATTTGTTTCGCATAGATTGAATGGGATGAGGATCGTTGGTTTGGTTTAAACAATAGCCAACAGGATTGCATGAGAAAATGTTGTTACAACATACCAGTTTCTCTTTTCCTATTGGGGTACCAATGAAGATCATTTAATGACGCAAAATGTAATCGACTTTAAAAAGTTTTTCGGAAGTTCTTATGTAAAAAGCAGGCAAACTCTCTTTATAATAACTACTCAACTCCTTTTGACTTGATGCAAAGGAAAACAAGAAACTTGGGGACATTATTAGCCCACCTCCGATAAAACCAAAGGATTAAAATAGTGTTGTCTTTTCATCTATCAGTCATTCCGTCCCAGCATGGATTACCAGCCTCATTTTCTCAGCCATCTTGAACTTTCCTGACCACAAAACTTGTCTGTTACCTGTCGTGATCGTTGTCATATATGTGCCGTATTGTGTCCATCAACCCCTGGGCCAATTTAAACAAACTTAGCACTATATTAGTATCCTTGAGAGAAGGTATTTCAGGTCTGACCAGGGGTCGTATGCATAACAATTCTAAGAATTTTCTTAAGTTTATGCTTAACTTTCTAAAGAATATTCTCAACTAAGCAATATGCTTAATTTACGTTGCATAAAACTTCTAAGCAATATGCTTAGTTGTTCTTAGCTAAGCATATCACAATCTGCTTAAGTATATCGTTGCTATGTCAAACGTCACTTCCGCTTTCACTTTACTGTAAACAAATAACCCAGTGGGCACGCAACGTTGTTTCAACGTTGGGAAATGGTTGAAATCAAGTTGCAACGTTGATCAACCATTATTCAACGTTGAATCAACGTTGAGGTTTAAACGTTGAAACCCAAACCATAACTCAACGTTGATTCCACGTTGAAGACCCAACTTATTTTCAACGTTGAAGACATCAACCACTTTTCAACGTTGGAACAACGTTTTAATATATTAATGAAACTGAACACATATTTTTAAATTTAAACTTCCTTATCATTTGTTTGATTTAGGTTTTACTCATATTTTGTAAAGTGGAGGCATTAAATGACGTGTTTTTACAAATATTAAATGTTAATTTGAATACAATTTTATCTTATATATATTCCAATAAAATTAATATAGTATTGTCTTATCCAATTAAAATATCAATTTTCTTTTCAATGAAAAGTTAAATTAATATTTCACATAACATTTTTATAAAAAAGATTGTTTTCATACAAGAAATTAGAGATTGAGCTGTGCGCGTACACTCTGTACAGCAAGTGGCTAATTGCATTTTAACTGGGTCAGTGAGAAGGGGATGCGCGGACCTATCACTACTGCAAGCACTGCTGATCAAGGGAGTTATGCAATTTACCAGGCTGCTCTATGTCAGCTTGACCGCTAAAGACGCTATTGGTGAACAAAGAGAGTCAGTTCTTAGGTACACCTCGTGCAGTCACTACACAGATTTTATGTACAGTAAAATGCCGGGATTTTAGCTTTTGGATGATTAATTTGTGACTATTTTATATTTTACACTGGAGTATCTTGGGAGTTATTTTTTAAAACAGTCTGCAGAATGCAAATGATGAACTGATTTTTGTGGATTCAACTTTTTTTGTTGACATACCGTACTTTGTTTCATGTCGTGGAAAACAAGCATGGCTACCATATGGCGGAATGTACGTGGTTTCTTTGTGATCATATTCCTACAGCCTTATTTAAAACATTTTGAAATGCCAAGTTCAACTTTTTAACAAGGACTTAATACACAAGTTGTTTACCAAAGGATATACTCATATACTACTGGGATTTAAATAAAGGCCGACTTTATACAATTGGATTTTTCATAAAGTGTCAAAACACATAAAACAGCACAACGTAATAAAAGACGATATGTTTATAAACAACATTTTACAAAAATCAGTTAAATTTAACTTTTTTTCATTGTCATATCTATATATTTTAAACCAGATTTCAACACAATTTGTACGTTGAATCAACGTTGAATTTTGACGTTGAAACAACGTTACATTTTCAACGTTGCCTCAACTTTCATATGCAACCTTATTTCAACGTTGATTCAACGTTGATGCCTGACGTTGAAACAACGTTGTTTCAACGTTGAAATGCCCGCTGGGAATGCATGTGGTTTAAGCCAAATCCCTACAATTTGTCACTGTGTCATTTGGAAAATAAATTAAATATAATAATTAATATCTTTTTCTATGTTTTATTATGTTTATGGTTTTTGTAATACGGATAATCATTACGCGATATTATCGTCTGCTTTTGACCGGCGTTGAAAATGGCAGAAAACAAAGATGAGGGTCCTACATGTAGCGTACCGAAGAAGAGGAAACCAAACTGGACGACAGACGAATGTTTATATCTAAGCAAGTTGGTTGATGAAAACAAAAGCGTACTTAGGTCTAAATTTGGGGCAGGGGTAACGACAGTTAAAAAAAGGGAAACCTGGGGGAAAATTACAGATGCCATCAATGCCACCTCCTCTACCAAACGTTCGGTAGAGGAAGTTGAGAAAAAGTGGCATAATATTCAGATGAGAGGAAAGGCGGAGATTGCCGACGCAAGACGCAGTGCCAAAAAAACAGGTAACGAAACTATACTGTACATATTGTATCATGCGCGGATCTCGATGGGGCGACCCCCCCCCCCCCCCCCCCCGGAAAAATTCAAATAGCAAAATTAACAAGATTATGACCTATGAGTTTATTTTAAAGTAGACTGATTAAAGCTTTACTCATGACTAGTAAAATGTTATTTCATATGTGAATTATGTAAGAAACCTTTGCATAACATCATAGACACATATATAACGAATGTCCATGATAAAATAAAACTGATGGATTTCGTACAGTGCGTCGCTTACCGTGACAATTGTGATAGAATTTCCAATATGAATTCACTCACACTTTCTTTTTCCATTGCCCAAATTCCACTTGTTATTCGTATTGAGTATTCTGCATCGTCATAGCCCATTTGCTGAATGACGTAATCAATATATTTAGGAGTTGTGCCCCTTAGTTTGTCCACCCCCCCCCCCCCTTTCTAATTTCAATAGGGTACAAATATTAAATATTTCCTATAACTGTCACTATTTTTATCGAATTTTGAAAACATCCTACTTGTGATATATATATATGACCTTAATCTGGTACACTCTGTCTGCATTTACTTGATATGGAGTTCTTGAAACTTACGAAGTTTGTGTTTTTGATGCATGGTTTTGCTTTTTTTTTTTTACTGGCGGGGAGCATTTCAGAAATAATGATGAATTTAGTATATTGTATTATCATACACCTTTGGAGACAATAGACATGTGCCTTCAAAATACGTGGGGGGTCTAGTATGACTCCAACATTTCAATATTTCCGTCTTCTCAAGGTATATTTCGGAACAATTTTCTTTCTTGCGAGAAAAGGGGGGCTGAACCCTCTATGATGCTATGTGCCTAATGGTTAGGTCTAACTTTAAAAGTTGCAAAAAAGTGAGGGGGTAAGCCCCCCAGCCCCCCCCCCCCCCCCCCCCGGTTCCGACGACTATGATAGATAATATTTCCTATGTAATAAAAGGGAAATTTTAATTTAGTGTACATCTGAAATCAATCTTTTTGACCAAATTTGCAGGCGGCGGACCAGCAGGAAAAGCCCTTACCCCATTAGCAGAGGCCGTAGAGAGTGTTATCGGAACTGATAACATCAGCATATCTGGAATACCTGGTGCAGTCGATACAACCTTCCTAATGCTTGACAATGAACACAATACAGCAAATATAGCGTATGTTTGATCTATAATGCCGGGTATATGCTAAATTTCACGACTTGTGAATAGGGGGTACATTGCCGTTTGGTTGAAATGATTTTAAAGCATCCCTTAAATCCATTAAATATAAGATCAATAACTTTTTAAAGAAAGAAAATCAATACAAATTTATTATTGCTATGCAGCACGAGAACAGTTGAACAGCGGCCTAGTGCAGTGGTCCAAGATCTCCAAATATTAAGCACCAATGAAAGCGGTGACGGGCAGATTAATTTGGTTACCCTCCCTGCACGGAAGTGCAATACATGTAGCTGCAGCATCGATTCCTGTATGGGTGACCTACAGAAGAGAAAATTAGAACTGGAAATAGAAAATTTCACGCTTAGAAATACCCTTGTCAAACTCCAGATAGAGAGACTCCAGAACGACTCAGAGTGATGGATTTGGTGGATACATTACATGATCTAACTATAAATTACATAGTATTTTAAAATATTTATTTTATTTTATTGTATATTAAGAAATTATTTATTGTATATGTTGAATATGAAGTTTAAAGTTTTCTACAATTGAAAGTGAATATTCGTGTTGTTAACAGTTTTGATGTTATATATAAAGCTATATGCAAAATTTAATTGATGTTTTTAAAAGAAAGAATGTTTCGTTGTGTTTCGTGTTTAATATTTTAGGTACATAATGTATAAACCTTCTTTAAGTTGTACAATAAATTCAAACGCATTTAAAAGTATTGAATAAAACTATTTCAAATTACATTTATTACTTTCCGGTCCATTAATTCCATGTGGTTTCCAACAGAGCAAAAATAGCATTTACCGGTGTTATAGAAATGCAGCTTTAAGTTACGAAGAATGGGATTAAACAATAAGTAACACGTTTTCATTTGATCATGTATAAATATTCCAGTCCTGTCAGTTTCAGTGGAGCCATGAATTAAAATCGGTTTTCTTAATAAATAGAGGAGACTGCAAATACTAATATGAAAGAAAAAAAATTAAAATTATTTACATGTACATACCTCATTTGTCATTCAAGTGAAATGGGTTGCGACAATATGGTTTCTGTATGCGCGACCATCAGCAGTTTGGAAGTCTCCAACTAAGTGGTCTGCATTGTCATTGTCGTCAGGTACATCATCACTGTCGTCTTCGTCTCCGTGCTCCTGTGGTAGGGGGATGTTAAACATCTTCGCAATATTGTGAAGAATTCCACATGCTGTGATGATTTGGCTGACTCGGTCAGGGCTCTGTCGAATTTCACCATGGAGGATGTGAAATCGTCTCTTCAGTTGCCCGATGGTTCTTTCCACAATTGTTCTAGTGCATTTGTGCGACCTTAATTAATTAATTCAATATCATGAAAGAGAGGTCAAATGGCTTTTACGTTATATCTGATGCATTAAATAATGAAAACATAAGAATTTTCCCTAGGTGTGTGTGTGTGTGTGGGGGGGGGGGGGGGTTATTATGTTTTCGGAGGGGGGGGGGGGTCCGATGCCTATTTCGGTATCTTTACTACTCAGATATTGGTGGAAGCTCTTTACTGAATCTGTGTTGGGAGGAGGGGGGGGGGATACGCCGGTACTCTAAAGAAAATCGAACCCGGGTGGCGGATCCGTTAATAGTAGCATACACTTGCAATTTAAACTGTCGGGTTCGTTATTTCAAATAAATATATTCATCTTTTTATTTGTAATGTGGATTGGAGAGTTTTGAGAAAATTGGGACAAGAATGAATCACTCGGGATGTAAAGTCCATTCATATATTAAGGTAAGCTGGCAAAAAAACTTACATGTCTGCTTAAAGCTGTAGGAGTATGCAATTTTATCAGTAATGTGTAAAACAAGATAATTATATTTCAATACCTCGGTGTCTAAAACTTCGTAACTATTACGTTATTTTTGTTCTCGCACTGACGGAATAACATAACAATAAGATGACGTCATTTTTGTTGACGTTGCGAACGTTACGTTTAAATTCACTATGAAATAAATGTACATACTATTACATCGTTTGATGTAATCTGTTCAGTTAAACTCACAATGTCACTAGCTACTGTAATGTTATAAACAGTAACACTTTATCTATAACGTGTAGTGCAAACATATTAGAATTTATCTACTTCTACATATTTTCAGACCTGTTAAAACGAGACTGTGGTCCATTAGCTGGATTTAAAAATGGAGTCAACAGCCAGTCTTTTGCAGGGTATCCACTGTCCCCAAGGAGATGACACTTGACAGGCAAGAGACGTCTTTCAAATAGTTGGAAAAGTCCACTTTCTCGAAGGATTCTTGCATCATGTGTCGCTCCAGGCCAGGTTGAAACTAAGTCAAGAATTCTATGGCTTGCATCACAAACAAGCTGGACATTGATGCTGTGAAAGTTTTTACGATTCACATACTCTGGTTCATGTTCAGATGGAGCCAGAATGCGTACATGGGTGCCGTCAATGGCCCCAATAACCCCCGGAAATTGTGCGATGCCAAAAAAATCAGCCTGGTGCTTCCTGATCATGTCTGGTTGTACTGGAAAGGATATAAACCTTCTAACAATACGAGGCTGTACGAGAGCAGTGGTCACCCTGTGAATTATTCTCGATACAGTGGATTGATGAATACCAAAATTGTCCCCACTGCACAGCTGCATTCGTCCAGTTGCAAAGTACCTCAACGTTACCATAACTTGCACATGTGCTGGAATACTATAATTTCTGTTTGTCGGAGGCTCAATAAAATCACAAATTAAATTTGTTATAAAGTCAATACCTTCTTGATTAAACCTAAATCTTGCCTGTAATTCTGCGGCCGACATGGATCTTAATGGATCAACTCTTGGCTTAAATGTTCTCTTCCTTCTTTCAGCCATTTTGGATTTACTTAAGTATATGCTTAAAAACTTATGACAAGTAAATACCATGCTTAACTTTAAGAATATACTAAGCATATACTTAAGAGTTGAGAAGATTTATGCAACATACTAAGCAATATGCTAAGTCAAATTTCAATCTGCTAAGTACAAATTCTGTACTTAAGAATATGCTTAAGCACTTAAGAATTTTTATGCATACGACCCTGGTCTCCATCCAAGGGGAGATAAGATAGAAAGAAAATGATGTTTGTTAAAATTTTCCTCCCAAGAACAAAAAGGCCTGTAATATTGAAACGCAAGCTACATGATAAATGGTAGGAATTACGTTGGTACAAATTAATGGTTTGGTTTGAACGTATTTTATTGTATATTTACACATTTGGATTGGGCACAAGTTCCATAACTTAATTTATAAGCCCTCTCCCTAGAAAATTATTAACAAACATAATATAAAGCATATTAAATGGTCACATATTAAAAACAGATGCAATATATATCACATGCTTTACTAAAGTTGCTAATGACACTATAAAATAGATATAAATATAAAGTGTATATAGTACATTACGAAAAACGTTCAGATTTTTTTTTTAATGAAAAGGTGAACCATAGAGAACACAGTTTCATTAACACCATCACTAATTGTAACATCGCCCAGAGCAACACGTGTGTTGACTATATTCAAATTTCGAATCTTAAAAACATTATTAAAAAGTTTCTCTCTGGTGCGTGCATACTAAGTACAGGAGAAAAAAATAATGGTAAGTGTCTTAAACTTTTCTACATGTACACAAAGGGCTATCAATGATATTATAACGAAATAAGTCAAAATTTAGTATGATTATATTGTAGGATCTATCTTCATAAGAGAAGTATAATGGCGGAGATTTATTTATTTTTAAAATATCTTAATCTGAAGTGATTAAATTGATGAAGGGTGATAGTGAATTAACATCCCTAATATGCAGAGGTAGGGAGTTCCATTCCCCAATGACTGTTGGAATTAAAGAAGATATGTACACTTGCAATCGACATTTGGTAAGAATCAAAAGCTTTGTTTACAAAGCAAAGAATTGCAAGCTCAGTAACTCGCTTATAACTCAACGAATGACACTCAAATTTTGGTTGCCTGTTAAAAATGCCTTACTGAAGCATTGTAAACATTAAAATCGGAAAGATAATTTTTTACCAAAATCGTGATCATGCCCCTTTAAAGAATTCCAACCTATTTCTAAGTAGAGCGAGTCTCTAGAAGCAAAAATTGTTAAACCAGTAATAATTCTAGCAGCAGTTAGTTGTACTTGTTCAAGCTTTTCTGTGTCTGCAAGAAAACATCCCCTCTAAACTTCTGAAGCATATTCCAAGTGTGGCCTAATGAAGGATGTGTACATAAGCGATAAAGATTTACGATTTAATTTATATTTTAGTTTTTTCATTAGATTTAATTTTTTGTGTGCCTTTGCTATTATGTTATTAATATATGCTGTCCATCTGAGATTTTCGGAAAAAGTTAATCCTAAGTGTTTATGGCGAGACACAAACTCTATGTTAAAATTTGGAAATTTTAGAGATGGTATTTAAAAACATTTTTTGTGTTAAAATAGATAGCTTTTGTTTTAGTCGGATTAAATTTAAGGAGCCACTTTTTAGACCAATTATCTAATTCTAAAAGATCTTTATTTATGTTATTTTCTATAATTTTTAAATTTTCCGAAGAACCTTGTAAACTATTATCATGTACAAATCATGATCGAAATTGTACTGACTACCATCAATAAAGAGGCAACTTGTTGCTAATGCACATCTTTATTCAATCATAAAAAAGCTAGGATGATGATTTATGACATGCATGATGAAGTGACTTGATGTGACGACAGGTGTTGTGATTAATTTGAAATACAAAGAAACAAGAGTCCAATTGGCCTTAACAGTCACCTGAGTAGCACATAACCCATACACAAACTTGTGGAGAAGTCTCATATATTCATTTAATTAGTTTTCATTCTGGAGTAGAAAAATTATAAATTATCATCATATTGTAATGACGACCACCTCCCTGTCTGAAATCTTTCAAAAGAACTATGAAACCCTTAATTTTGGTGAAATTTTAAAGATCTGGTCTACAAAATCATGAATTCAGTTTTCCTTTCAGGTGTGTGGGAGTAAAGAAGATAATTTTTAAACATTATATGCATTAACACCTTAACATCCATTTTGGCCCTTCCCTAGATTCAAAACCCATATTCCAGGGGACTTGAAATTTAAAAGGACAAGAGCGTACAAGGCCTGACAAATCCCCCCGTAACCAGGATTTTGAAATGGCATATGAACATATGAAAAAACTTTTACAGTTGAAAGTGTACATTAGGACATGTACATGTAAAATATAGAACTGCACTTTCTAACAAATAAATATTATACATTAATACATGTACATGCAGTTGGTACTTATTTCCTTCGGTTTACTTGTTTGCTTTCTAAACATTACAGCATGATCTCTTATCTGTGCTAGCGCTATTTTTATCCGTCATTGTGTGTAAAATGAACATTACGTAAATTTTTGTCTTTATATAAATGGTATAATATATTTTTTTCATAATAATCCAATAAAAAAGCAAAAAATGTTTACTTAAAAGCAAATGAATTAAAAATAGAACGCCGTCTATAAGATTCGAACACCCTCTCAATCGAGAAGAATGGAGTACGAGCCTCCGCCTAACCCAGTGAGCTACGTTGACATATTAGGGTATAGGTGAATAAATTTAACTGTTTGACAATAATTAATAAAGTAAAACGTTTTTGGTTAAAACCACGAATTTGGCCAAATTATGAGATTTCACAATTTTGGTAGAGGGCTTCATGGAGATCTTAACCATACAACCAGTTTTTTTCTCACATGTGTGGGAGTAGAGAAGAAGATTTTTAAAAATTTGGCTTTTTTGCATTTTTGGCGCCCCCTGTGGTGCTCCAGGGGTGGTAGAGCCATGAATTTCACAATTTAGATTCCTCTTACCATAGAGATGCCTCACATTAAATATTGTAACCGTTGGACTTGTTTTAAAGAAGAAGAAGTTAAAAATGTAAAATTGTAAACGCACGACGGACGACGCACGACGACGGACGAAAACGGATAGCAATAGGTCACCTGAGTTTACTCAGGTGAATAGGTCACCTGAGTTTACTCAGGTGACCTAAAAAACATAAGTTTTGATGCTATGAATAAACAAACAAATCACACTCAGCATATGACAAATATCACTCTAGTAAATATATATATGCCTTGTGTTCTTGTTAACAATATATTACTTAATATGCTCTAGTAAATTAGCAAGTATAATGAAACTCCTACTACTAGCAAATCATACAATTCAAAATGAATGACCATATATGAATGCCTATGGTAGAGTGCATAAAACATCGCATGCAAAAAAATGAAACCTTAAATTCCAATATTATCATACATAGAAACATGCTACTATGATACTTGTATCTTTAAATTTATATACACATTCTTAGATATATCACTCGTGCCAACATTCTAACATGTTACTAAAAATACATCTTCACAGTTGAACACTTTTGTTTACACATTTATACCTATCGTTTATACATAGCTTTCTGTTAAAAAAAACCACACACAAGCAGATTTCATATTAAACTTACCAACTTAGAAATTTTCTCTCGTAGAAACAAACATAGTAAACATGGTAAATGTAAATGGTATTCAGCACAGGGACTAGGAAAAATTTAAACTGCTTGTGCCCCGCGAAAAATCCTAATAACAAAACTGAATCCGGAAATCCGGAATATTCTAAAATTCAAACTCCATCCAGAAAAATTCTGTATAATGTTAAATTGGCTATAACAGATATCATGGTACAATTCGACCATGGACTCAAATGGATCAGAAAATAGAGCCCTGAACAATACACAGATCTATAGCCTAAAACCATATACTTAAACTGTTCAGAGCTAAAGATTATAAAAAAGCTTTGAAAATTTGGCTACACTATTTACACTCCAATAAAAAACGTGGATTTTGACGAAATTGGCCTTATTTAATATATAAGATTAATGTCCCGTTTATTGCCATGGGCACTATAAGCGCATACTATTTGTATAAAGTACGTAAAACTTTACAAATGCACTGTACATCACCATTCCCGCAAATCTGTATCCACATTCGCAGTAATTTAAGACATCTCGAGTTATTGTTCTTAACAAAGCATGCATGTCAGCGTTAAAAAGTTTGTTGAAAGTAGCACTCCTTTAGATGTTCCCGTGTCTGGTGCTCCGACCACTGACTAATGAGCCTTTTTGATAATTTAATACTTAGTCAAAGAGTGAACGGATTTCTATTATTGTCACGTGTAAACGGTACAAAAATTTTTAAATGTATATTGATCATCGCATAAAGCTTTTTCATTTAATGATAGGGTAAACATATGTTTGAGGCGGTGTTGGCAATTATTGTAAGGTCATATTTTTTTCATATTTTAAAATAAAGTCTCATTCCAAATACAAAATATTGAATTTTCAGAAATCTTGAACAGTAGAAAAATTTTGGCTTATCTGTTTTGTACTAGTACTTCCTCAAATGTAAGACTTTTTCACATTATGACTAAAGCCAGCCCCTACAAAAATACTTCAATATCGGAGACCCTACAAGAAAGTGAATTAGTAAGGCCTGGCTTTAGTCATACTGGACTTTTTTTTATCGCTTATACTTGATGCTGTACTTATTATGAATAACTGAGAACAGATTTTTAAAAAGAAACACTAGATGTGCCGTTTAATTATTTTCGTATACATTAATTAAAAGGCATTTGATTCGCATGATCCATTCATCTTCTTTTCAAAAAATCGTGATCAAATTGTTTTTTAAAAAATATTCCGTTTCCTACCTACCTACCTACCAAGTCCTTGTTGCACTCGGAGGCAAATTAAACAAGGACCAGGGATTTCCATTCTTCTTTGTTCTTGGCCAGCCTTTCCCCCTCTCCCAAGGTAAGATGGTTAAGATTCATGTCTTTTAGTACTTTTTCGACGGTTCGCCTCCATGTTGTTCTTGGCCAGCCTTTCCTTCTTTTCCCTTATAGGGTCGATTTTAGTGCCACTCTTGTGATATCGTTATCTGACATTGTTAAGTCATGACCAACCCATCTCCATCTGTATTTTCTAAGTAATGTCCTCATATCTGTTGTTTTCGTTATTTCGTTTTGTTGGTAATTTTTGCTTTCCAGAATATTATCAAGATCTTTATATAGCAAACATTATGGAAACTTGCATTTGATTATTTGTTTATATCACTTTATGTCATCCTCCAGCATTCAGCGCAATACATTAAGACAGATAGTATACAGTTCTTATATAGCTCGATCTTGGTGCGTCTACTGATGCTGTTAGATTTCAAGAAACGCTTAACCTTGACAAAGAATCCTCTGGCTTTACCTAATCTTGCTACTATTTCCTTGTCAGTATCGACCTCTGATGTCACTACACTTCCAAATTATGTACATTGTGATGTGCTTTTGATACTAGTATCTGTGTTTTCTTCACTGGGGGTTTATCTCATTATCCAGTCTACTGCTACGATGAATAATTTCTTTAGCTTGTTCATCAACGCTGTCTTAATACTGTGTACAATTATTTTACAAAAGATCTTACTTGGTACAGACAGTAAAGTAATACCTCTCCAGTTGTTACAGTCTGTGATATTTCTTTCTTTTCCGGTAATTTGACAATGTTAACTTTAGACCATGTTGTTGGTATCACGCTGTTCTTCCATGTCTTGCAGAAAACAGGATAAAGAATATCTGCTGCTAGGGTAGGGCCTGCTTTGAAGATTTCGGTTGGTAAGTTGTCATTCCAGGGGCTAAGTCGTTCTTTAAACTCTTGATTGCTGGGTCTATTTTTAACTTTGATGGTTCGTCTGTATCTATTTCCAAGTCGGTGTTTGCTTCAGATATTTATCTGCTGTTAGGGTCTGGGCGGTTCAATATCTCCACAAAGTGTTCTTTCCCTCTTTGATCTTGCTCTTTCTCAGATTGATTGATATAATCATTGTGCCCTGCTTGTCTCTCACTGGCATACCTAGATTTCTCTTTTGTCTGTATAGCTTCTTTGTGGTCTGATAAACATCAACCATTCTGTGTTCAAATGCTGCTTTCTCAGCTTCGTTTGCCATATTTTCAATGAAGTTCTAACGGTCCCTCTTTGTGGCTTTCTTAATTCCTTCTCTGTTGTTTTCTCAGTCTCTCTGTGATTTTTTCTGAATGCGTGTTGTACACGTTTTCTTCTTTGGTTCTTTTATCTTATCGATGAGTTTCCATGTACCTGGTGTTATCCATTCTTTATGTACTTGTTTTCAGTCTCCCATAATGATGGTTACTAATAAATCATGTTTTGGCGGAATCTGTTCTAGCTCAGTCTCTAGTGCATCTTGGAAGTCAAGTTTCGCTTCGACTTCTGTCTCATTTGTAGGGGAGCAGGCTTGTATGCTTTGTTTTAATAGGCTTTGTCTTGAGTCTTGCTCTTATCATTCTCTCACTTAAGGATGGTATTTTATCAAAGAGATTTACTCAGAATGATTGCTACTTCCTCATGATGTCTCTCCTGCCTCAGTATATGATTGTTTCATCGCTATTTGTGATGTTCTTCCCAACATCCACTTATTCCTAATGGGGAGTAATGCGTGTAATTTGTTGTTCTTCATCTCTCTGATTAACTGAGCCTGCTTTCTTGCTTCGTATATGGTACCTACGGACATTCCAGAAGCCGATCTTAAGTTTGGTTCTCGTGCTTAGTATACTCTTCATGAGACCAGCTTCCGGTTGGCTTTCACTGGTTGTATTCTTGCACGCAGGTTGCTGCCGGTATTCTGATGCCAAGAAAATTTGAAATATTCCTAGTCCTCGTATCCGTAATCAATCAGTTCTCACGAAAAGGGGAGATTACCGCCTTGCTCAACCTCCAACCTGGTGAACCAGGAATTTGTGACTATGGTTGCCTTTCTCTATAGAATGGTTGCCTGCCACAGTTCATGAAGTCATTCTCTCCAGGTTATTTAAATTTAAGTTTCCTCTCTTTGATTTTCTGTCTAGATTTCAGTCATGTTAGTTTGAAAATAAGTTTCAGTAAGAAATGGAGGGAATCATACTCGGTAGATCGAATGTACTTGTGGTATTTATGATTATTGAATAATAAATATAAGAAAATGTGCCGCATAAAAATCTGGGGACAGAGTGTAAATTTCAATTTCCGAAAATGGTGTTCCTAGTGCTCACACCTAAATAATGGCCTTGATATAAAAAATAGCATAAAAAGTCAGTGCAGTGTGAATCAAAATGCCTCGGGTTCAGTGTATAAACACATTTAAAAACATCGGACTCGAAATTCTATTCAGCAGGGTAGGAAGTCTGTCGATGATCCGTTGGATTGCCTAAAATTAGGATGTCGTTTTGCGGCTGGTTTTCTGGCGAAAAATTTCGAGATCACTTTGAGAAAGGTGAGGTGTTGTTAATAATGGGTTTAACCTGCTATTCATTATCTCCAAACTAAATGCCAACTTACCATGCTTACGCAACCTCTGTTGAAAACGATGGTTGTGTAACATCAGAATGTTGATTGTTGCTCAAGAAATTCTGGAGCTCTAGAGAAGTCTTTCTCTTGAACAGTTTAGTTACAGAAAAACTAGTTTTAAAATCAAAATTTGTTTAATCGTATCTATTAATCTTAATGCAGAATAACTTTTTTTGCATTATAATTCTTATGTATGGGTACTACAAATTTGAATCCCATTTGTTACACGTACAAATTAACGCCTTTATAAACCATTTGGATTATTGGTCCCAACCTGTTTTATGCTCATTTGTTTTTTGTTTGCCCTTGATAACAACCATTATTATTTTCCTTTAACAGGGATATATGTATGTTCAAACTGTGGTAACGAGCTTTTCCATAGCCAGACAAAATATGAACATTCATCCCCTTGGCCAGCATTTACACATCTTATTAGAGAAGATTCAGTGACCAGAGTGAAAGAGAGTTCCACAGCAATAAAGGTACTACTCTGATGATTCTGCAAGCCATTTTCAAAATTTTATAATATGTGTGTATTATATTACAAATAAGATTATGAAGTGTGAGATTGCTGGATTATCTTGTTTATCCAACTGTAATACTATTCAATCTATAAACCTCTACATCACTGTATAGGAACATATTCATTATTTGATTTGCAGATATCCTGTTCTAAATGTGGAAATGGTCTTGGGCATGAGTTTCTTGGGGATGGACCCAAGAAAGGAATGAATAGATACTGAATATTCAGTTCTTCCCTCAAATTTCAAGAGTTTGATGGTAATTATTTTTTCATTCTGCTAAAAAAAATTATATTCTTTTTCTTTGAGTGTCTGTATATAACATGTATAATTATTGAAATTGATTACACATATGTAACTAAAATGTGTTTATCTATTTCTTTTAGGGAAGCAGGGTTAAACTCCTCATCTTTAAACAATTCACCTTATGATATTATCGCTGATTCTATAAGGAGGATAATAAATAAGAGATGGGAGAATGTTTCTCTGTCAGAACGCATGATGCTTTGAAATATAAGCTTGTAGCAGTTTCTCAGCAGATCTTTACTCTGACATTTTAGAAGCATTCAAGCATTTTAAAGGCTTCCATAGAAATTATATTCCACAATAGAACCATTTTAACAAGGCTTTGGACTTTCAGTAGGATGTAACTATCTATTTTTTGTGTTAAAAAAATGATGCTGGTTTCAAGCGAAATATACACTGATTGCGTAGTCTTAACTCAAAAGCTAGACAAATCTTGTTGATTTCAAAGAGCCATGGCTAAATGGCCAGCAATAAAACAGATATCCATCACAATGCTGTTTGACACAACTACCCAAAGCCCAAGCTCTTCTTAAAATGGTTCTAGTCTCAATTGGACCAAATTGCCCTTAATTTTTCCAACTTGCAAAGCCAATTTATTAACTTACTAGTCACTTTATTCTTTAATATTATTACTTATACCTTCAATAATATATGACCTCACCTCAGCTTAAATGATATTAGTCAGGTGATACACCTTTACATTGTTTTGAAATCTAAGGTATATTGAAATCTTGCATATTAAATCAATTTTATTTTGTAAATATAGAATTTAAATGTATATACAGTACATAATTTGAAATGTAAATGACCTATTATAATATGTACCAAATGAAATGTGATCATTTTGTATTACAACAATTGCAGGGAATGTTTTTTGTATCTTGCATGTAAATAATATGATGTCCAAATAAATTAACAGAACACATTGTGTCAAGTCTTCAGCAGATGCGCATGTATATGAAATCAGTATGAACAGGGACTTGTAATAGAATGGCCTACTTTTCCACTCAACTGTCTCCCATTGCTAATTCAGTGCCAAAGTAAATTGGCCTTTCCAGTATAATGAAGGTAACCTCCAGTTTCAAATCAGCTAGCATTTTGAGAAAGATCTTGGAATTTCTCTATCCATATTTTGTAATCTGGATTAGTGCAAGGAAACCTCCTCACTTTTTTACATTCAATGCACTGAACTGTGACAGCCCTTTGTGGTTTTTCTACAAAAAAAAAAAAAATTCATTCAGTGATGGATTTAAGGGGAGTACACAGTTGCACGTCACACCCCCCAAATTTGTCAAAGTTAAGTGTTAATTCTTCTGACAAAGGAATTGAACAATTTGTGAGTCTTATTGATCAACTTTGTGGAAACTCATTATTTTTCTACATTTGACTCATGATTTCAACAATGTAGTGTAAAGAAAACCTGTGCATTCAAAGCTGAAACATATAAAAACCCATTTTAGTCATCCTCCCCATGGGATCATCTGCGACCAACCACCCACCTTTGGATTTACTAGCTTGTGTTTTTTAACACTCTCCCATGTTAATTATTAAGCTGGCATGTTTATCTTTTTTTAAACTTCCTTTCCTTTGTCCACTGAACTTGATTTTTTAAAGAGTTATTATTTAATTTACAGCCATTTCTCAGACAAAGATTAAATGACCTATGTTTCTAATAATTATCTCTGCAAGGTTGAAGCTTTTAGTGGGTTTATTGCAGGTCTTAAATCTACAAACCTTTAAAAAAATATCTTATTATTTCTCAAAATGAAGAACAACGTATCACTAAAGACTTCATTTTAACCCCAAAACATATCTACAATCCAGGAGCCTCTGGGGGCTTTGCTTCCTAAGCCCCCACAAGGGCTTTGCCCAGACCCCCTGCCTACAGCCCAGACTCCCTGCCTACAGCCCAGACCCCTTGCCTACAGCTTAGACTCCCTGCCTACGGCCCAGACTCCCTGCCTACAGCCCAGACTCCCTGCCTACAGCCCAGACTCCCTGCCTAAAGCCCAGACCCCCTGCCTACAGCCCAGACTCCCTGCCTACAGCCCAGACTCCCTGCCTACAGCCCAGACCCCTTGCCTACAGCTTAGACTCCCTGCCTACGGCCCAGACTCCCTGCCTACAGCCCAGACTCCCTGCCTACAGCCCAGACTCCCTGCCTAAAGCCCAGACCCCCTGCCTACAGCCCAGACTCCCTGCCTACAACTGGTGCTCCTCTAACTTTAAATCCTGGATTCACCCCATCATTAAATTATATTTTTGAAACAACACATACACATCAGTCCTGATAGCTATTTCCTTGTCATATACATTAAGATTATCCCATTTGCTGAATTAAAGAGTGCTTGTTCTAGTGATGCAAGACAAAATTGCACTCAATCCAAGACAACATACAAAGGCGGGAACTGGTAATATTTTAATAAAGACTTGGAAACCACTTGTATGTTCCATTACATTACATGTAAGTTTATCACTATATTAATAAATCTTGGTTTAGGCCATACCAATTTGATTTCTTGGTCTTCTGAATCTTGGTTTAGGCCATACCTATTTGATTTCTTTGTCTTCTGACTAAGCAAAAAAAATATTGGGGCGAGTGGGCGAATTATTAATTTTAAAATAAAAAAAAATGAAACTTAAAAATTTTTGGGCAGCATAAAAAAATAGAGGGGAGTGATTACCGGTACATTGTCATTTTTTCCTTTGAAATGCATGTAAAAAGAAGTAAAAAGTTGGTGACTGTATTCGCCATTGTATCAGATCCCTCCTGATCACTAATTTTATCCACACATACATGCATTATTTACTTTTAAACCTTAATTGCTAATAATCTCACGGGAAATTTTTGATATGATCAATGTACAAAAAAGTGCATTCATGACAAATAAAATCAAAGTACTGAAAGTACGGACACGAGTTGATGCTTCAGAAATCAAACATTTATTGCCCCTTTTCTGCTCTCAATAAGCAGAACTTGAAATAAATAATAAATAAAGTATAATGGAAGATAATTTTTTAAATTATATAGAGAAGCATATCTAAATATTCTTTTAATTGGCTTCGACAGAACATTTTAAATTTCATTTTTCCTTTTTCTTTATGTTCAGAATGGTTAATTTAGGTATTTTTAATGTCTTGCCAAAATTTAAAAGTCATATATTGAGTTAGAAGCACGATAAAGAGTTTTTATTTCTTTGTTTTGTAAACAAAACCCGAGTCTTGTTATTGTTTACAAATGTGTTTTGTTAGTATGAAATTCCATCAAATGTTGCTATCTTCTGTTGATAATCTTGATATTATATACAGGGATGTTTGGCCATCTTGTACATTTGAGGGTCAAAATGTAAACATATATTGAACTGGTTTGTTTTTGCCCAAAATTGACTTAAACAATTGTCATAACATAAAAAGCAATAATATGAGTTTTACTTATTGTTTGGTCTGCAAATTACGCATACAAAACAGGAAAACAGTACAACACCTTTTTTAAAGCTGCATGATCCGATTTTATATCAAATTTTGTGTACGCTTTTAAACAATGGTTATGCTAAGTATGTGTTTTTAAAATAACAGACACTGCGGTAGTTTTCCCGGTCAATTAAGCCATATTTCAATGAAAAAAAAGGGTATCGCGTTATTTCGCCTCATATTTAAATTCGGCTCTGAAGTCGAGGTAGGGATGATTGTATTACGACTTTGACATCGAGTGTTAATGTGAGTTGTGGCAAAACAAAAATAATATAATTGGTTTGTATGGATATTAATTAGACCATGCAGCTTTAAACAGGTGGTTTGTATTGTTATGTCGATCAACACAAATAATGTTAAGTTCATTCATACGGCCACATTTAACTAATGTTATATATATCTTTCTCATACCGTAATTAAATTTATATAGTTACTTTCTATACCGATATCTTATTATTAGGTAGAGAAAAGCTATATATTTTTTATTATGAAAAAAAATGTATAACGCATGTGCCTGTGATTTATCGTATTTACTTCAATGAAAGCAAACCGTCAATATGATCAAATGATGGTCTCTTTTTCTGTCATTCCTTAAATTATTATACTTCTTTTCAGAACCTTGTTCCATTTTTACATTACATTTCAAACCATTTTTACAAAACTACATGGACACAAGATTTTTTTAAAGGGTTTCATAAATCACATGCACGTGACGTTTTAAACTTTTCTCTTTAAAATTCTTTTTAAAAACGTCAGGTGCCTGTGTTATATCTAAACAATAAAATGCTTTATTTGGTGATTAATGGGGGATATGAAGGTGGCGACATAGCAGAAAAAATACATTTTCCGCGTTAGGGGGTGGTGTAATTTTTTTCTGCAATGATCGCTACCTTCATAACCCCCATGAATTATCAAAGACGCATTTTATTGTTTTTATTTACATATTTTTAACAAATTAATAAATTGGTTGTAAAAAGTAAGTAAAATTCACAAAATTACTGTTAATGTACATCAGTCCTTAGCTAAAAGAAACACCAAAAAATCCTCTCTATGATTATATTCCGTGCAGTCCGTGATTTTTCTTAGGTTGCTGCATAGTTTTTGACAAATCGAAAAACGGGGCTTGTAGATTTCCGTCTTGTTGTTTCTATTATATAGCATTTTAAGTTATTCTACATTGATATTATATAAATAGTGCCTGTTTGGGAGGGTAACAGTTGGAATTGACACCCCTAAAAAACCATTGTCAACCGACGCGAAGCGGAGGTTGACAATGGTTTTCGAGGGGCGTCAATTTCAACTGTTATCCTCCCAAACAGGCACTATTTATTTTGTTATACTGAATGTCTTAACTTTAAAGAAAATTTTACTGCTTTTATATAGGAATAATGTGAATTCTACAGCGAACCGTACGCGCATAATTTTTGCGCATGTAACATTTTTTAATGTTACCCGTTGCTAACGCTGAGGGTAATAGAAAATATTATTAACTGCGTCTTAACCAATCAGATTTCAGTATTTGACATGAAAGTATAACAAATGAATATAATATATATTAATATAAAAAAATAAAAAAAATTCTACTCATGTCCAAATGCACACAATAAACTACAAACTACCATTCTATAGACTGGGTAAAATAGTTTGCCTCTGTTTATCAAACCGATTTGTAAAAAAAAAAATCATATTTATGATACTATTTCTTAATCAACGCTGCTCAAAACTAGGCCCTATATATCGCCACACAGTAACTACCACGCTAATCTATTTATAATATATGACCTATATAAACGCAGTTCCCGATGTGCATGTTGCAGGGCCACACTGACCTTCAACTCGACGAAAGATCAAACCACATAGGCTCTTGATTATTTTCAACTCTTGTACTTCAACTCTTTGTTTTGTCACACTAAAATCATTTCACGTTTGATAAAGTGTTAGTAATGAAACGCATCCATGATCTTGAATTTCAACTCTTGTGTGGGGGAAAACGTTAAATGCCACCACTGAGCTGAGCTCATCTGCATAAAAGCGATTACAGCGCGGGTATCACTGAAGTTTCATGTACATGCACATACGTCAAATTTATTTATAGCGACATTTTTATCAGTCAATTAAAATGTTCTTAGTTATGAAGAAACAAACTTGATATGTTTTATACAATTTATTGATGGCAACAATAATGTATCCTTAGTTTATGAAATGTGTCAGAAGATTTTCCTTGAACCTATATTCCTGTGCGGATTGATATCAATTAACAAAAAAAAATCATGATTTTTTGTTGATTAAACTACGATGATAACAAATTTTACCTCCGATAAAAGAAGTCATTCTTTCATGATTCATATCATTGCATTTTGATAATTGATGTATTAGTCTGACCATCAATACGAAAATGTGATTTAACCCAGTGATGGGAAACCCCTTTGCAGTGACTAAACTGAGTTGATATGCATCAACTCGAAAAAAACCAAAAATGGAGCAGGAAACGGCACAAAAATTTCTGGGTGCTGGATTTATTTTTAATAAGGGCTTTTTTGGAAAGCCTTAGGCACGGGGATCAAGTGACCAAGAAATTAAATTGGTGTGGCCTTAGTCTCTTTTTTTTTTTCCTAAGCAAAGAGTTCTACTGATTTTGCAGTTGGTATCTATATTAACAAGAGTCTGACTTTTTATGATTGTAATGTGAAAGCTATAATTTGCCCTCTTTGTTGCTCAAAGACAAACATATGAAAGATATGACTATTGCTTACTTGAAAGTCTAACTTTTGCTGTGATTCCAGGATAAAGTAGCATATCACAATGCTTGCACAGTCTCCTCTTTATGTTTGGATGCCTGTGAAAGACATGCAAAGGAACTGTTAATTACAGTATTCAGCATGTTCAGTTTGTGTAATTAGTTGGTCTCGTACATGTATTTACATGAAATTCATGTTGATGTTCAGCATTGAAACTGCAAAAGATTAAGTACACTATTAAAACGTGTAATGAAGTGTAATCTTAGCACGTACGAGACATTAAATTCCCTGTTCAAACAGAATTGTTCCTCTATATGTCTCTTGTACTCGAGTTAATTATGTTTTTATTTAATACTTAGCAAAAACTTTTAGCACATACAGTCTAATAACATTTTTTCTTGATATCCTCTTCAAATTCCTCACATGATGTTTGCACATTTCTTTGTCTACATCTTTTGATGTGATGCACAGGTGGGCTAGCTAAAATATAGCAACTTAAAAGAGTTAAAAGTCTATCCTTGACAAAAAAAACACTAAAAAAAATATATAAGACAACATATATCAAAATACTCACTTGAAACAGAAAACTTATCCTCTTCTCAACCACTGTAACACTTTTTTTCATTGCTGATCAAATCGAAAGTGAAAGTAGCAAGGTTCAAATAGGACAGACACAAACCTTGTTAAGTTAAGCTCTTTAATCATAGAGTAGATATAAAAAAAATTAAAATTGTAGCAATATTTCGAACTATATTTTCAGTGAATACACGTTATATATATAAAAACTTAAAACCAATATTCTTAGTACAAATTAATAGCACATAATCGCGGTCTTCATTGCGTTTAATGCTTTTGATGTGAAGAAGGTATCATTAGAAATGTAGTCAACGTAGATTCAATGTCATACTTTGGACATGGCATTTCTAATGTGTGAAAAAATGTAAGATCTGTTGCCATGTACAGACAATGCAGTCGCTTCAGTGCATGGCAAGTCCACAAACATTTTAATTCGGTAAGAATTCTGTCTTAGTCTGTAGGCGCTGTTTACTACACATGCATTTATATGCAAGTAAGATGGGGTTACATTGGGGACGCTTATCAGCTTGTTTTATAATGACAAAAATGTAATAAAATCAAGAGTTGAATGTTTTTTTTTGTGCTTGTATATTTTTTTGATAAAAAACCCTCCGAAATAAGTTTTATTATGCTTTTCCTTTAGAAAGTCCTGACACCCAACCATGGGTTGATAGCAAAGACACGATGCGTCTCCTCGAAAACAAACCTAAAAACAGAGGATGACCAAGGGACAGCGTTTCCTGAACAAATGACACATATAAAATATGCATCAAAAGGCCTTGAAAAATTTCCACAAAAGTACAAACAAGTGCCATTGACATTGTTCATCAAAAAATCAAAAACTCTTGTAATGCTTGATGAAATCAGTGAAAAATTTACTGTTACATTTCCAAAATCAGAGGATACACTAACTGTTGATATTGGTCCAGAGGACTTTGCAAAACTAAAAAATATGTTGGAAAAGGACAAAAGAGACAGCAGTCCAGCACACAACCCTGAGTCCATTACAGAGTGTATTTGGCAGGAAATGAAGACAGACAACAATAAACTGATGCAGTATTACTTTAGATTATCAAAAATCAGATTAACAGGTATAAGCTTTTACTTATCCTTTTAATTTGTCTGATGTATAATAATTTATGTCTATCTAACTCTAAGAGTAATAATTTTAAAATTAAAAAATCAGTCACTTTTCACTTAGCAGATGCCCATGTTGCTTTGTTGATGTTTTTATGGGGGAACAATGTTTCTGTGATCACAAGTCTGTTAGTCAGACAGAATTCACAGTCTTTCTCCATTATCAATTTGAATGCCAATTTCACCAATCTATGTGCTGATGCCCCTTGTCTTTACATTGTTTGTACATTCAAGTGTCAAAAGATGAATGTTTGTTGGGGTGTCACAAGGATTAAGTCAGACATTGTGTTTCTGTAACTGTCTTGTTTTTTTTTTTGGGAGGGGGGGTTATGCTGCACCTTCTTTATCAGGTGCAACCCTCACCTGGAGGATGCGCATCTTAGCTGTGCAGGCCCTTCCCACCCACAAAACACCTATTTGTAAGCTAGCTGCCAAACATTTTATCACTATTTCACTATATAGTTGCTTGCATTTCTACAAGATTGAGTGTTCTCATCTACTTTGTCAGGTCTGGTTGTGCTGACTGCTATGGCAGGCTATGCCATGGCTCCTGCTGCCTTTGACCCCATTGGTTTTACGATGGTTACATTAGGGACTGGTTTAACATCGGCTTCTGCTAATGCCATTAATCAGGTAGGTTTATATTTTCTTGGTTTCAAAAATTCATTGTGGTCATTTTGACTCAATATTAAATTTCTTTATTCATGATAATGAACAAAGAACTGTAAAGCAAACTAAAAAGTTTTAGCTTTTGTAATCAAATTTCCACACTTCATGGGATGCATCTTATTTTAGACATCTACATGTGTGTGGCCAATGACCAATGATGGATCAGGGGGAAAAATGTAAATGAAATTTATAAGCCAGGACTTTAATTATGAGTACCAGTAACTTGGTTGTTTGGCGAAAACATTTTAGATCAATTTATTTTCTTTTTCAGTTTTTTGAAGTTCCATTTGATTCACAGATGAACAGGACTAAAAACAGGGTGTTGGTTCGAGGGTATTTAAGGTATTAAACTGCTTTTTCAGTAGTTTTAGTGTTTAAGAGAAATGCCATAAGATTCAGGTTTGTGGAATTGTCATTTATGAAAGATAAAGTTACATCCCTTTAACTGTCTTCATAAGTAAATAAATCTATAAAAGTAAACAATACTGACACATGGACATTTTATAAATTTATTTCTTGGTTTATATCTGGGTTTGACTGTAACACTGTTTACTTGACAGTCCTTTACACGCTGTGACATTTGCTGCTGTCTCTGGTTCAGTGGGGCTGGTTGTCCTGGCCCTAGGAGCCAATCCCCTCACAGCAGCATTAGGGGCCTTCAACCTGGGCCTCTACACCCTGGTCTACACACCCATGAAGAGACACACCATCCTCAACACTTGGGTAGGATCAGTTGTTGGGGCAGTACCTCCTCTGATGGGATGGGCAGCTTGCACTGGCTCTCTGGACCCAGGTTAGTCTGAAGTTCTGACTAAATGTCATATTTTCTTCTTTAATAACATTTGAGGCATTTGGAATTTGTAATGCCTGTAAACTGTGGATTCGTCAATATTTATTGGATACCACATTTCATGGATTTTTTGGATGAGTAAATAAACAAAATAAATGTTCATTGAAATGAAATTTCTATTTAATCTCATATTGTAAACAGAGGGTCATTGGCCATGCATCATTTGCTAGCCAAGGGTGACAATCCATGGTGTTTCTCTTTTCAGAGTGAAAAGAGAAACACGGATGGTCATTCTTGGCTAGCGAAGAAATTGGCCATGATGCTATGTATCCTTGAAACTATGTTTTTCTTTAAATTCACAAAAAAGATGCCCATAAATATTAATGAAACCACAATTCGAGTGCTGGGTTTTAACTCAGCTCTTATCTTTTATGCACTGTTAAAGTTAATTCTTAGCTAAAGCTTAAGCCTTGTCCATCACAAGCAAGACCCCCATTATTTTTCAATGTTTTTCTGTGTCAAGGGAGTTTAAATACGTACTTTTCTTTTGCAGGTGCCTGGATAATGGCAGCCATTATGTTCTGCTGGCAATTCCCCCACTTTAATGCTCTGAGCTGGAATTTACGACCAGATTACTCCAGGGCAGGGTACAGAATGATGTCCGTGGTGGATCCCAATCTCTGTAAGCGAGTGGCTCTACGTCACACGGTGGGAATCACTGGACTGTGCTTCCTGGCCCCCGTGGCGGGATTGACCACACCCCTGTTTCCCGTCATGTCTCTACCTCTCAACCTGTACTTTACATATCTAGGCTGGAAGTTCTATCAGCAGGGAGACAGCAGCTCTTCCAGGAGCTTGTTCCGATTCAGTCTGCTACATATACCATTACTGATTCTTCTTATGATTGTGAACAAACCCAGCAGGAAAAACGACTCAAAAGACTCGGGGAAAGAATCAGTGACAGTTGTGCAGAGCAAGTTGACTTGATTTGTTTGTTTTTAAAATAGAAAAAATCTGTGCAGAATGTACTTTAACTGTGATAATTCATTTTTCTTTGAAGCTGGACAAAGCACTACACTTCTAGAATAATAATTGGTATGAAAGAGGAACATTGTTCTACATGTATTAATATTCCACATCTTTCTCTTAACCTTGATTAGATCTAAATTTCGAGAACAATGTATTTACTGAAAGGTTTAGACTAAGAACAGTATGATGGACATTTGTTTGACACATTCTTTACATTTATGAATCAGGCAATTGTGTATAGTAAATGCATTTCTGTACCCCACGTAAATTTTTATTACCTGTGTTTAAAATGTGATTGTCTATGGATGAAATGCAGCAATGAGTGTGTTTGTTGATTTTTGTTCCCTCCTGAAAGTTTACAGCAATGGAAATACAGTATAAAGGCTAAAGTAAAATATTTAAAATAATTACTCCATGATCAGCTAATGCCAACAATAAGAGTTACTGCTCTTGTAATGAGAAGACAACATGGTGATTTTAACACTATCAGATACTGCATCAGTCAGTGAAGCCAGTGAACAATTAAAGAAAAGAGTAACCTTACTGAAATGACTGGATGAATTCAATGAAAGAGAGAGGAGAGATTTGTTTTGAGGGGAAAACTGGAATCAAAGATTTTGTTTATGACTTCAATGTATCAACAAACTGCACATGCTCTTTAAACCTCTTCTGATACATTTTTAGCTCACCTGATTGACATAAGGACGAGCGGCTTCTCTCAGGGACTTGGTTGTCGGATAGTGGAGTTCTTCATTATTTGTTCCCGAAGATAAAATTGAATTAAAAATTGATGAAAAGCATACACAATGTACATTTTTAATGTACATTGAATACACTTTTTGAACATGATTAGAACAGGGTTTTTCAGTGAATGTTTTTATTGCAATACACACATATGATTATTATTACAAAGATATTGTCCATCATTTGTAACGATGCCCCGTTCATAGAATTATAATAGCTGAGAACAAGCTTTCATATTCCTGTGTAAGCGAATTCATGAAGGACCACGCCCCCTTCCGAGGGGAGACACTCGAGTAATGTAGAATTTGTAAAAATAGAGTGAGGTGTTCACAAAAATGAATAGTGAAATCACCACTATCTCTTGGTCACTGACCAAAGGACAGAAAAGTAGAACACAGGCATATAGTATCGATTTAGAAAGTGGGAGGCCAGAAAAAAGGCAACTTCCCCAAATCATGAAAATCTTAATGCGTGGGGGTGGGGGGGGGGGGGGGGGGAGGAGTGTAGTTTACCTCTAACTTAAATTTCACTATTCATTTTCTTCATTTTACTTCCATTTTTCACATGGTCCCAATAAAGGGGAGGGGTAACTTCTTGATAATTCACTTAATTTATATTTTAATGTAACAAAAATCTTTGACGTGCCCTTATGCTACGTGCCTAGAGCAACTATTAAGACTTTTAGTGAACCTTACATATTAAATAACTGTTCTCAGTACTGTTAAATCCAAAAATATTTTGATTATGTTTGCATACCGATTGTACCCTTGCCTTAACGCCATAAAAGCAAACGGAAGAAAAAACCCCCAAAACGTTACAAACAAAATTTTAAGAATGACTGCAAAAAAGTGCAAATTTACTCTATTACCAGCATTTTCCAGTTTTCATAAAATGCAGTAGCTTTCTTTTTATTGAATGTTTACTATCTTTGGAAAGAGACCAATTCTGCAAGAGTAATTTGTCACTGGTGATAAAACGCCGATTTCATCGAATCTTCATTGTCCCTTTTTCATAAGTATAAATGTTAATTGTTTTCAAATATCAATGAAAAGAGAAATCTAAAATAAACTTACTAAATCCTCATGCCTAGAACAAACCTCTCATCGAGGGTCACCGTTTCTGCCTATCTGCTGACATTTGCTGTATCATGCCCCAAGTCCATCCCTTTCTCAACTGACCTCCGCCATGTCTCCTTTGGCCGATCTATATTTCTTTATCCAGGTGGAATCCATCTTTAAGGGGCATGGTCACAATTTTGGTCAAATTCAATTTTGATATTGTTAGGTCACCTGAGTAAACTCACAATTTAAATTTCATGTCCCCGGGGAGTATGGGTTTGTAGACCAGATCTTTAAGTTTTTCGCCAAAATTAGAGGTTTCATAGTTCTTTTTGAAAGATTTCAGGCAGGGACGTGGTCGTCATTACAAATTTATAATTTCTCTACTCCAGAATGAAACCTAATTAAATGCATATATGAGACTCCTCGACAAGTTTGTGTATGGGTTATATGCAACTCAGGTGACCGTTAAGGCCTAATGGCCTCTTGTTATTATTTGCAATACTTCAGAAATGTATCTCTTATGATCAAGTGAAATTTGATAGTCAGTCGTAGCAAGATACGAGGCTCACAACTCTTCGTCATGTAAACAAGACTCGTGCCCTGTTTTTGATTACATAGGTTGAATCTACCTGTAAAAAATATTTTTCAAGCTGATTTGTCGGTCTACTTATTCAGTTTAACCATAAATAAAACGTTTCTAACGTTTAACACATTCATTTTAGGTGTAAAACTGGAATTTTCACCTCAACATTTAGAATGTAAACAAAACAGTTGTTTACATAGCAAAGAAAAGTATGCTCTGTAACTCGCTTAAAACTCAACAAATGGTACTCAAATTTTGGTTTACCCAAAGTGAAAAAAAATCCACTGATGATAATAAAAATCCATCTAATGTGTGTTACAGACCTCTTATTGTAGTGTTATTTTTCACTTTCAATGACCTACTTTTTGTTTGAGTTAATGGCCATTAAATATTATTGGAAAATTAAAGGAAAATCCCTTAAAATTTTACACTATGATTGAAATTTATTTAATTGTGAAAATAATACAAATTGCTCAACACTTTTAAAAATGAAATACAGTTTATGAATGGCAATGATACTAAATATATACAAAGAAATAAGTTTTCGTTCACAATTTTTATAAATATTCCAGTCCGAATTTCCTCTATCACTTTTGAAATTCCTACCCATTTTTGATCCAATTTTACAAAAAATTGAATGATGATAATACAAAAACATTTATGGTATGAAACTACTTATATTGCTTTTATTCTGTTTGCATATAATTTGTATGAGGTCAATGATAAAAAATTTGAGATATAGTGGTTTTTATCGTTTTTAAGCAATTTTCAATATTTTTGAAATTCGTGGCATACGATTGTTTTAATGAATAAGTGAGTTAAACCTAACAGAAAATATGCAAAATTATGTAGACCAAAATATAAAATCTTAATTTTTAATTTTAGAGCACTGCCAAAAATGTGTTTTAGCGGAATACAAAATTTGCAAAATTTAGTCCGAATTTCCTCTGTTTGGCTAAAAGTCTATTTTTGTTTTAGCCAAATCCATAATATAGTAGAAATATCGAATGTTATGTCAATAATAATTCATTTCACAAATAAACAACATTCTTAATGAAGCACTGTAAACATTAAAATCGAAAAATAATTTTTGACCAAAATCGTGACTATGCCCCTTTAAGGCTCGAAAACCGGGGAGCGGATGGAAGTTCTAATTTTAATTAGATTGAGGCTACCCTTGATATTTCTGCTTTTTCCTTTCTCAGGACATGGCCGATTCACTGCTATATCATTTTTCTTTTATTGAGTCAGACATAGCAACTATTTGAGTTGTCTTGTACAGCTCTTCGTTGCCTATCTTGTTCGGCCGGAAATATCTTGAGGATCATATGGAGGCATCTTGTTTGGTAGGTGTCTAGTTTTTTGTATGATGGTATTTGTCACCTTCCAGGACTCAGAACCATATAGGAGGATTCAAAATTATGTTTGTTTTGAATATCCTGATTTTGGTTTGGGTCTTAATGTTAGATGACTTCCAGATGTTCCGTAGCTTTGCAAAGTTGGCAAGGGCTTTTGTTACTCTGTATTCGACGTCTATGGTAGAATCTCCATTAATCTTACTGCCAAGGTATACGAAATCCTTGATGTTTTCTACTCTGTTGTTGTTAGCTGTGGTTTCGCTATCTTTCTTTGATCTAGTCTTCATTATTTTGTTTTGTTAACATTTTTATCAAGTCGAATCTGTCTGCTGTATTTGACATGGTCATCGGTGTTACTTTGAATATCCTTATCTCGCTGTGCTAGTGAGTGATGTCATCTGTAAAGTCCAGATCTTCGAATGACTGTTGGATTGACTAAGATTCTCCTCTATTGGCCTGTCTGGTGGTGGTATATGCAGAGAATAAAAGGCAGTGGTGAGTGCAGGCATCTTTGTCGCACCCCTTTTTAGACTAGGAAGCTGTCTGCCAGTTCTCTGCAATTTTATGATGGAGATAATCTTGTCGGGGATGCCATAATGCATGACGATTTTCCATAATGCGGAATAAAGTAAACTGTAAAATGTTTGACAAAATCAATGAAATTGGCATACAGAGTGTGTTTTTCCATGCATTGCTTGGTTCTAAAATTTGCCTCAAGGAAAATATCAGATCTGCGTTTCCTTTTATAAGTCCAACCTGTTCTTTACGAAGGAATGAGACAGAAGCCATTCTGGTTAGGATGACTCTGTTGAGAACTTTGCTGTTAACAGACAACAGCATGATTCCTCTCCATCTATTTGTGTTGGCTACGTCTCCTTTCTTTTGTAGCTTTACATAGTGACCAACCTTTCAGTTATCAAGTGCTGTTTTTGCCTGCCAAATGGTTTGCAGGATATCAGTAAAAGGTTACGGTGTTTTCACTTCCTCAGCTTTCAGCAATTCTGCATGACCTTGGTCGATCCCAGGGTCTTTCCCGTTCTTTAGAAGTTTGATAGCCTGATTTAGTTCTTCAGATGCCGGTGCCTCAGTATCGATGTTCAGGGTGTCACCTACTTCAGCTATTGGACATTCCTTGTTAAGTACTCTTTCAAAGTGAGTTTTCCAACAGGTAAGCTCTTCTTCTGAACAAGAGGTTAAGTTTCCATCTTGTTTTTGGCATTAAGGTAACCAGGTATATGCTTCTGAATCATTAATTCACAGGGTTTGTAATGCAGTATAAGGTCCCTATGTCTTGTTTTGAGGCAACCTCTTCTGTATCTTTCGCTATTCTGTCAACAAAGTTTCTCTTGCATGTCCCTCCATGTACTTTTCTTAACCCTTTTTTGTGTTGTATTGAGTGTGTTTCTTTAAACTGATCTTTTAGCCCAAGATGGTTGTTAGTATTTTCTTTTTTCCGTCTTTGTTCGATTAATTCTCATGTCTTTTGTGCTATCCAGTCTTCCTTTTTCTTTTTCAACCCCCGTTTTTTCATTACTGCTTTTACTGTTGAACTGTCCATTGTCGAGTTCTTGTTTACATGTATTTCTTAGGATAGTGAAACGATTTTAGCATCTAGCTATCTAAATGATTTCATGACTATGGGATCTTTGGGTTTGCTCATATCCATTTGGGTGACCTACCTTCCCATTTCTTTTTGTCTTTCTCAATTCCATCTTTGCTAGAACAAGTGTTTGGTCACTTCCTATGTCAGCCCCTCTCAATGCTCCTGCATCCTGCATTGTTCCTCTCCACCTCTTATTTATTAGCATATGGTCAATTTGGTTCTGTGTGTGACAATGTGGTGAAGTCCACGTTAATTTGTGAATGTTCTTTGTGTTAGAAAATGATACCTCCTATAATAAACTTGTTTTCTTTGCAAAAGTCTTACATATGCTACCATTGTTGTTAATCATACCACAACCATGTTTTCCCATTGTGGATTCCTTCCCTTCGTTGTGTGTGCCAACTTTTGCATTAAGATCACCCAATATGAGGAGTACATCATGGACTGATGTTTCCTCATCAGTTTTCTATAGTTCTTCATAAAAGAAGCCCCTGTCTTCTGTTGAAAAGAGCAGACATTAACAGTCAGTTTGGCATACATTTGAAAAGAATTTTGCCTAGGGAAGTCTATCACTATATGGCTTCCAACCGATCATCAGTTCTCCTACGCCGCTGATGTGCTGCCCATCATTTCTTCCTAAGTATGTAGTGTGATAACCAGTGGCACGTTTTCTAGTCTAAAATAAAACTCTGCGAAAATTAAAGAAATTACATAGGACATGTTACAGAATGTCATGTTCTACTGAATGGATCCCGAGCTCATACTATTGAAGTAACGTTATAGCTGGTACTCTCAGCTGTTGGCTGTTGTGTAAAATCCAGGTTTTGAGAAAGGCATACAACAATTACATCTAATGGTGCACTATTTTGCGCCAAACATTTATAAATGGCATTACTCGCAGCATACAACTGACCAGGTTACTCTGTCATATGATATCAGGTTGATTTGTTCTAAAAGTGCTTTAATTGAAGCAATCATGAGGATAAAAACCATTAAAATCAACATTTTTTTTTAATAGATAAACATCATTTTGATTAATTGCAACAAATTCAACATCAGAATTCTCTGTATTAAATATAAATTAAAACATTTGAGATACTCCTATTAACAAGTACACTAGAACATATTTTTATCTCAGAATTTCATATAAATGATTGGTATCATAGCAAATTATTTATAATAACTTTTTATACACTAGATAGTATTAAAACAACATAGATCGCTATTTATGAAAATGTTTGGCATCGTAGCAAATAGATTAATAAAAAGATAGTATTAACGAAAACAATATAGACCACTTTAAAAAAAAAAAAGATTGGGATCATAGGAAATAAATCAATAAAAACTATGAAGTAGTTAGGTGAACAAATAATGGAAGAACAAGGGTTCTGTGAGCTTTCTCACTCTTTCTTTCATATTGAAAATTGTTGCCTCTTAGTTGGTTGGTACTAAAGTAAAAAGTAATATTAAGGAAACTGTTTATTGAAATGAAAGATCAAACACTTTTCTACAAAGTGTAATAGCCAATCAGTTTGAAGACTCAATGTTGATAATTATTTACCAGGTATATCAAAGTTTATACTATATTTGTTTCATTGGATAAAATTCCAAAAATCATATGATCTTAACTTACAAAATGTTTACAACAAATTGAATCCACAAAAACCAAAGCTATTTTTAGCTTGTAAATGTTTTACAGCTTCCTAAATTTGTATTCTGGCCATTGCATACTAAAGGATGTTTCAAAGCATAAGCATTAGAGAGTAAAGTTATCTTTCATTTTAGGACTATCGGGTCATATCGATGGCAGTGTACAGGAAGTACGTTAACTACTTAGTTATCTAAATTAGAGACACTTTGATCAAATGTACGTATGTTTCTTTTGCAATACCACGGTTAGAATATGTTTTTGAAATTTAGTATGTTTGCAGAAAGTTAAAAAATAGTTCATTCAAAATGCTAAAAGTATATAAGCTTCTAGATATTCTTTCAGTTATGCTCACAAACAGAGTGAGAACCTTTAGTAAGAAGGAGAGTCACGCCATGTAAAACTAGAAATGTTGTATCTTGTGGAAGCAAGAGTAAGCATCATGATCTCTTGGTCAGTAACCACGTAACAGTTAAGTAAATCGAATACCCTTTTACTTAACATGGCGAGTTTGACATATTTCATTCCACTTATCACTCAGATTTAAAGTTATTGCTGTCGTTATTCTCTATAATGATAAAGATATCAATTGAAGTCATGTTCATCTGCAAAGCAGAACTCTTACTCACCAGTCAGAAAAAAAACTCAGGTAATAAAATCGATCTAATTAAGATGCAAAACGTCCGTATATTCAGGCTCCGCTAGACGGAGATTCATCGGTTCGTCGCTCGATTATTAGGTCGCCCTCACGATAACCTTGAGAAATATGAACTCGTGTACTTTCTTGAATTAAGTCCAAATACTGAGCATACTTGATTAAATTTGATGACAAGTCATACTGAAACCAATTATTTACAGCACCATAGTTTGATATATCATTTTAAATAGTTTCAAGACATGTATATTCCTAGTTAGTGTTACCTGCACCAACCACGTCCTTTCAAGGGAAAAAACCTCTAGTTATATTATAAAATTTAAAAAGATTTCCTAAGACGTTAATTTTTTAAAGGTTACACAAGCAGCCATCTGTACTATGAAATTTCATATTGTACGACTTGTTGTCAATGTAATTGTCTTTTAAAAAGATTCCACACTTAAGCCAAAACTAAGACCAAAGTAAGCTTTTCGAATCAGGTTCTAGTTTATTTTAAGTGTTTAACCTGTAAATTGTAAGGCTTCAAACGACACGAACAATAGATATTGTCAAATTTTCGGGACAACCAGTCCCTTCTTCAGGACAAAAAAATAAATTACATGAGTAAAAAACAAAGAAAACAAAATCTAGAGCTACTACTAAACTACTCAAGAAACTAGTGTCAACACCTTATTTTTTTGTCTTGAAGAAGGGACTGGTTGTCCCAAAAATTTGACAATATCTATTGTTCGTGTCGTTAGCCATTTATATATATATATATATATATATATATATATATATATATATATATATATATATATATATATATATATATATATATATCTATATATCTATCTATCTATCTATCTATCTCCTCGCTTGCCCAAAGTTCGACGGGTTTTCTTGAAATTTTGTATTTTGTAACTTGATTTTGAAAATTACGGTAAGAGACACTACTAGGTCCTAAGTTCAACTAACTTGTCATGTCAGTTTATTTTATTTATACATCATTACTTGTTTTTCATTGATGAATCTTCACTCTTTGCAGAAAGTACATCATATGGTTTATCATTTCGTTTTATATTTTCGTTGTACAATGATTCGATTCCAGAGAAAATTGATCTAAAAAAATTGCTATTTTTGATAGGAAAACTTTTCCTACTTGTTTGTAATGCACATTAATAAAAACTGGGTCGATTGGTCGTTAGTTTACCCTAGTATATTGTATGCATACAAAAGTGCACGAGTTTGTGCGAGAACGAACGAGATGAAGACAAAAAAAAATGAACTCCGTCATTTGGACCACGTTGACTTTAGGTTCTTCGACCTTAACAAAATTATAACTTTACTGTTTTTAAGATTCGCTATAGTTGTTTAACAAAACAATCTTAATGTAATCGTGGAAATCACAGCTCCAAACTCAGAGACATTTAACAAAAGAAAAACAGTTTTTATTTCTTAGAGGAATACAACTCTGTATCAGAAGGTATTGTTATAAATTTTAATTTCAAATTGATAGATACCAACCAAATGTTTCCAGTTCATATTCCAGTTATTAACACCGATATAAATTTTTAGATACAAACTTATAAGTTTAGTAGGCAGTTAACCTGGTAAGGATTCAATCTCTCTGTTCAGTTTAAGCCTTTTTTCCCAACAGATTAAATGATCAATAATAATTATGAAAGTCTACCAGCGTTTAGTGTAGCAGTATTCAATATCATTACTCAAAGTGTCACCAGTTACACGAGTCAGGCCCATTTTTCACTAGTTGAGGTTTTATCATATCAACAGGATAAGCATTTCCTGCAAATGAGAATTTTTCTTATATCATTGATTCTTGTTTTCGAGAATTACAGGAACTTTAAGTATTTCTGGGTAAAGCTAGCTAATAAAGGATTTCGACACGTTTTAAGAGTATATGATGGAAAATTTCTGAAAGCTCTAAACGTTTCCAAAAAATCTTTTCCGTTTAATTATGTCGTACATGTAGGTACAAGTTTGTTTATACCGTACTTGCTGTTAGAGAGCGTAACTTAACATTAAGGTATTCAATGTATAATCAAGGGATATTGAACAATTTTGAATCGTTTAAAACCAGTTAAATAAGTACTCCTAAAAAACATTGAAAGTGAAATGAACCAAATTCACATGACTGACAACATATAAGAAGCCGGTCATTTTGCACCTTAAATTTTTTTTAAAGAGTTATCTCCCCTTGTTGAAAAAAAGAAAATTTTAATTTCGTCAGAATATCTGCGGTAAATGATTCATTTTAATTCATATTTTGATAAAGAGAAAGTTTATGCATGTATTAACCAAGAGTGTTTTACAAATTTTAAGTTTCTTTTACAATATCGCATTAAAACATACGTTGCCCATAGACTTTAATACAAAATTCAAGGTGTAATTAGTTGAACCATAATTAATATTTTGAAAATTCCTTTGGTGGAGTATTTTCATTTGATAACACCTTCAAAATGATACCATGATTAGGAAAATCGGACCATACATTTCTTAGGTACAAAATGTGGTCGTTATACATCGAATACCTTAATAAAATTAGTAAAATCTCATCACCAGTCTATAATAACAAGGAAACTAAACTAAGTAGAATCAACTCTTCCTCTTGGTACTAATAAACGTAGCATCAAAGTAAATCGAATATCCCTAATTCTTACTTTTGATTGATATACTGCATCTTTAATGCATGGTGGGATTTGGCCCACTTTGCTCCCTTATTATAAGAGGCGGAGTGGACCAACACCCTAGGCGAGCAAAGATCAACAAATTTAGAATTATCTGTAATATCTTGATTACATTAACTTTGCAAAACAATTACATTCTCGATGACTAATCATTTGTCCTCTAAACTACATGATAAATACTAACAAAACTTTGTTGTAAACCCAGTAAACGTTAGTTTTTCTAACATTTAATAGTGTTTATGGTATTATGAATTGCAATTGCTCTGCTAACATACTGTGGAATCATTGAAATTGGCAAGGTCAATTTTCGTTGATTATGAAATTTTTGTATATTTGTGGAGGTGTAATTTCGTGGATGTGCCGGTTTTCAATTTCAGAAAGAAAACTTAACTTTATCCAAATATGTTTTCGTAGAGGATGTTAATTCGTGGGGGAGGGCTTCCCACGAAACCCACGAAAAAATGAGCGACCACGAATTCTAATGATTCCACAGTATTCCATTTTGTGCTATGGCGTCTAAGCCTACCGAAAAACATTGTTTATATCTCGGATTAATGAAGTGGGAATGTTATGTTTACGTAGTTTTGATAATAATATTTTTATGAAAGTTTTAAGCGTGTTGTTTAAAGCCCTGCAAAAATTAAAGAATTTACGGTATGGGACAACTAAAGAAATGCCACGTAAAACAGTATTTATACATAAGATCCGTAATTTTAATCTGTTGTTTCTCACACAGCGTTTTAAGCTACATGTACTACTGAACAGATTCTGGACTCATATTTCTGATTTACCATTGGATGGAAACCATGGCACCTTAATTGATTTATAATCTAATTCTTCGATTTTCATCTAATTTCAGTACTCAATTCAACCTAATTTAAATTAAACAGCAGCTCCTGTATACACTATTTAGCAAGCATTTCCTCATCGACGCAGTGTCATCATCCCTGACAGGAATAACCTCCAATGAAATCCCCAGAGATAGCGGGTCACTGACCAAAGGAAGGTCGAGTGTCAGGGGTCTGTTCACTCTGTAATATCTTTTAAGACAGATGATAAATGGTTATATCAAATGTAGAATTACATGATCCGAGAGAAGAATCTTGTACAATTTGTCGTCTTTACTATTTACTATATCAAGAGCCATTTGAGGTCGAAATATTTCTTTTTGCAAGACCACGTTTAGAATATGCTTTTAAAATTTGGTCTTTTTGCACAAAATCTCCAGAAGTTAAAAGTAGTTCAACTAAATGCTACAAGAATAGACAAAAGAATCCAGAATTTCATAGTCATACACGGAAACAGGACGAGAACCTTTGATTGTTATAAAAATAGTGGGAGCATGCAGCGTAGTTTACAAATTATTACAATTTTGTCCCATCTTTCTAGTATATCTTGTTGAAGCAAAAATCATCACCATATATAAGGTCTGTATCTATATCACTGACCACGTGACAACGAAGTAAATCAAATACTATTCTGTTTAATATGACGTATTTGACATACATGTAGTTTCATTCCACTTAATACTACGGTTCAAAGACCAGTGCGTGCAAAATATCCATCGTCAGTTGGAAGAAACCCATTCTGATTGATGTACTGAGCATGTACCTAGAAGTTGTTAATGTCGTCGTTCTTCACGTGCATAAAAATCTAAGTCACTTTCATATTGCAAAACACCTGCCAGAAAAAAAGCCAGGCATTCAAATCTACTAATGCATAACTTACAACTGGTGATAATGGGGCGTGGTCACGATTTTTGGTCAAAAATTATTTTTCCGATTTTAATGCTTACACTGCTTTAGTAAGGCATTCTAACAGGCAATCAAAATTTGAATGTCATTCCTAGAGTTATAAGCGAGTTACAGAGCTTACATTGTTTTGCTATGTAGACAAAGCTTTTGTTTAAATGTTGAATTTCAGTTTTAGACCTAAAATGAATGTGTTAAACGTAAGGAACTGTTAAGTTATGCTTGAAATGAAAAAACCCATAAACAATTCAGCCCGAAAAAGAATTTTTACTGATATATTGAACCTATGTTAAAAAAACCGGGCATATTAGCCTTGTTTACATGCCAACAAATTGTGAGCACAGTATCTTGCTTACAACTCTACAACTGATTCGCAAATATCATTCGATCATTAGAAATGCATCCCTAAAGCACTATAAATAATAAAAAATATGGTGGCATATTTCTGCCATCAACATAATTTTAGTCAACATAGCATATCATGTCAAGTCGAGAGAACTACCTTGTCAAGTCAAGATAACTTTCTTGTTTCTCAACAAAGTCCGACTTCTATTTTGTCTAGTCTACATAAGCTATTATATTTTGTTGTGATAACTATTTCGACAAGATGAGATAATTTATCTTGACTAAAATTTGTTGGATTTGCAAAATGTTGCCATCCACAAAACGAGATAATACATGTATAACAATTGTATAAACGTATTTCGGAACTTACAATATATTACTCAATATTCCCTTACGTTCATAGAAAGGCATTTGTGCGTAGTCAAAATGAAATATACCGAATTACCCGTCAACTGTTGTCTGGTTAATTATCTTTTAATTGATCTTCAGTTGCAAATTCATATCTGAATCTGCAATTAACATGAATATATAAATATGCTGACTTATAGATAAAAAATATTTAAAAAATTATTAAAAAATATCCATAAAACTATTTATTATGTTTTATTTAGTAATGAAAACAAAACAAATATATTAAGATAAAGTAGAAATCCCCAAAATACGTGTAGAACCAAAGGTAAACACATGTTTATTAGCACAACACTTTCAATTTCATGTAGTTTAAAGCATTACAATAAAAATCAGCATATTTATATATTTTGAAGACAGCCTTATAATTTTAATTAATAATCTTCGATGCAGATCAAAGGAGTCCTTGGTAATGAGTTCCATTCCGATTCTATTCGTTGGTATGGAAACCGACATTTAAAGAATCACTGTCTGATATATCAATTTAAAGAGTTTCATAACTATTTGAATCCTAGCTAGTGGTAAACGAACCACCTTCTACTGAGGGTAAAACAACAAGGGTTTGTTTCACAACATTTACCTAGGACGTGTAATTGTTTTCAAGGTAACAAAAGCAGCTTACAAAACTATGGAATTCTATATATTACAACTTGTTGGTTTAGTGAAACTGTCATGTAATATTGACATTAAAATCGTTCCTTCTTTAGCTTACACCTTATTTCACTCTGTGAACCAGTTAGGTAATTAAGCGGTGACCTATATTGTAAGGATTCAATTTTTCTTTCAACTGGAGCCTTAATTGATATTTCCTATCAGATCATCTGATCAATAATCATTATTGAAATCGACCATGGTATAATGATTTTTTTATACAATCACTAAAAGTGGGGCCGGTTATTCGAGGAAGGTCTTTTTAATATGTCTTATCATGTCTACAAGTAAACTTGTACAAGTACCATTTCATGCAAAGTGGACATATTTTTTTAACTACAACGTCAAGTTTATCTCCAGCGAATTATTTACTCGGATATGTAGAGTAATCAACATATTCATGTTTTCTATAATGCTTAATTTCGAAACATTTTGTCTGATATTCAGGAATTTATATCTTAGACAATGATATATAAAGAAGAAAGAATAAAATAAAAACCCTAAAATGCAAGGGCAAAGTAATTAAATCTTTCAGATAACTTTATTTAACATGTACACGGAGTTTCGTACAAATTAGAAACTTTTTTGTTGTGATTTCGGTAAATGAATGACTAAACGGATGGTCGTCTCTAGCAGCCGACAAAACTCTGCATACCATCGGAAGTGGGACCAGTTTAAGGTTTTCGCTTAAGTCAATGAACGACATAATTATGTAGAATTGTGATTATCAATCAATATTTCGATTCCTGTTGCACTGGAGTCCGCGCAATAATAAATATCTACAGGTATTCTCTTGAATCTTATTTCCGACATTAATTGGCTAATTATTGTTTAGATAGGCACTCCCGTCAATAGAAAGGCCAAGGTTGAGACCGAGCTACATATGTTTATCCAATAAAATACCCGGTAACTTAATATGCACGATTTCTTTTTAAAAAAAGTCAAAATACAAGACGATCTAATGATATTTTAGTTTAACGCTTTTTAGGGTTAATCAGTGAGCTTGGGCAAACAATCCAAGAACGAGATTGCATCTTTCACAAGATGAGTTTGTGCCATTCAGTGAAATATCTGGAAATATTCAATGACAAAGCTAGGCCATTAGGTCCCATTTTAGTTACCAATCACTGACCTTTAATTTTTACTTTCACCCTGTGTTTGCCATGGCAAGAAATATAAGTAGAGAAACGAGTACAATAATCCATAGGAAATTCGGATTGAAACTTCCCCGAATTTAGAAACAGTTGGAATACCGAACACTGTGAATTCTGAAGAAAAGACATCGTGAAGCTTTAAATTTCAATTTGAAAGACAACCTCCAGAACTACCGTACCCTTACAGAAACCGCTTATTGGAAGTATTTATTAACACATCCTCACCTATTTCAGCTTATTATTACCTCCAGAGTTTGATTAACTTCAAAACTCTCCATGTCCTTATTTCAATATTAAGGATACATTAGATTTTTAACAGACGCTAGTACAGTACAGGCGCACTCTTCTCAAAGAGGCAAATTTTTGTACAATAAAATTACCAGTCAAAGGGTTTATAAATATATAGTACAGTTCAAAGAATATTACAGAATCATCAGTTGACTTGCCCTCATTTTAATTCAGGTCATCAACATTGCTCCAGAAGCAGGATAAATTAATAAGATCTCATCTCCCAATGTAAAAATGTATGGTTAATTAGTTTACATTTGTTTGGAGAATAATATCTCATATTCTTGATAAATTATATGATAATTATTTTAAAGAAGACTCGCATAAACTGCACATCTTCATGACACTTTGTATACAGAGAGGTCTTCGTAAGACATTAATATCCTAAGGCATCGTGAACTGGAAGAAAGAGAACACAAAGAGGAAGTTTCTATTGAGTCTGTGAGTGAGACAATGACCTGAGAGTAATGACACGCACGGTGCTCGTCCCTGACCTTCAGTCTGTTACGTAACACGATATCTCAGTACAAAGGTTTATGAAGAAACAGAGACCTGCTGGGGGGTTAATCGACTTCGATTTTTCTCCTCACCTCAGCTATATCACTTCCTGGAGAGATGACTGGTATACATCTTTGAACAATTGCTGTGTTAAACCTTCTAGTGGAACAGATATTGGACAAAAGGTGCCACACTCTGGCTCTAGACTGTGCTATAATCTGTAAAAGATGGCAACTATCGGAATGAAATATGAGACGACTTATGCAAGATGAGACCTAAATTATATATATCTGTGGGTAAGAATAATTAACCTGACCGTTTTGAGTACAAGAATCGGCTGACGGCCTAAACTACTAGCATTTTAAAGTACACATTATAAGCATTGTATTGTAATGATGCATTTTATATACTAGAACTCGCATAAAACTGATGTTCAAGCCCTCAATAACAGCAAAGTTGCTAGTGAAACAAAATTATCGAAAAACGGTTACTCATGTGCCTTGAAACTAAATCATTGCCATAAACTGCAGGAAAATGGCAATCAAGTTTATTTAGTGTCATTTCCGTAGATGTGCTTGATGATTTTATAAAAATGATATATTTTGCTCAAAGACAAGGTCGTTAAATGTCATGTCAATGATTTGTAAGATTTACAAAAAATCCCAGTTGGAGATACTTCAAGTTTCGTCACTGTAGATACTTAAAGAATCCGTCGCTTCACGACGTTAGGGGTAATCCAGTTTGGATATATCATTAGTTTGTCTCCTTTGGATGCTTATTAAGTGTCACTTGGCGATACTTCAAGGATTCATCACCACTTGAGGATGATTCAGGTGTTTTAGTTTTATGGATACTTCTAGAGACTGTCATTTTGGGATACTTCAGGGGTTTATCACTTGGAGATAATTCAAAGGTTTATCACTTATGGAAGCGTAAGGGTTTATCTCTTGGGTATACTTCTGAAATTCCTCTCTTGAGGACACCTAAGTGTTCATCAATTGGAGATATTTCAGGGGTCCATTACCTTGGGATACTTATAAAGATTCAAATGTGGGGACTCATTTTGCAATACTTCAACGGTTCGTCATATAGCATATTCTGTCACTATTATATAATTTTACCGTCATTACCGTAAGATTGGGATTTATGTGCATCCGCTTTTCAGAGTCGTTGGTCGCCAAAGGCAGTACACAAATCGACAAATGACAGAATCATCCAACAGAATGACAAGAGAACGGCACTCTAAGCCGACTGCAGTGGTACAGTACCTGAGGTACCAAACTCTGCACTCTTAGAAACTTAAAAACTGCTGCCACTTAAGGAGGATGTGCGGCCATCTTTTACATTTTAGAATAAAAATGTAAACATTTCTTGAACTGGCTTATTTATGCACAAAACTGGCCAAAACTGTTGTTTACAGATGAAAAAGCAATAAATATGAGGTTCTACAGGTTGTTATGCATTTAATTAAGAACAGAAACGTGTTTTTTTATCACGTAGAACAGCTGTAACACTGTGCAGCTACAGACTTATTTTTAAGATTTAAAAACCTGAAAAAATAACAGAGGGGGGGGGGGGGGTTAATTTATGTCCTCTGTACAATCATTTATTGATAAAAAGGTTGAATTTTACACATTAACGTAGAAACTTTATGGTACACTATTTTTATCAGTCGGCATGGGGTCTATTTTAGAACAAGAAAATTCCAAGCTATACTTAGAACTCCCCTATCTATGAAAGCACAATGACGTATTTTCATTGACGAAAATAAATGTCAATTTGAAACAATCTGGGCTGCATCACATCTCTATACGAGATGCAATTTGTTTTGTTTAAGTTCTACAAGTATAAATTAAATTATATTCTTTACAGAAGTAGGGTAGGGGTGCAAAAAATTAATATCTTTAAATAAAAAATATACATATATTTTTTCAATAAAAATATAACTTCAATGTACCTCCATAGATCGTGCAAATTGATGGTTTTAGAATTTTGAAGGCGCATGGTCACGATTTTGGTCAAATTTTTTTTCTTCTGTTTTTATTATTTAAATGCTTTAGGAATGCATTTCCAATGACCAAATAAAATTGGAGAGTCAGTATTGACCTTTTAAGCAAGATACAGGGCTCACAATTCTTTGTCATGTAAACAAGGCTCGTTCCCTTTTTTTGTTTACATTAGTTCAATATACCGGTAAAAGTTCTTTTTCAAGCTGATCTTTCCATCTTCTTTTAATTTTAAGCATAAAGAAACATATCTTAACGTTTACCACATTGATTTTCGGTATAAAACTGGAGTTTTAACTTCAACGTTCAAAATGTAAACAAAAGCTTTGTTAACATAGCAATGAATTGTAAGCTCTGTAACTCGCTTATATCTCAACGAGTGACACTTAAATTTTGGTTGCCTATAAAAAATGGCTTACTGAAGCATTGTAAGCATTAAAATAATTTTTGACCAAATGGTGACCATGCCTATTTAAGAATAGGTTACCTCTTTGAGACAAAGTTACAACTTAAATAAGCAAGCTTTGACCCTTTTCTCAACTTATAAAAAAATATACAAATGCATTGTTCTGCCCTTGTATGCGTAATTTGCATTAAACATGTTTAACGTCGTATTTATTGCTTTTGTATCCTTTGACAACAGTTTTAGTAAGTTTTGGACAGAAACAAGCCAGTTCAAAAATTGTTAATATTTTTATTCTTAGATGTGAAAGATGTCCTTAATAATTCTAACAAACTCGGAATCGATTATAACGAATGCTCTTTTTTCACAATGAAATTTCAATGTTTTTATCTAACTGTTATCAAAAAAATCTTAACGAACCCTACTGCATTTTGAGAGAAGTCCATGAATTTTTACGGTAGTATGTACAGTATTCCATTTTACCCAATAACTTATTTTCTAATGAACCCTCGAATTACCTATATATTTCCTATAAAATCTGTATTTCAACATACAATTCTGAAAAGACATTAGAGATTGAGCTATTTTTATGGACTAATGGATACACTGTTTTATCATTATCAGCTCTTTACCGAGTTTTGGTCTTGGGTGTTTAACTGAAATGACTTGTCAAACAGCGTTCTTTGCCAAGTTTACCAAAGCAAGATACCAAAATAGACCCAAACATGAGCCTGAAAATACCAAAGGAAACCTCAGCAAATCCATGTAATTACTCGCCAGGATTTGGAATCTTATTCATGTATAAGAGCTTTTAATATTATTTGTACTGTAAAGACATCGTTTAGGACTTAAGTCATTGAACCCATCTTTTATTTTGAATTCTTTTTTTTTGGTTTTGGAATTTTTAATATCCATTTTATGCAGAAGGCTTTGCGCATGTCAAAATCAGGAATAACTGCAAACCAATTTTCCCGTATATTGCAACTTCTCCGGTCTTTCCGACAGGCGCGGAAAACACCTCGAATATATCAACATTACCGGATGTTAGAATTTTATGCAAAATGGAGTCACTTCCTATTAAAATAAGTATCGGCTGGACAGCCTTGTATCTCATTTCTGTAGTATATGTTAGTGTATATCATTGACCTAAATGAAGTCTAGCCCACATCTTAATATGCACAGACGCATAAGTAATACGAGGTGTTTTTCCAAGCCTGTCGGAAAGGCCCGAGGAGTAAGATAAATCATCTAATACGATGTACATAGGAGGTTGTGGCAAATACTCTCGAGCAGAATCCTTCTTATGAATGAACAGAAATTTTTATTTATATTTTTCTTTTTTATAGAAATTAAAAGCGTAAATTGTTTATTTTACCTATGCTGACTAAAATGTTTTATTTCCAGAGTTTTAAACTTAAAAAAATCAGGCATTAGTTTGATTTATTTCATCAATTTCTACCGAATACAATTATCAGAAATACATAGCAAGTAAATGGTTTTTTATGCATTTATTAAAAAAATAGTAAAAATAATATGCATGTTCTTCACATTATGAAACAATACAACTTCTCCGTTTGTGTGTTGAGTCTGAGAATTCCGAGTTATCGGACGCACTAGACCCCAGTCTTTTACGCTTAGGAAGGGGTGTGTTGCAAAAGTCCATGTTCGTTTGTCGGAGAATTTCTTTAAAGATTCCGGCAACATTTATGCTGTCTTTGGCGGAAGCCTCTACATACCCATTCTCCCAGTCAAAACACACAATAGATTCCGCAGTTTCTTTCATTATCGCCCTTTTTTCCATAGAAATGTCCGATTTGTTTCCCACAACAACGATAGGAACATTCTCATCCCCACGTTCTGCTAAAATAATATCTCGTAATTCTTTTACCCCTTGAAATGAAGACTCGTCGTCTATTGAATAAACCAACACAAAAGCGTCACTTGTTGAAATAGCCAGTCTGCGCATGGCCGGAAAGGAATGTGCACCCGCGGTGTCTAGAATGTCCAGAATGAGTTCGCGTCCGTCCACGGTGTACTCCCCGCGGTGGAATTCCTCCACGGTCTCCTTGTACTCACTGATGAAGCGGTCGTACAGGAACTGGGAGATGATGCAGCTCTTGCCCACACCGGCTGCACCCATGATGGTCAGCCGGTAGTGCAAGGCGGTCCGATCGTCCTTCCAGTTTGGCAGACTTTGTGATCGGCCTTTCTTATGTAGACTGTGCATGCCTCTGCAGAAAAAAGAACGAACGAAATTGATTACAAAAGAAGCAACATCGAATCTAAATGCACATTCTTATTTTTTTTCTTTTCACTTTAAGTATATTTGTTACATTAAAAGTTTAAAATTTATCAATTTAAACTTAACTAGAACAGTTTTTATAGTTAAGTTTAAATTGATAAATCTTAAACTTTTAATGTAACATATTTTAAATGATCTCTCAGTAAAAATACTCAAGTGATAGCCAAGCCTCAGAGGTTTGCAATAACCGAAGCTTACCTTTAGGTGAGTTAACAGCTGCGAGTAGACCTAGATGAGGAGTAGATCTAGATGAGGAGTGATGACATTGAAAGTCGCCCTGTATTTATACTCACTCTCCTAGGGAAGGTGGACTTGTGGAGTATTGATTGGTATGGTAATAAGCGCATAATTCAGAGCTGTTTTGTAATGAATAGAGAATCGTGAGAACAATTATTACTGGAATCTCTTTCGTGCTAATGAAACGCCAAGTATTGATATTTTGTTAAGGTGTCCACAAAGTGACTTACGTGTCGTAAGTATATATAAACCATGGTAATCCAAGTAGTTATTCTTTATCTGAAATGACCTTGTGTGTATTATTGCTGTTCAAATAATGAAACGTCTACATCGCAAGCAACCCTTTCAAAGCTATTTTTGTTATGCTATTCTATACAATATATGACTATATATACTTGCAATTTACATGTATTGAATTTGAATGGCTAAATCACTAAATACGATAAACACTCCTTAATATGACGACGCGACACTAAGGACTAAACTAAGGACGATTCTACAGGTACATAGACGCGCTGTGGAAGTAATTTTAGACACGTTTGTTCGAAACCCCTGGATATCAAATTAACAAATCACTAATTTGAAAAAAAAAAACTATATTATTTAAAAAAAACAGCTCCTATCAAAACCATAAATATACATTAAAAAATTAATGAAGTATCCGGCTAAATGAATTTCAAGTATAAAAGTATTCAATCTCATTTAAACTGGACCTCTATCACGAAGGAAAATTTCGATAAACTTTCATTGAAGGCATTTTGTATAAAATTCAACTTTACATTCCTTTAATTTTTTGTGATAACGGTATATACCTATATTGAATTTTTGTCTGTAAAGGACATTAATTCATTACCTTTGTTTACATTTTGAATTACAAATTACCATCTAGAATGCAGTTTTCTTTTGAATTGCGAATAGCGAACTGCGTTCCAAGAACCAATTGCCCTTGGGTCAGGAATTTTGCGACTTGGAGACAACTGACTTAATTTGTAAAGTTTTTGATCGTTCATTTTGAAATTGGATTATTCTTACTATGCAAAACTGAGAGTCACTGAGAATGGAACTGTTGCTATGCCCTATTTCGCAAAACCTCTTGGGAATATAAACCTTGTTAACTCTACAGCGGGTGTGTTGGTCGCGGTCATTTATGGTATATTTCTTAAACCTCTTAAAAAAGTACAAGTAGGTAAAAATTTAATGTTAATAAGTAAAGGTCAACTAATTGTAAGTGATAAGGAAATTAAGTTGGATTGATGGTAATTGTAGAAACCTAAAATTGACCCTTTAGTCTGAGGAATTTGGATGGTCTTGTTTGTTATTACATGTTATGAAATATGTGAGCCCTTATCGTTGTATTATGTGACATGCGTTTGCCTGTTAAGCATTCAAACTCTTTTTTATTGTGTACGCAAATATATTAAATATGCATAACAGAACAATGATACTCTCGACTTACATGTAATAAAACCGTATCATTTGAATAAAATTACTCTATCATCATGTATGCAATGAAATAAGCACCGGAACACCAAATGCAATACACCGATGCATGCTTCTAAAAATCCATTGCACAGATTATTATTATTGACGTCATTAAACAAACAAACAAACCATGATATTGTGAGATCGGTTTTCGTTTAAGGTGGTATGGGACACTACCATGTTGTGACGCATTGTTTATAGAAATAAACAATAAAATGAAGTGTAATTATATAAGTAGTTTCTTTCCCTGTATTGTAACCTAACAGTGTAGCGCAGTGGGTTTGAGGGTTAACTAGGAATCTGTAAGTCATTAGTTCGAATCCCGCTGGGGGTTTTACTGTGTTTAGCTCACCAAATACTTTTAAAAGCTATTTTTGGATAAAATTAGTAAAATTTGAAAATATATAAAGACTTTTGGAATTTAGCAAAATGTAAATTTTCATTGCGGTATTAGTAAATCAATCATAATCTTAGAATGTTTGTAAAATTATTACAATGAAATTCTTCAAAATAAAAGTGAAGGTTTTTGCAACTACTTTCATTTATTTCCGTCTTAAGTTGAACGATCTTGGGCCATTTATGACGTCAGTATGTTTTCAGATCGAGGCGGCCCTATATATAATGGTCGTTGACGTTTCTGATTCAGCTGTGGGGGCAATTACGGGAAGTATAAGAAGATAATCGCATAGTCTGTTTACTTACGTGATAATGATTGGGGAATCTCTATATACAGAATCAAGCCTTGGTGATGCTCAAACTCGACTACAAATATAGATTTGGATTCTAGAGACAGCTTGTAATGAAATTGCTATTATTATAGTGCTAAAAATAAGTTTTGCATATGAAATTTAGATAAACAGCCATTTGTGCTATTTAGAGTTGGTTTGTATTTTGTATTTTGTTTGTTTTTCTTTATTTTGTTCAGACTCCAAACAGCCACAGCCCGAGGGAGTAAGTTACAATAACTTAATCCCTAATTTGAATTCTATTTATTGAAAATTTCCATGAAGGTTTGTGTTTCAGAAGACTTTTTAAATGGAAGAAACGGATTTTGAGGAAAACAACTTACAAGCACAGTTTGAGGAAACTCTTTACATTCACAATACTTATAGATCCAAATATGTACATTAATTTGCTAGTACACCCCAATACGAACCGTTTTATATGCGTGTAGGACTCTAACATCTACCAATAGCAATTTCTGTATTCTTTTGACTGCATCTACAGTACTGAGAAAATATTAACAAACATATCAATCTAATTTAAAAATCCTAATAAAGACATGCGTTGAAGGTTAAAGAAGTTAAATGGGCAACCATCCAGACCGTTTGTCCGAGGATAGAAATCCCAACCCTGACTCAGCCACCGACGTTGTTTGTGGGTCCCTCAAGGTACTGGCGTCCCTGGTATATCATATCAATTAATTCCGAGATTCAGCGCAGCTATTTTAAGACTGCACTGTACCGCCTGGGACTCAATACAACGATAATTGTTGGTTCAGGTATTCAAGCTCAGTCCTCTATACGCTTTCCTCGCGTTTTGTGTCCTGTGGTGATATTACAGTAAGAAACATATAACTTACACAGTAGACACAAGGAAGAGGTGAATATCCGATGATAATTAATTCTTTATACCTGATCTACGTTAAAGAAGAGTATAATGAGACCTACAATTGATTTTTAATGCAATATCATTGCAGAAGAGTTGCTTTGTTGCCGTATGGAAAGATAGTGTTGTTCTTTTATATCATATAAGTCATTGAACTATTCATATATCGTCTTGGTTCATCATCTGGTTCCCCCCCCCCCCCCCCCCCCCCTGGTGTAGCTATGGACTGCTGTTTTCTCTAGCCAGTTTTGGTATATCTTATTATTCGTTCACTCTGTGATGGTCGGATTGCTGTTAGTTTTGGTACATGTTATAAGTCGTACACTCGTTGAACTAAGGGGAGGCATCTCGCGTCGAAGTTTCCGTTTATTTCTATACGTAATCAAATACAATCAAATGTTGTTCGTTTGGCTGTCCGACAGAACTCGGCTAATCCAGAAAAAAGAGACTTCTTGAATGGGTTTATTGCATGTCGATAAGGATGTTCTGTTTCTTATAGCGAACGACTCTATCGCGTCTATAGATTTGATCAAAATAAACGATATCTTAGTAAATTTCAATGGTTCCATTCTCAGTCCTACTGGACCAATTTTGATGAAAAAATACATGTACGTGTATATTGAAAAAAAATTGGTCACGTGGCGAGACATACTTCCACTCCCGCCGACGGAAGTAAGTGACAACCCAAGACACCACAGGAACAATTGTTCCGACTCGTTCAATTTCTTCAAATTAGAGCTAATGAACGTCATTTTATTGCACCGAAAATAGCGCTTCCATGCAGCTGCAGTCTTCAATTTCAATTGGCATTCCACGTTTTTCGACACATGACAGCTTTGGGCGATGCAAGTCTTAGAATTGTAAGAATGGTTCAAATAAAGATCGTGAAGGAGATAAAAAGGTATTCCAGTGCTGTTGGTGGTCGAGTCTGTTTATGATAGTACTAGCATGTGATTAACTTAATATTATGATCTATATATTGTTTCGTCACCTGTGGGTTTTTTCTCTCACTCTGATAGATAGATTGATAGATTGATAGATAGATAGATAGATAGATAAATCCATGCATAAGACATATACATATACTTTTGATATGTTTTGAAACATGAGTGTATGTCATTGAAGTTTGCATGTTATTAATTAGAGGTTAAGTTCATGGAGAGGACAGAATTGCGTGTACGTACATCAGTAATGAAAATCCTTCGGGGAACCACGCGGGTTAATTCCCGTAAACAGAAAACCGCGAAAGGCTCAGAATCCTAAGCACTACAAGCATAAAATGACAGTGAGAGATTAACTGTCATGTTATTCTGAACGAACACTTCCATTCTACAAAGTTGAACACATTTACTAATTTAAAAAAACACAAAATGTAATAATGATAATTGTCCATTGGTAAATGCAACAATTTAATAAACCGACATGTTCATTTTGCTAAAGGGAAGGTGTTAAAACACAATTTCCTAAATTCAAAAAGGCATATTTTTCAAACAAGTTGAATTGCATTTAAAATAGTTTAAGTAAATTTTTACAGTACAGAAAAAAATATTAATAAAATTGTACCTACTATACCCACATCTTGTTGGTCCTTTTTTACACAAATCAGTATAGCTGATGAATTTATGGCAAATCTAAGTTACAAAGATCTTTCAATTTTCTTTCTTCACTTGTGAAGTTACTTTACCAAAATAATTAAGAGATGATTGCCATATTTACCAAGCTCGAGCAGAAATAGTTATCAATAAGGGATTATTCACAACAACTGGAAAAACATCAATTAACGGCCTTTTTCTGATCAGATGACCGTAAATCAAACATATAGTGACTTCTGAAATCCCAAGAGACGATGTTTTTCACAACAAAAATGTCATTGTTTTTCTGCGAAAGTGATGTTCAAGGTCCAATGGGCTGGTTCCAAATTTTACACAAAGAATTTTGTTTTTTAAACAATTTCTTGACATTATCCTTTATTCGAGAGAAAACAATATAAAATCTTCATTTATCAGTTTGATTCATTGAACTCAAAACACGGGCACTTCAACTTCATAAGGTATCTCACTCCTTAACGAGTCTGTATCAAGAATTTTTGAAATCTATAGACAATACATATAAAAAAAAAATACAAAGAAAAATATGTGTCACTGATTTCGTTTCTGCAATATTTAGGACTGAATAAAGGGTAAAATTAATCTATACTAATTACTATCTAATATATATCCCTGATATCTTTTATAGCTTTTTATGTACAAAGAGTAGATTTAACTAGATCTCGTTACGAGTAACGAGTAGGTCTTCCGTCCGATTTTGTTTTCATATGATACGATGAAATATCGATATTCTCTGCCAAATCTGCGATCTTGGTGAATCTAGGTTTTTTGTCTCGAGACCGAAAACGAACGAACAAAAGAGGTTTATGAAAATAAAAGCTAGGGTTTTTTATACATATGTTTAGTGTACACTACTGTTAATCATAGCAGATGAAACACCAAAGATAATCAGTTAAACTTGTGAAAAAAATGAATTGTTTGAACTCTTCTGGTGAGTACCGGAAGTGACGGTTGACAAAAGAAAACCCGTTAAATATATCTTCAATCGATTGTCTATCATTTATAAAAGTTTGTGTCTCAATCACTTACAGTGACTAAAATCTCGCTGGTATCAATTTTGTAAAAAAGGCTAAGTACCAAAGATATTTGAAATCTTGCTTGTTTTCAAGTTATCTGTAATATAGTTTACGAGTGTCTTGGCTCCTCATTTAAGATGCCAGCCCCTTTTTCTTGAGTTCAATCGAAAGTTCTCACGAATACTAACATTTTTTGTTCTTACACCCATCTAAAATTGTTGTTCATTTTTGAGATACAAATGATTGAATATTTTAGGGGCCAGCCCTATAGATCCTTAATGGGGACAGACTTTGGAGTTTTGATTAGTGGAATTGATTAGAATCATCAATGCAAACATTTTCTTTTCTACATTGCCTAACAAAATATGTCTCCTTCTCTAGATATATTGCATCAAAGTTTAAGTACTTTGGCCCCTTAAAATCCCTAATTACGTCATAAATGGGTGTGAAAATGATTTTACCTGATAAATATTGCTACAATCAACAACTTTGCTTCTATATTGCATTACAAAATTTTGATCGTTTTTAAGTTATTTGCAATAGAGTTTACGAGTGTCTTGGCCCCTAATTTAAGGGGCCAGCCCCTTTTTCTTGATTTTGTTGGAAAGAACGTTTAATGATCTACTATTTTTATTATATATGTATTAACAAAATATCAACTGATAAAAAGATACAGATGAAAACGTATGAAGAATTTGAATGAAAATTCGTACCCAATTTTCGTGCCTAGGCGAGCTCCAAAAAATGGCGCCACTGGCGTAAAACAAAATAATAGTGCACAACTTCAGACTATAGACTACCTATCCTGAAAATTTCATAGTCATATCTCTGATAGTTTCTGAGATCAGCTCTGCACAAAGTAGGTCGTAAAAATGTACAAAATGGCCGATAAATCGGTACCGGAAGTGCCGACAGGAAAAATCTCAAAAACGTATAAAGTTTACATCAAGACTCATCTTCTCTGAAAAAATGGTCGAAATCGGTCGAATAGTTTTCGAGAAATCTCGTGCACAAAATTTGTGGAAAAAAATAATAATAATAATAATAACTAGACACGATCTCGTTGCGAGCAACGAGGAGGTCTTCCGTCCGAATTTTAGAAGAGGAAATGACCTTGACTTTTATCTTCATCAACGAAACATATCAGGAAATGCAGATGTGATCTTAAAGAGCGATGGATGAAGGATTATACACCCCGTTGGATCCCTGATTTGAAGGACCAGCCCCATATATTTCATATTAGATAAGAGGTCTTTTGACCTAATAACACGTCTAATAACCTGTAAACGGAAGACCCTAATAACAATAAGAATAGAAGGGTCTTCCGCTGAAGACGGAAGACCCTAATAATAAAAGACTGTTTTTGTCTGAATCTTAAATTGAAGAGTGTTTTTCAACTTGAACTTTAGTCCAACAACCCTTTTATGTTGAATATTTTAGTTAGAAATTAAATAAAAAGGAGAGAAAGAAATAGAGAGAAAGAACAAATCTTGGCTCCGGCGAGATTAGAACACACAGCCTTTGCAGATGTCTCAAATCATGGCTGACGCGAAATAATTCCCGAATTTGTCTTTGAATTTGGGGCGTTTCCGCCCGGGAGAAGAGCTGAGTTTTTGTATGAGATGAAAAACAACGTGTATGATGTCTGACTATTCAGGTTTGGTAACAGTGCGAGGTCATTTGAAATATTTATGCGTGTTTGTGTCTGCACCCCTGCGAATGTGTTCGGAATGTTTTCTTTATCGTTGCTAAGTAGGTAATAAATCCAGAGGTGCTCGAATGAAACTTCACGAGACTTCACCAATATTTGTTCACTTCCTGTGAAATTTCGAGCGGAAGTATAAGTGTTCGGATAATATTCTCAAAATACGTAAGTACTGGTCGTTTTTCATATCACATCCTACTATGATTTATGTTAAAACAGGAAAAGCTTTCAAGATGTATTTCTTATTTTACCATCTAGCAGTTATTTATATTAAACGATAATATTCAGAACAGAGTTATCGTTCGTGTTCAAACACGTGTAGAGTGGTTGAAAATATAACCATTGGGTTGCTTAATAAAATCATAGCCATGTTTAATGCCTGTGGTGTGCAATACCATGTTTTAAAAAAAAATAGTGGGTGTCTGTTTTGCATTAAAACTTAGTATATCGAGCCATTTTCAAGGAACATTCTGCATAAAATGGTATAGTCTGTTTCACTATTGATGTTATTACTATGTCAGGCGCGGATCAAAAATTAATCCTCAGGAGGGATCTCTTTTAAACATGTTAGTTGTTGCAACAGCAAACAAAAACTAATTTTTGTATAGTCACATTTATTTCTAGAACACATTTTATTCACCAATTAATGAAGATAAAGTTTAAAATCAATAAACCTCTAGATTTTATATTTGACTACCTATATTAAGAACCTAGATACATGTACTGTGAAATAGACTATACACGAGGTACGATTTTTACTGCGAAACTGAAAGGGTAAAATAAAACCACGTGGTCTAAAATTTGAATGACAATAACATTCGCAGGGGTGTCTGGAGGGGGGGGGGGGGTGAAAAAACCTGAGCTTGATTTTCGTCGTAAATAAATCGAAAATAGAATTTTGAGGTGTGGATCTCGGATTCGGTCATTACATGTAGTACAGTAATCTATAATTGAACTAGGTTGAAAATAAAGGTTCAAGATGAAAGATCCAGTAAAATCAGGCCAAAAAAACTAAATGATTTTCTGAATAGGAGGGGGGGGGGGGGGGGGTCGGTGCGTGTACTGTGTAAATTTAATTTTCCGGTATAGGCAATAAGCGCCGTTTAATCTCAGGAATTTCGACTTGATTGTTCAATCCGCTGCATATTTGGCAGACAATAAGAATGGTGTCCGAGGTTCATTTTCACGAATTTTCATTAGGATTGAGTGAAGGGCTTGGGAGTTATGATTTTTTTTACAGTACATGTCAATCACGACAATTGAAACTCAAATGCCAAAAACTTCATAACTCTGTTAATAATGAACGAATTGGTCTGGTAATTAGTACAGTAATCTAGAATGGTAATTAGTTGAAGTTAAAGGCCCAAGATCAAAGATCAAGGAAAATCGGGCCAGAAAAACTAAATGATTTTATGAATGGGGGGGGGGGGGGGTCGGTCGGTGACTTCTATATTAAACGTAGACAATTAAATTCTAAATATCACAAATTACACAATTTCTAAACAATATACATATGTTAGAACAATGTATAAGCGTTGTTTGAAAGATGTAACTATTGATTTTTTAACATCTGTTTACCTTAGGCTCAAACACTCATAAACGGCTGGTCAGTTTTCAAACCTTGTCGCAGTCACCCGTTCGTTTGTATAGTTACGTGTATAAACTTTGGAGGTTTTTCTTAATCCCAGACAGGCAACAGATTTGTAAAAAGTCCACCATCTTTAATTTTAGCGTTGACTTCCAATCAGTATGAAGACAATCATTAAGCAATGAATTTCAAATTATTTGAATCCATAGACATTATCCCGTAACTTGAAATAAATACATGTATACTTTTTGGACGCCAATGTACATTTAGCCTCTGTCCAATTTACTGCATGTTACCTGTACAAGTACTTTAGAGAGAGAGAGAGAGAGAGAGAGAGAGAGAGAGAGAGAGAGAGAGAGAGAGAGAGAGAGAGAGAGAGAGAGAGAGAGATTTTCTAGGTTTTTATAGTGTTTAGGGAATCAGTATATCAGCAACGAATGTCAATAAACGCATGCATACATGCAAGCGTGTATCTATATATGTGAACAAATACTAATCAGTCCTCCTTTTAAGGTCATGTAGAATAACGTTGGTGCATTGCTAAATGTTGTGTGCATACAGTCATTGAGATGGCGGCATTTCTTTGATGCCGGCAAAGCGACCCAGTGAACTCTAATGCGGTCGTACTGCAGGGGCGCTTCGGCGGCATGTCTTTGATGGCGGCGATGCGAACTGCTGACAAAAACGAGCTCTATATTTGTACTAAAAAAGCTGTTATTATTTTTATTTATGATAAAAAGAAAACGGAAAACAATAAAAACCATCATTTTAAAGGTAAAATCGTTGAACAAAAGAAAATTAGAGAAGAACAAATAATCGGCACTCGGGGATGGAACCCGGGTCGCCTGGGCAAAAGTCCAACACTCTAACGACTGAGCTACGCGGACTCTCGCTTCAAAACTTTTGAACTCAAAATCTCGGGAATGCCTGGATCGATTTTAACACGAATTTCATATTCTGAAGTGTTTTAAGCGTCTCTATCGAATAAAAACATAAATAAAATTCAAATCTAAAAATTTGAAAAAATAAGGTTTTTCATTTCCTTCCGGTGACGACCGGAAGTGACGGCGGACGTTCGGATATGCGAAGGGCACTGCGGCCGTTCACTCTCTACCTTCTCTGAAGATTTGAAGTTTCTATCGTAAATACTTTTTGAGAAAAATCGTGAACAAGCAAAAACGTAAAATCTTTAATATCTCGGTACCGGAAGTGACGATCAAAAAAAGCCCGTGTACTTTTCTTACAAATTTTGTCATGAATAAGATCTGAAAATTTCATGAAAATTGGCTGAAGCATTTTTGAGAAAACGTGACAGAAAAAAAAAAAAACAATAAAAATAATAGTGAAAAAGAAACAAAGCAATAACAATAAGGTCTTCCGTTGGAAACGGAAGACCTTAATAAGAAACAGTACGAAAACAATAAGGTCTTCCGTTGGAAACGGAAGACCTTAATAAGAAACAGTACGAATTCACGCGTTTTAAGTTTTCTCGCATAGTTTTAGAGTGTAGCTTTTAATATTTCATCTACAAAATGATAAACGCAATGCCCAGACCTGAAAAGGGTCCTGGGAATAATATTGCAAAAAATAAGGGGTCTGGAGGGGCCAAAGATAAAAACAGCCCTTAATTTGTAACTTTTTTACTATTTATCCGATTTTCAAAATTTTTTCGGTTTATTGTTCAGATCGAAAAGTACAAATTAAAAAACATGCTCCGAGGGTCTACTTTTTGACACCTTAAAGGGGTTTGAGGGGCCTAAAAATGACTATTATAACTTGAAAACTAAAATTCCTCTCGAAAGAATTTTCTCTCTTTGAACAATGAATGTTCGAAAATTCAGAGTGACCATCACCCTTTACCTTTGACCTTGACCTTTAACCCCCCCCCCCTAACCGAGCTGTGCTTTTTTTCCCCAAGAATTTTCTCTCTTTGAAGAATGAATGTTCGAAAATTCAGAGTGACCTTGACCCTTTACCTTTGACCTTGACCCTTGACCTTGACCTTTGACCCCCCCCCTTTAGAGCCGTCCATAGTGACATGCATTGATCTTCCTTACAGACTATGTAAAATAACACAAGTGTTGTTATAATTTTTACCTTGCCTAATATAACCTTGACCTATGACCTTTGACCTTGATATTTTTATCTGAAGCCCTCATACGCAACATACCAAAAGATAATTAAAAAAAAAACGCCCCAAGAAAATCGTTCAATGTTTGATAGCATTTATTTACAATGTAATTTAGAAGTTACGCAACACCTACCCCCCCCCCTTTTTCAGTCATCAGTCATTCAGTTTTCTAAACTAGTTTTGTCTTGAACATCAACTTCATGTCCTAATAAAATAGTGTACCAAAGACCAGACCATCGCATTCATTTTTTGCGGAGTTATAATTTTTTTGGCTTTTGGGTTTCAGTTGCCTTGCTTGACTTGTACTGTACAAAAAAATTCGAACTCCAAAACTTTACACTCAACCCAAAAAGAAACTGGTGTAAATGTACATCGGACCTCATTCTTATTGTCTGCTAAATATAGAGCGGAATGAACAATTGATAAGAAAATCCTGAAATCAAACGGCACTTAGTGATTGTACGGGGAATCAAAATCTACACAATGCATGGGATGTAAGTATTCGTATGATAATTCTGGTGCATGTATAATTTTTGTATTCCATTACATCTAGACCACAGAGAGCGTATGAATGACTTATGAATGTTAGAGTTGTGAAAATTTAAGTCATCGACTTTATACTGAATAAATTTACATGTTACGTATTTTGTCATTTCTTCCTTTATCAAGAATACATCAATCCCGTTTAATTCAAACATTAGAAAATTCTCGTAAACGACGTGACAACAACTCTAAAGGCTGAAATAAATAAACAGAATGTATTCTCTAAAGACTGTATTACATATGCAGAATTCATTATCCATTGATTTTTTGGACTTCCCCGCGTAGGTGTAAACTGAACCCGCGATTTCTACTTTCGGTTTGCCTTCCGATCGCATCTTTTAAATCTGACATTTCCCCCAATGTTCAAGCGATTACTAACCTCATTCAGACCTAGCCTCTCCATTTATGTCCATCGACTTGGCATTTACACACCCTAACGTGCATAAATTAAATGTTTTGATGGCACTCTCTGCGCGGACCCAAGGGTGCGTTCCATACCCACCGCAGACAAAACTTCACTAACTTCTTTTCAACCACTCTTAAACGCCAAACACATAAAGACTTCTGTAGAAGATGGTCCAATATTTAGTACCACTAGATACGATATCGTTACGAGTAACGAGTAGGTCTTCCTTGTGATTTCTGTTTTTAATCATACCATGAATAATCGATATAATTTTAGAATTACCCCCCCCCCCCCACACACACACACACACTTTCAGATAATGTATACAAATCCTTAATTACGTAATAAATGGGTGTTGCAATAAGTTTTCCAGATAGATATTGCTACAAATAACAACTTTGCTTTTATAATGCATTACGAAATCTTAATCGTTTTTATGTAATTTGTAATAGACTCTAAGAGTTTCTTGCCACCCCCCCCCCCCAAAAAAAGGGGCCAGCCCCCTTTTTCTTGATTTCGTTGGAAAGAACTTATGATTATCTACTACTTTTGTTATACATGTCTTAACAAAATATCAACTCATAAAAAGATACAGATCAAAACGTATGAAAATTTTGAGTAGAAATTCGTACCCAATTTTCGAGCCCAGGCGAGCTCCAAGAAATGGCGCCACTGGCGTAAAACAATATAATAGTGCACAACTTCAAACTATACACTACCTATCCTGAAAATTTCGTATTCATATCTTTAATAGTTTCTGAGATCAGCTCTGCACAAAATAGGTCGTAAATAGATAGAAATTCCGCCGTAACTCGGTACCGGAAGTGACGATTTCAAAATTTCAAAAAACGTCTAGAATTATGACCTCTGGCAATCATCTGTGAAAAAATTGTCAAAATCGGCTGAATAGTTTCTGAGAAATCGCGTGCACAAAATTTGTGGAAAAAAATAATAATAAGAAACAGTACGAAAACAATAAGGTCTTCCGTTGGAAACGGAAGACCTTAATAAGAAATCGTACGAAAACTATAAGGTCTTCCGTTGGAAACGGAAGACCTTAATTAGTTAAACAGTTTTTTGTAAGTAGGTAGAAGCATTGATTTAGAGAAATGCAATCCAATGTCGGTTTTTGGCTCGAGGTAAACTCATTTATTTGTTCAGAAATCCAAAACATCCCACCAATAGACCCATACATCTTAAACGATTGAAATAATGATTTGTTTTTTTTCTCTCTTCTTTTTCCCTTTTGTAGCTTGACAGAAACACGTTTAAGCATTGAAATTTAAAAGAAGGGAGATGTTGCAAATATGTTACATAATATGAACTAACCAAAGCGCAAAAAGGTTCATTTCAGTTTCAACTTTTTAACGGTCAAGAGGTCACAGTTATGACATTGCATGACTAATACATTATAATGCACAATTAAAATACTTTCATAAATTTAAATGATCTGGCATAAATATAAAACAATAAATGAATGACAAAGTTTATTAGTTCATAGGAACGTGATAATCATATCTGCTATTTTAAAGTAGCTTTTCTTGTAAACTTAAATATGCCAGTTTGATTATGATACATTGTTTCCCAATCTGATTAAAATCAGGGCTGCGTTTTACAAAAGAACTTTCGACTTACGACCAAAATAATGAATGTTTATTAATCACAAACTAATCAATATTTTATTGTAAAAGTTGTAAAATATTATTATGGAAATCAAAATAGGTGTAAATAAATGGTTTGATATAAATTTTGTTAATCAAAGACCGTTCCATGAGACTGAAAATATTTACGGGAAGTTCTTTGTAAAACGGAGTACTTATCTTTGTAACGCTCCGAAATTCTGATGCGACATCAGACTTTGTCGGAGCAGATCAAAGATCTGATTTTAATCAGATTGATTGTATCCGTCTATACAATGTGACCTATATTTCAGAACAATATTTATGAAAAGTATCTTTCCAATGCATGCACAATCTTGTGATAATTGTATATTGTGGGCTAATTTTTTCTGATTCTTCTAAAATTTCTTATGGGCACATAAAGATAAAAAAATGCAATATTAAAGGTCTGGTTTTTTTCCTTCAAAAATGGATTTTATCACCTATTTTCGTTCTTCAAATACGTCCCTTGCGATAAAGATTGTCTATCGAATACTTGATTCTTTCCAGCTTTTTAAAGCCAACACTAATCGGGCACATTTAAGATATTCCTTTTGTTAGACCATTTGTTAGGTTGGCTTTTTGAGAAGAACAGAAGTATTTTTTCGGGAAAAGAATTACTACACCCCATTCATAAAATAAATAGACACGTACGTCTATATTCCCATTCAAAAGGTCGCGACAGGAATAATGCACCCTTTCCTGTTTTTGTCATACAATACCTATTTTCATCATGAATTATTTTGAAATAATGTATACCGAAACATTTGTACATACATGTATTCTCATTGGATAAAAAAGGTTTTTATTGAAAATTTTCCACGGGTATGAATTGATGGCCACATAAGCATGTTATCTTTTGTCAGTGGGTCAATTTCTTAACCTCTGCGGGCATTGGCCTCGAAGTTCAATGAGTTAGTTGCAGCGAAAAACAGTAGTGCAGAAAATGCAAATTCATTATGACGTCAGGAAGCTAATTAGTGATATAAATCAAAGAGATTTTGAACAAGAACACAAACAGCAATGTTGTTTTCCCAGAGTACCCAGTGTGGTCTCTAAAAAACAAGTCTCCTACTCTATAACGTCACGCAGCTTGTGACACTACACATGTTTACCAACATTCAGATACATCAATAGATTCAATACCAGTAATAGGGACAACTGACAAAAAACAGGGGTGCGGAGTTATAGGCACAAAAAACACAAATCCAAAGGGTGTCGAGACGTGTTCAATTTGAATGAAGCATCTACTTCACACGTCTCAATCATAACGTGTAACAACTAACACAGACATATACAGACGCATTATTCATGTGGTAATGAAGAAGGACCTTTTGTAAAACATGACATTTCCGTCCCGATAATGCATACATCAATGTTAATAACAAACTATAGGTCGCAAAACTAACAAACAAGAGGTTTTGATGGTTTGTAGGTGGTTAAGTTTACTCAGGCTAGACTGTGTCTATACGAGCTGATGTTCAATACACCCACCAAAACTGAAGACTTTTGTTCTACATATATATATGTACCATGTTTTTTAAACAATGTATTTGAGCCTCTGTGAATACGTCAAGTTTATCCTTGAAATGAACTTTCAGTTTGAAAATATTTAAAATTCAAGAATCTCTGTTCAGTGGTCTTTTGCATGTGAATTGGCACCGTGAATTATTATTAGTACATTTACTGTCATAACTGCTCTACTTCTTGAATCATGTTCCAATTAATGCTAACTTTAAAAACGTTAACTATCTTCAATTATCATCATATCTTTTTTTATAAACATTTATTACAGTCTGAGAAAAATACAAACAATAATTCAATCAATAAGATAAAGTTTATGTAAATTATCTTCCGAATTCTCACACCCTTTCAAAAAAAAAAACCCAGCTAAAATAAGTGTTTCTCAGATTGGAAAAAATCTTAAATTTCTTCAAAACTGGTTCCTACATGCACTAGCGACTTCGGTTGCTAGCATCTATGTACTTTCTTTCCAACAAAACCGGATGTTAAAACTTGAAGGTGTGGCAAATACCCCGATAATTAGATTAACTTAATTTACATCAGTGTTTATGAAAAGGTTGTCGGAAAGGTAAGAAATTTAAAGTCTATTGGCATCAACTTTTGAATATGTTTCTGGCAAAAAGCATGTGAAAGGCCCCTGAAAAAATACATTTTAACCCGGACTTATTCGTATTTTGATAGCCTTTAATTTCCAGGTTTCCCTGTCGTTAATGCATTCATCTTGTCAGTATTCCGCGGGACTTGAAGAAAATGAATTGTTTAATTAAGCAAGTTTAGACTAACAGAAAAATCGTAACAATGAAACTGTAGAAAATAACTGCTGACTGTTCCCATTTACTTGTACTCTGTATGTCGATGTAATGTCCTGATTTTTTATAGCTTAGAAAACCATGAAACTAAGACGTAGAAATCAGAACAAAACAGTTTCTTAATTTCCTCATACTGCTTTTCCGTTATTAACATTCGATCGCGCTAGCTTTGTAATTTTTCTGAGACATTGTTACATTCAATTTGACATCAAAATGCATGGTTTTTAAAGAATATTTTGATTGATTTTATGTTTAATTTTGTATAACCACAACCCTTCTTTTTTTCTTTTGAATAATGAGAACTTATGATTTTGTTATCTTTTTTTTTATAAATTCACGTGTTATCGTTTTCAATTAAACATGATAGATATGTGCGTGGAAACAATTTATAAGCTAATCCCTCTTGTGGGGTTTTAAGAATCAAAATACATAGATATTGTAATTTTGTTCGATTCTTGGACGCGTTACTGCGCATTCTCACCTTTCTACAAATTGTCAATATACAAAAAGTGTTTTAATATTTAACAAATCTTTCTTGTACAGCAAATATATATATATATATATATATATATATATATATATATATATATATATATATATATATATATATATATATATATATATATATATATATATATATATCTTATAAACTCTGTATATAAAATATATTTATTCATCTTGGGGAAACAAATGCTTTGACCACATTTCTGTTTATGACATATAGACTACGGTCTTCGGATTTCTCTACAACCATAAAGAGGGTTTATACCATTTAAAGAATTTGGCTTTTCTTAATGTTTGGCCTATTTTGCATGTGTTTAAGACATTATTACCAGTACTTTAGATGTAATAATATTTACAACGATGAACAAAGATAAAGGTAAGAGGTTGGCGTACATGAATAAGTTACATTTGCAGTTTTCTCCTCCTTTCTGCCTTCAACTGGAATAAAGACAAGTGTGAATTCAATAAAAAAAAAAACCTCAATATATATATATATATATATATATATATATATATATATATATATATATATATATATATATATATATATATATATACACACAAGTAGTATATCAATCCAGCAAAAAAAAACCCACCAAGCACACAAAAAACCCCCATTTATCATTAAACTGACACCGACAGGAGATGAAACGTGATCCAATGTTTCATAAGTTAAAGACGTATCCCCCACCCCCCCCCCCCCCTTCTGGCTGGTGCGTAACCCGGCCTGCTCTATGCAGATTTAAGAAATCAACGTGTTCCTGTTTTCGCAACTTTGATTATTATCTGACAGTTTTGATATATCCAAACCTACCCCAATTTACAATTTTACAAAATGGCTGATTTTTCCCCGGTAGTGACAATAAAAATATTCGTTGGTGTATTGCCATCTTCTTAACACTTCACATCTAAATCTTCGGATACATCAATACGATTTTTTTTAATACTAGAATCTGTCACAAGGTCAGTGTGGTCTCAGACAGGTAGATTTGTTGTCGTGTTTCTTTACAGGGGAAATGTAAGAATGGTTTTGGTTTATGTGATATATGAACAAGGAAGTGATATGACGATATTTGTATTTCACACAATGGTTCATCTGATACAGTATTGCTAAGTCATGACATTGGCTTTAATGACTTTGACCCTAAGTGGATCATCAACAGATTATCTGCTCCATTTTACTTCACTGACTAACAAACATACAATGGATATTGATTGCATCACGCTCTTTACGAAGGTGTTCATTTAGTGCAGATTTTTAAAACCTTACAAATTGAAACAAAACATAAAAAAATCTAAATACATAGAACGATTTTCTGTTTCACCTTTTCAATTTCCGGAACGTGTAGTTGAACTATTGTTCAAAGAGAACAACTCATTTACCGCCGTGAAGCCTGTGGCAGCCATTGATCTGAGCCGATAGTGTCACTAATGTCTGTTGTTAGAGGGAAGTTGTACTTTATGTGAATACCTTTTAATCTCAGGTGTCACGTGATATCTGATATCTGGCACGGGTTAGACACCGAACGGATATCAGATGCCTAGTCTGGGTCAACTATTATATACCGCTTATCGTAAATTGTATTAAACTCAAGATCAATTGGTCACAAATCTATGATCCTATGCAACGGTTTTTTTTGCATTACTTTGTCTGTTTGATTCACCTAGAAATGATTAATTCACTAAAATTTTCAGCAGATAACACTGCATTTTATCCACCGGATGAAAAAGAATACATTTACCTAAATTTCAATAAATTGGCAAACAAATCTTTGGCTAATCAATAAAAGGGAAAAAATTCGTCATGGCAGAGGAGTTATATCTAAAATATGGTTGCAAGTGGCCTTGCTAAAATCAGTCTGATCCTCTGTCGATTTACAAAGTGAAAGTACTCGGAAAAACTGTAACAGTTATGATCATGTGGACCAAATGAATAATGGTGACAATTTTAACATTGAATCAACCTCCAAAAGAACTCAACAACTGCAAACACTTGATTTAAAGTATGCTACAAATACTATTTAAATGGAGCAGAACCCATGATCTATTTATTTACACCAGTTCCAAAGTAACTAACTAAAGAACTGTTATACATTAACTGTTGAAGATACACCCAATACCAATTACAATTGTCAATCAAATATAATTTAATTCCAAGGACAGTTTAAATTTGATGTATTGTATTCTAAAGTGCGCGACGATACCAATTTTACTGAACTAAAGCAAGAATTGGTACTATGATTTATGAACTCGGGTTTTACCGTGCACTCTGTAGTCATTGATTGCCGTAATTACTTTACTATAAGTATAGCTAATTAAACGGAATGGCGTTTTATTTGAGATAAATTACAGGCGACGATCAAAGAACCCAGCCGATGTTACCTGGTCCAACCGGATGGTGTATCAAAACATGATTGTACCAATCAAGTGGAATTCGCGATAATCAAACCATTATATAATCATAGATAATCTCAGCGACCGAGCACATGCAAAGATAACAGTCAAAAGCGTTAAATCTTGACCATTTTGTTGGTAAATTGAAAAATCAAAAACTTTGAAGTTAACGTTTGGATGAGATTCACGTGCTGACATTAAATACGGTGGCAATGTAAATTGAACACACCCTGTTTTTATACTTGAGACTGATTTTTTTTTCCGTTTCTATTTTACAGACTTAAAAAAAAATAGATTTATTTTAATATTGTAAAACTTATGAAGCACAGAACATTGTAATAAGAGAGAATGATTGAAATAGCAAAATACATCATTCAATATATCTGTATTTTTAGAACATACATGTACTAAGTGCTTTTAGGATTAGGATGTTCTGACCTCTGTGGCCTGTGTGACATATAAGATAAGATAAGATATTCTTCAATTCCTCCAAATTAATGGAGAGTATTACATAATCAAATTATAAACTCAAGTGAAAATAGAACAGAAACAAAACATATTTATATATGTACATATTTTGATAGACATTTATAGATTACTACAGTCTATTGCAAAGAAACCTCTGTTTTTATGTACATTAATGTAGGTATATGTACATGATACAGTATTACGGTGGCTGTATCTATATATAGGTACATGATACAGTATTACGGTGGCTGTATCTATATATAGGTACATGATACAGTATTACGGTGGCTGTATCTATATATAGGTACATGATACACTATTATGGTGGCTGTATCTATATATAGGTACATGATACAGTATTACGGTGGTTGTATCTTTATATAGGTACATGATACAGTATTATGGTGGTTGTATCTATATATAGGTACATGATACACTATTATGGTGGCTGTATCTATATATAGGTACATGATACAGTATTATGGTGGTTGTATCTATATATAGGTACATGATACAGTATTATGGTGGTTGTATCTATATATAGGTACATGATACAGTATTATGGTGGCTGTAACTATATATGGGTACATGATGCAGTATTATGGTGGTTGTATCTATATATAGGTACATGTTACAGTATCATGGTGGCTGTATCTATATATAGGTACATGAAACAGTATTATGGTGGTTGTATCTATATATACATGTAGGTACAGTATTATGTGTGACATATATAGGTACATGATACAGTATTATGGTGGCTGTATCTATATATAGGTACATGATACAGTATTATGGTGGCTGTATCTATATATAGGTACATGATACAGTATTATGGTGGCTGTATCTATATATAGGTACATGATACAGTATTATGGTGGCTGTATCTATATATAGGTACATGATACAGTATTATGGTGGCTGTATCTATATATAGGTACATAATACAGTATTATGGTGGCTGTATCTATATATAGGTACATGATACAGTATTATGGTGGTTGTATCTAGGAAGCTAATGAATGGTTGTTCTTTGAAGCATTTGTATTTTTTCAAAGGGATACACAAAGTAATTGTTGAGATGGTAATATTTATTTCTAAGGGATGGTAATAAATTGGGGGTTAATATGTATGTATCCGAAGGATGGTTATTTCTGCGATAATGATATTGTACCCGAGAAATGGTAATGTGTAAAGAAAATTGTTTAGTACACGTAGTTAGGCATGATAATGTTCTGAGATAATGGTTTTTATATTAAAGGTATTATAATGATATTTGTATGGTAATGCGGAATAATGGTATTTATTTCATGGATTTAGTAATATTTTGGGATAATGGTATTTATATTAGAGGAATAGTAATGTTTTGGGGTAATGGTATTTATATTAGAGGGAAAGTGATTTGGAAAAATAGTTTTTATATAAGAGGGATGGTAATGCTTTGCAGTAATGGTATTAATATTAGAGGGATAGTAATGCTTTGCGGTAGTGGTATTTATAGCGAGCGCAGCTCGCCGGCGCGCAGCGCCGGCGCGAAGCGAGCTCTACCGGCAAGGCGTGTGTGAATAGAAAATTCGGACTAGTTGCACATTCATTCAACGGATTTTTTTGGCGTCAGTAAATCGGACCAGTAATGCATCGTTTTAATCGTCCCAGTAGTTCCCTGTAATCATGGCAATTTTTATCACTTCACACTCTCACGAGAATCAGCAAGACAAATTAGACAGTAAAAACAATAACGATGTAAGCGACATACAGTCAATGTTACCTCTAAAGTTCACCTCAGTACACTTTCAATAAAAAAATAATCGTGTGACGTCACAAACGTTTACACATTGATCCGATATATTTTTTCGGAGTCAGTAAATTTTGACCCACAATTCATAGTACCAATGGTTTCCAACCTCACGTTCCAACATCACGTTCTCCCGAGAATCAAAGTAAAACTTTTGAAAAGCTTATAAAATGTGTAATTTTAAGAACATCATGCTTTTTAAGTAAATAAAACAGTATACTTCGCATACTTTTATTTCTCAGGGGAGTTTTAAAGAGTAAGACGACACTTAACCAACGTCAGCTTTGACGTCACAATAAGCACTGATAAGGGGAAATTACTCTAATTGAAGTTATTGTAAATCTGCTGAAATGACCAATGTCCGCTTAAAATCTTGCAAAGGCTAAGATAAAGAACAGCTGACGAATAAGGACATTTCTTCAGATACAGGAAACGGTTGTAAATTGCACTAATTTGGATGAATGCTCACAAATATTTTATTCACTATAATTACGGTAATTTCCTGAAACGTAACGTTATACGTAGCAGCGCCTTTTTTTTAAAGGGGGTGGGTGGGTGGATGGCAGCCTCATCCAAAAAATCTTTGCAAGCAAAAAGAAAAATAAATCATGAAAATTCTAATCCTTCAGCTCTTTAGCAGTTCAATGGCTTCTTTATTTTCACTTCCATTTATTACATGCGGGGGGGGGGGGGGGGGGGGGGGGACAACACCATGTTCTTTTAACATGATAAGCAAATATTTTTAAGCGTAAATTAAAAATAAAATTAAACATTAATTTTTTTTTTTAAGTGGAGGGGCGAATCCATGGTAAGTCGATTTTCTATGTATAAATTGACAAAAATGAAAAAAATTTTAGCATGGGGGAGCTCTATGATGAGTCAAGTTTTATATGTAAGTTTAAGAAAAAATGTCTACTGCAAAAAAAAGGGAGAAATCAATCAATCAATCATAATCACAATCACTTTAAAAGAGGAGATGCAGTGCAATGAATATTTATATATTAAAATCTTTATTATTTAACAACATTGTATCTGAGATTAAACTATTGTTCTACATATAAATAAATAAATTATAACAAATCTTATAAACTATGAATAATGAAAATTTACTGAAAAATAGGTATGTTTTATTTTTTGGCATTCAAATTTCACGTTGTTAATTAAATTTTATTAATTTATTATAATTCATTGTTTGATCACATGCTGTGCTCGCCCCAACGGTCGCACCGTAAAACATATTATTAGAGGGATGGTAATGTTTGGGGAAATGATATCTATATTAGGGGTATGGTAATATTTTAAGGCAATGGTATTCTTACCAGGGGTATAGTTATATTTTTGGGTAATGGTATTCATATCTGAGTGATAGAAATGCTTTAGAATAATGGTATTTATATTAGAGGGATGGTATATAAATTATAAAGCTTTGCGGTAATGGTATTTTTGTAAGAGGGATGGTAATGGTTTGGGGGAATGGTATTTATATTAGAGGGATGGTAATGTTTTGGGGTAAAGTTATTTAAATCCGGGGTATAGTAATATTTTTGGGTGATGGTATTCATATCCGAGGAATAGTTATGCTTTGGAATAATGGTGTTTACATTAGAGGGATGGTAATGCTTTACGGTAATTGTATTAATATTAGAGGGATGGTCATGTTTTGGGGGTAATGGTATTTATATTTGAGGGATAGTAATGTTTGGGGTAATGGTATTTATATCAGGGGTATAGTAATATTTTTGGGTAATGGTATTTATATCCGAGGGATAGTCATGCTTTGGAATAATGGTATTTATATTAGAGGGATGGTTATATTTTGGGGTAATGTTATTATATCAGGGGTATAGTAATATTTTGGGGTAATGGTATTCATATCCGAGGGATAGTTATATATGCTTTGAAATAATAGTATTTATATCTGAGGGATAGTAATGCTTTGGGGTAATAGTATTTATATCTGAGGAATGGTCATGTTTTTGGGTAATGGTATTTATATCAGGGGTATTGTAATATTTTGGGTAATGGTATTTATATTAGAGGGATGGTATTGTTTAAGGGTACTGGTATCTATATCAAGGGTATAGTAATGTTTTGGGATATTGGTATTCATATCCGAGGTATGGTATTGTTGTCAGACAATGATATTTGTATCTGAGGGATGGTAATGTTTTTGTGTAATGGTGTTTGTATAAGAAGTATCGTAATTTTGTTTTAGATATTGGCATTAAATACGAGGGATAATAATGCTTGAAGTTAGAATATATGAAGTACGGAATGCTTTTAGGTTATATTCGTATTCTTGGTATGGGTATTTTTCAGATGACTGTGTTAGTTTTTTGACTTTATGGTTTTTGTTTTTCACAAATGTAGACAATTCTTTTAGTAAAATATATTTGGGTATGGCTGTATATGTACAATGATACAACGGTGTTTGTAATTTTTAGGGAGATATGTGGTGTCGAGATGCTTCATATCACTTATGTTCACTTACAGTAAGTTAGACCTTTAATTGCAATTCCCTCGCGCATTGAGAAGCGCCGGGAATTTAGCACCACTAACAGTTTGTTTGTTGGTGTGTTAGTATGTTAATTTCTTGCAAGGTAACCATAATACACACATGTACTTAGAATCATCAAACTCTTCTAACTTGATTAACATGGTAATTGATAAGTCAGACACTATTCATTTACTAAGTGTCGGCGACGAATCATATATCGTGATATCTGATGTTGTCGGAGAGTAAACTCACTTGGTGGTTAAACTGTGTGCGTGTGCGTCCCTCGATACATTTGACAAAAATATTCTTGCCATGGGATGCCTTGCTTGGCGGAGCGCTGCTTTTAAATGTTCATATCTTTCTGTTTTTCAACCAAATCAGACAATATACATTGAAGTTATTGTAATTTTCCGTTTAAGGTATTTTAAGATATTATTTGGATGGTCTTAATATTGAATTATCTAAATATATTTGTAAAAGTGTTGGCAGATATTTGACTTCATTAAATAAAGTCTCTTAATTCCAATTAATATTATTTTCCCCAGAATAAAAAAAAATCAATTTTATTGATTTTAGAAGGTGTTCTAGGAATTTTTTTTATTGTATTGATATTACTTTCTTTTTTTTTAATTTATAATAATAAAGAAGACATTTTTGAAGTAAAAGAGCCCTTATATTGTGACAATTGATAACATGACTCACATTAAATTATTATATGAAGGAGAGAACAGTGTTCTACAAACGCCATGCATCTTATGATTGCGCTACTCTCCAATGTTTACGCACAATATTGACAATTAAACCAATATTATGGTTGTGTTGATATATTATTGCAATGTTGCAGTTCATGGACAGTTCAGAATATTGCTGTTATGTATAATAACATTCACCACAAATATAACGTTAAAAAATGCTCCCTTCGGAACATTTCAGTAATTATCTGCTCAACCGAGGGTAATTACAGGAGAGCGAATTCTGTATTGTAGAATTAAAACCGTTTAAGATATCAACATCAATCATTACGCGGGGCTTTATACGGCTCCTTTGAGATTATGACTGACACAGAACAAATGTCCAGTCAGCTGTGGCTTTCTCTGGGGGAACGCGACACGATGTAACAAAGAATTCTGAGACTTTTATCGTTTTAAGATTCATTAAGCAAAGTTAATGGCGGTACCACATTAGACAGCTCACCAGGCTAGACTTAACGTCACTGTGTAAAATGATTACATATGTCTTCAATTTCTTTTTTATTATAATCGACAAATCAAATAGACGTTTTGCATTTCTTCGTGCCCTTTATGACCTGATGGCAGTGTATGTTACCTTTGTTACAAGGATCAATAAGTTTGGTATTATATGTAGGCCTAACATTGTTACTAGGAGTCAATAAGATTAATATTGCATGTCATCTTGTTACTAGGAGTCAATAAGACTGGTATTGTGTGCCACCTTGTTACTGGGAGTCAATAAGATTGGTATTCTATGTCACCGTGTTATAAGGAGTCAAAAATATTGGTATTGAATGTCATCTTGTTACTATGAGTCATTAAGATTGGTATTGTATGTCACCTTGTTACAAGGAGAATCAATTAGATTAGTATCGTGTGTCACCTTGTTACTAGGAGTCAATAAGATAGGTTTTGTATGTCTACTTGTTTCAGGAGGTCAATAAGATTGGTATTGAATGTCAGCGTGTTATTAGGAGTCAATGAAATTGGTATTGTATGTCATCTTGTAACTATGAGTAACTTATATAAGTATTGTATGTCAGTTTTTTACTAGGAGTCATTTAGATAGGTATTGTATGTCACCTTGTTACAAGGAGTCAATAAGATAAGTATTGTATGTCTCCTTGTTACTAAGAGTCAAAAGGATTGATATTGTATGTCAGTTTGTTCCTATGAGTCAGTCAAACTGGTATTGTATGTCACCGTGTTACAAGGAGTAAGTTAGATTAGTATTGTATGTCTCCTTGTTATTAAGAGTCAAAATGATTGGTATTGTATGTCAGTTTGTTACTAGGAGTCAATTAGATTACTATTGTGTGTCACCTTGTTACTAGGAGTCAATAAGATTAATATTGTATGTCACCTTCTTACTCACACTCAGTAAGATTGGTATTGTATGTCACCGTGTTACAAGGAGTCAATTAGATTAATATTGTATGTCACCTTGTTACCCAGACTCAATAAGAGTCTAATTAAAATCCGATCCTCGAGTTATTCTAGCCTTCATATGTTTCTATATCAGCGAGATAAAGACGGCACAAAAGCTGATATTAGACGACGTCATGGAATCCAAAAATTGTATTGGCATCACTTTTGAAACACGTAATCGAGGAATGGAACCGACGATATGATTGGTCAAAACAAAGTACACCAGGAGGTGACCTCAAACGGGGTTTCTTCAGATTCTCATGTAGCGACAATAAAAAACGAGGAGTGGATTGGGGATTTGATTTTAATCAATTTGAATGTAAAGAAATATCGTATACAGAATGCAAACAGATATTCGTCGCCGCAAACCACGGTTTTGAGTCCACAAGTATGATGGAGAGAATCGATGTGAATCACACGTGGGTCACCGACGATGACAGGTATTATATTCGGAAAGTAACAAGATTTGATTTGAATATTTATATTTAGAATGTGACGAATTCTGCTATTAATTCTTCCTTATTATATGATATTATTGTAATGGAACCTTAAAAGTAAAACCATTTCCTTACCTCAAATAAAGATGATTTAAAACATAAGTTTTCATTTACAGAAATTAGATAGTCTACTACATTGTATATTGTATACCTCAATAAAACAAATGTCGCCATACAGCTATAGGTTATCACACTGCCCTAGTAGAACCCGTGATGTTTTTCAATTAGAGAGAGGAACAGAATAACAACCATTGATTAAAACTACAGAGTGTTGTCTGTACCAGTTTTATCCACAGTTGGCTGGTTCTCTGCAAGAACCGCACAATCTTTCGTATACAAAACTTGTTTTGTTGACAACACGTTTTGATTCACGATAGTACGTTGATAAATGTCTTTCATTGTAATGATAAAGACTTATTTTCTAAACTTGTAATAGAACAGCATCCTTTCTGTTGATGCCGTCTGATTGTTGTTGACTTGTTAATACGGATCTGACTTGTGATGTTTTTTTGGTGGTTTTTATTGAACTGTCCAGTATAAGATGTAAAACTTGGTAGAGGCTAGTGTAGTAAGAAATGTATTTGACAAAAACATATATATCTCCCTGAAATTGTTTACAAGATGTCATTTGAACACTAGTTTTTAAAGATACTATAGAAAATAACATTAATTTAGGGCGAATGATCATTTGTGGCTTCAATATGCAAACGTCTGAGCAAGGGATGGAAACACAGACCATTGTTTATTTCGTTTTGTCAGTAATGATCTTATTATTATAATATATACTAATATATAGGATGCTTCTTTACAGTTAGCAATTACAACCGGTATCCCTTTTTGTAAGTATCCTTTTGTTTGTTCAATTATACAGAAATTTTATGAAATATTAAAACAATTAAACATATTCAATACAAATAAAAATTATTCAATATACTTGTACTGTTCATTTTAAATTTGAAAAAAGAAATTAAAAATTACATAAATATCTTTACCTATAAAAATAAAGCTCGTTACATATAAATTGGGTGTTTTGCTTGAACCTATGTCTACACGTCTGTTGTCGGTTTAATGATCATGAATTTCACTTAACATACTTCCAGTTTACAGTAGTAAAAACAAGCATTCTGAGAGTATTGCATAAGAAATACACGTCCCCTACCGGTTTGTAGAAATTTGTGAAGACAATGCACTGTTATGCAGAATATCATTCTCACCGTCTTCTGTACCCGGAATCAACAGACCAACCCGATAACGAACCCGATTGTAATTATACAAAAAACCCTGTCGATTAAATTAACAACACAATGCTTGAAACTATTTTATAGAACTTATATGTTTGTTAAAAACAATAAAAGGAATGGTCCAAGTAATGCACAATATTATTACTGACTACATACTTTCCTCGTTTATTCAATACACACCGAACCCGATACCGAACATTAAAAAATTGGAATATAAAATTTAATTTTCTCAAAAATATGTCAACCAGACGCTACAAAAATGTAAACTTGATGTGTAGTTTGACATTTTGAAGCTGTTCAGCAAATTTCATGTTATTCCTCAAACGCATAAAGAAAAAAAGCGTGGAAAACTGAAGTGGGACAGACAGACGGACGGACGGTCGGACGGACAGACAGACGGACTGACGGACACAGAGGAAAGCTATAGTCCCCTCCGGTGAAACCGGTAGGGGACTAATAAGCGTGATGACTTATTCGAACAAGTCGAGATAAATCATCCCAACAACGGTGATATTGACATGTTAATTAAGCCTTTGTCAAATTGGATGATTGTGTTTTGCTGCTATGTTTTTTTACGGTTCATGGATAGTTCAATACATGTTTTTTTTCAGTTAATGGCAAACCCTGTCCCCTGGAGATGAGCAATAACACTGTCTTCTGTGCCCGTACAACCGTTCCCTCCTCGACTATATCCGTAACTACGGGTGATTACGCGGCTCTTAGCGCGCTAATTTTGCCATAGAATTCGTTAAAACATCCATATTTATCAAGTAAAACACAAAACGACAACTCAAATGGTTCCCTTGAGTAAATGGGAGCGTTGTTTTTAAGCTACACTGCCATTGACGGAGCAGAATTTGGATTTGAGAAATCTTGAAGCTTTTCAGTTATACCAATTTACTGTGTACTAGTTGTAATTAAATATCTAACTGACTTTAAAGATTCTCCAATGAATGGGATTATGTTTGATATCAGAATAACTTAGGTTGGTAACATAGTGTGATTGATTTTGCTACGACACTAATACTTATACTTATGATATTCCAGATCTGATTAAAATCCCGGGATTATTTATCAGCCAGTAATGACATACATAATGTTTATAATACCCGGAGGTACCGGCAATTTGATCCTCGTATCTCAATTCGGAATGAATGTGGTTTTTACATAAGGTAACTTATGATTTTTTTAAAATCAACTTTATATTAAACATTTTCAAAACTGAAAGATCTGCAATTTGCCAACATTTCGATATTTGCTCTTCAGGTTTTGACCTACATGTAGAAATAAGAGAATTTTTATACAAACTGCTATAGTGGGTTTGTCATAATAAATTCGATATATACAGAATAAATACGAAAACCTGAATAGTGACATTAAAAACTTACGTTTTATTAACCGCAGTGCCCAAACTGTCCCTAACTCATATAGTTATTTCTTAGAACTTGGTACCGGTCGAATTTATTTCAATCAATTCATTTTTTGGCCGACGAGCACAAATATATTTTAGATGAAGTATGTTAAAAAAAAACCCTCTCTAAAACCACCCCCTCCCAAAAAAAAAAGAAAAACAAAAACTTACATCATACAAAATCGTCAAGATTTTGTACTATATGGCATTGTAGCGAAGGGGAAAGTCTTATGGGTGTAAAAGTTAATTTGCTTATCCAATCAAATAGCGCGTGCAAACAGAAAAGACATCAATTTAATATTAATGTTAGATTAAAATTTTGTAATTCAAAGAATTCAAAACTTTCTATAACAATCTAGGCAAGAGTAAGCAAAATTGGAGAAATATTCAATTTTACCGTTATCTTTTAATACGATATGAAAAAAGACACTGAATAACACTGTTCAAAGATAAACAGGTTAAAAATAAGAAGGTACATGATGTGGTTCAAAGAATGATCAAGATGGTCTTACATCATTTAAGTTCTACCAGTTTCCTGTTATGAAATAAAGACGTAACGAATTCGTCTTTTGAAATGTTAGATATCAACAATTCTGGTAAATATAGTCTTATAAGGAAACATAACAGTGAAAAAGACGATGTTTTTGAACGACTGCACGATCTAAAATGTCGTATTTGTCATATTTCTGAAGGCTTTTTTTCTAGATATATAAAACAAACATTTTTTGCTACTGAAATCAACATGAAAGGAACACCTCGTATACATGCGACATGAACGGATGACACGTGACCCGGAAACCAATGGCTACCGGAAGTGCGTAGCCAAGCGACCATCCTTCCGTCTTTTATATGCGTTTTAAATAAATTTCAACTTGGCACTATTCAAGGTCCTTATACGAGTCATTAAATAATATGTTACTCAGTAAATATTTAAAAGAGCATATATTCCTTGTGATGATCTGCAGAACAGTGTTTCAAGGAGCTGCCTTGAACTCATCAGACAGACAAATCGCAACACTCCCTTACAAACTAATTGTCTGGAGTCTTTCCTTTTTGTGCGTCTGTAAGGGCTGTCTGAACCTTGTCGGTATAAGATTGAGAAAAAAAAGAATTTCTGAGAACTTAAAATCTACATGATAACAGTTATAACTATACACGTAGTTAGGAGTTATTAAACTGCATTTGTAGTTAACACTTATAATAACTTTTATTTTCTGTTTCGATTCCTCAGATCAAGAGAGCTACGATATGTTATGATCAGTCATACAAATAACATTTATTGTAATGAACTGCATGTCGTCTTGACAAATGTACAACAAAACCAAACACGATTCATATAACAAACAAAATATGCATGATATCAGGCTAACTAGAGTTTTAGATAGCCAATGAATGACAACAAGACTATAATGGTACACCGCAAACACAAAAAGACTGAGTTCAATGACCTGTTTGAGACCCATTCACTCGATTATGTCACTATTTTAAAACATGCATTTCAAATAAGCCTAACTGCAATAAAACTTTTCCCTCCGAAATCCTCGGAGAAAACAGAAAACAAAAAAAAAATACTACAAAAATCAGCGCATCAATTATATAGCTTTCAGTTCATCGTGCTATTTGCTAATTAATGAAGTTATATTGGCACATAAAAATATCCAGAATGGGTAGATGAATGAGGGCAATGTTATGCAATCTGTATATCAGACGTTAGTCTGGTTTTAACAAGCTTGGTGAACTTTTAGATCTATAACAGGACAAGAACGTCCCTGTGGACAGGTTTTACCCTCACCCAGACATGCCAACAACATGCCACATCAACCCATCAAAAAGACAAATAAAACATCTTTGGATGATTTTGGTCAAGTTGGCTGCCTCAGACGATCGCTTATTCGATCCGGCGTGAAGTGTTCTATTCCGATCGAGTGGTTTTTGGTAATCAATTTAAATCACGCAATATATTAAAAAATAATTGCAAACAAGCAAACAAAGTACCTTTTCTGTAGATTTGAAAGAGTCATCATTTGTCAAAAAAGCATGACAAATTCGGTGATGTTTATAAACGGCCTCAAGGTTAATTGTCTATTGGTTATCGGTGATATAATTATATAGTATAATACATTCATTCAGGGGGGCTACATGTAGGCTAACCTTTGACAAAACATTGTGAAACGCAGTGTTTACTTTTTTCTTGTTATTTAATGTTTCCGAATCATATTCTGTTCATTAAGAGCTTTTGTCATTGAATAACAGTAAATTGACGGTGAATCTTAATTAGGTTTCTTTAAATAAATCCCGCTGCAATACTTATTACATTAAATCCACTGTATGTTCGGAGTAACCTGAAGGAGACCTGTACCATTAGCTTGCAATGAGTTTAGATAACCTTATCTAAGTTCAGTTGAACCAATCTATAAGTATTTGTGAAACATTAACTAAGAGTCGGGTTCCTTGGAAGATCACATCAGCCAATATCTTATAATTAAAGAACAGCCAGGACCCTGATTAACAATCCAGGTACACTGACCGCTTAGAATACTAATGTACTCATAAAGTGATGTCCGTCACAACTAAAAGCCGAGTACAGGTACTTTTTAATATTACTAGTGTACTAATAACTAAACAATGTCCGTCCCCACTACAAGCCTTGTATTTTTTACTATTTTATTTCATAGAATAATAAACAATTATATAATAATGGTATTTTTTTTTAGTATCTTATCAAAAAAGTTTAGTACCTCCAATGTACGTTTTATTACATGTAACTTGAAATATTACTTTTTTTCCTCTGAAATGATACCAAAGTGTGATTCCAAAAGCCACACCTTGCATGAGATTTGCCATTATGAGGTTCACACCTTACAGCATGCTGTGTACTATTCATTGATTAACGCTTTTAAGTCTCACTTCACGACCTTCCATAGGTAACATGTCCAATGAATCTCGTTAGTCCGCTTTTATTCATAATATTCTAGCGTCGCTTCCTAAGGTTATATAACGGGCTTGATTTCAAAGACTGGTTAGGAACAATCATACAAATGACTTCTCGAGATTCCATTAACCTATTTGTTTTTCTCTTTGTTACTTTTTGCGCTTTGCATAATAATGGAAACTGGATTACATGTACTACTATTCTGTAAAAAAAAGTATTGACAAGATGAAAACAAGTTCATTCCGCGAAATTTGCCCCAGAGAGCATCACTACTAATGCTACAGAACACGCTAGTAAATGTAAATTTCAACTGAGCATTGTTGTTTTTTTATGTACTTCATCTCGTGCACCTGCTCCGGATCTCGACAGAAGCTGACCAATCAGAGAACAGAGGCCGATCGATCCCAGACCAGCCTCTCTCCGTTATAAGTTCTGAACAGAGCTCATCTCCTCATTAACTGGCACCGTGACACCGCCAATAGCAGTAAGTACGCTTAATTCACTTAGTGCAAATATCTTGACTCTAACATTTAACTTTTTACAAATAATCATTTTCAGAATCTGATTTTATTTTTATATTGCAAACTGATAAAACGTATTTATAACGTATAGTGTAAGTATATTAGTCATGGCAAAATTGTATAATTGTAATATTTTGTACCATTGTGTGAATTAGTAAACATCTGTATTGTGACTGGCTGAATTTGCTTCTTTACAAGCCCGGAAAACCATCCAACCAGCCACGTCATTACCCATTATAAAACAGTGCTTTATCGTGCAAATTATTATAAAATTACGCGTAGCTCATTTGATAGTATCTTAAATTAATTTTTGGGATAAATATGAAGGTTTTTACAAGGAATAACGCACCCTCGGTTTTAGGGTCGGTGAGCAGCATCCTCCTCGTGTAGCTGAACCATCATAATGAGAACTCAATTGTATAGTATTCTGAAACAGTTTTGAGGTCGAATTGGCCTGAAAAGCAAAATTTAATCACTCATTGACTTTCGTATTCATCGTACAAATGACAATATTGAAATTTTTATTTGTAGAATGCCAATTGGCTGTTTTCTACGAACGATACAAAAATGAGATATATACATGCATGTACCCTCGATTACATGTAAAAAAAAAATATTGTATTTATCAGGATTTGAAAGTGAACACGATTAAATTTGTAGTCATTTTCGTTATTTTCATGGTTGTATGGTACCAGCTTGTAATTGTTCTCCGTTTGAATAAATTTTCAAAGCATGTATCATTCAAAGAAACACGTTTCTAATATTAAGATTTTGGTCCTCAGGTAAAATGAGCACAAATCGCAGGAAGTTCCGTTCCCAGAGTCTGCCGAATTGGAATGATGATGACGACGATAAGCTACACTACCGGTTGACCATCATGGGCGCAGCCGGTGTGGGCAAGAGCTGCATCATCTCCCAGTTCCTGTACGACCGCTTCATCAGTGAGTACAAGGAGACCGTGGAGGAATTCCATCGCGGAGAGTACACCGTGGACGGACGCGAACTCATTCTGGACATTCTAGACACCGCGGGTGCACATTCATTTCCGGCCATGCGCAGACTGGCTATCTCGACAAGTGACGCTTTTGTGTTAGTTTACTCTATAGACGACGAATCATCATTTCAAGGGGTAAAAGACTTACGGGACATTATTTTAGCAGAACGTGGGGACAAACGTGTGCCAATCGTTGTTGTTGGAAACAAATCGGACATATCTATGGAAAAAAGGGCGATAATGAAAGAAACTGCGGAATCTATTGTGTGTTTTGACTGGGGGAATGGGTATGTAGAGGCTTCCGCCAAAGACAGTATTAATGTTGTAGGAATTTTCAAGGAAATCCTCCGGCAAGCTAATATAGAGATTAATAAGACTCCTTTACCAAAGAGAAAAAGATTTGCGTCAACTTCCTCTGATGGATCCGAAATTTCACCAAGCCGAGAACGAAATACTGGCTGTGTGATTTCTTGATAAATGTTTGTTTTCAGCATAAATAATTTGATTTTAGATGAATAAAGATCAAATATTGAAGAGTTATTTATTCTTTTTACCTGTTCCACACTGAAGTACAATACTGACCAAAAAAAGACGATGTTAATTGTATGGTACATATTGACATTTTTTTAAATTTCAGATGTTATTATGAATAATAAAATTGTGATCTTTTTATCATTATTTTTTTTTAAACAACGAAGGTAATATTTGGTCTACATATCGAGTCAATGACCTGCACTGCTTTTATCCTGAGACACGGTAAAGTCTCTTGTAATGTAAAGCAAACCCTGCCGTGCATTGACCCTGTCTCGGTTACACACAGGAGATGAGCGAAAACTGAGTCTGGGCTGTGCCCCAAGAGGTAGGGATCACCTTTCTACTGGTTGAGGTATTATGATTTGAATGAACAAAGGGAAAAGAGAGAGGATTTTTATTGATGAGACATTCTACCCAACATTGGCAGGAAATCATAACAACAGCATACAAACACGTCGCCATCTGTTGTTGAGTCCAAACCCGGAATAGCACTCAGAGTGCTATCGGCAACGTAGAGAGAAACCAGATTTCATTACCTAAAAAAGATAATCAAGAAAAATAGTTTTCTTTTGTTACAAAGAAGATGGGGGAATAAGATGGCACAACTTCCCGTTTGGTTTAGTCTTAAAATACAATTTCAAATTTAACATTTTTTTCAATTAAATATATTTGATATGTTATAATGCAAGTTTACAAAAGGGTAATTTCTAACTATATTCATTGGAAATATTTCAAAAAACGATATGAGAAAAATAAATTCTTAAATTTTGGTGGTATCGAACCCACAACGTAAAAACCCAACTTATATAAAGTTACATAATGTCTGGTGCTCTTTTTTTTATCTTTTAAATGTCTGGTGCTCTAACCACTGAGCCATTTCATTCACAACAAAGAACGTTGTTTAAATTTTATATGAGATGTTGGCCACGAATTAAAGGACTTGTATTATTTTTCTAAAACGTTCAATTGTTGGGCAACAAAATGATATTTTTAACGTATAGTGGGTCATCTCTCCACATTTTTGTTTATTAAAATCGGTCTAAATTCCATTAAACCGCATTTAGTATATGAAGTTCAGACCCACTCTTTAAAAAAAAGTCATTGAAGTTATAAATAAAACGACACCATTTGGAGGTTTTGATACGCATACGCCAGTTGAAATCAACCTATTGCAAATATTTTTAAAAATTTAAGGGTTACAAACCGATGTTACATTAGATATACATTATTTTTAATCATGTTTGAAAAAAATTATCAGATTTATTGATATTTTAATTTTGCAGTATCTAATCATTCCACATATGGGCATTTTACACGTTTTATTCATCCATCTTCTTTCCAAGAAAAATAAAAACCATTTTTGGTGGTACCACGATTGACTTTCATGGTTGAATTTTAATCTTAGATATCATTTTTAAATAATTCAATAAGACATCTTTTTCAGAAATAAGTTCAATTACAAATGATTTTTTTTTCTTTTCACTGAATTTTGGATAAAAATTTCATCATAAAAGACCATGTATCTTATTTTAACTGCCTTTCTGTGAAAGACGATTACGCTATCATGAACTGATTAGTCCCTTACCCAACCGGCTGTTTGTCCATCCGTATAACTCACTTCTCTGTAATAGAAATCTTATAGAATAAAGTGGACGGCATAGCAGTATTGCAGATTCGCTTTCAGATTTTAAATTTTACCTTTCGGCTCGTAGACCAATAAGAGGTAAAAAAAACAAAACAAAAAAAACCTTTATTAGTACGGATAAGATACTGATAAAAAAAATCAACAAATCTAATAATTCTTTCAAAAATCGTTCACGGAACACCGATTTGTAACCTTTAATTTAATATGTTCAATACTTGGAATATGTTGATTTTAACTTATGCATGCGCGTTAAACCTCTAAATGGTGTCAATTTTTAGAACTTCAACGCCTTTTATTTTATATCGCGAGTCTGTGCTCCATGATTTTGTCTAATTAAAGTCTAATGGAAAAAATTGATTTCAATCAACTTTAATATACAATTTGGAGTGATGACCCACCATATATTAAAAATAACATATTGTATCCCAACAATTGAACGTTTTATAAAAATAATTCAAGTCCGTAAATCCACGATTAAAGCTGCCTTACGCACTTTGCTGTGACTGAAATGGTTCAGTGGTTAGAGCACCAGACCTATGGTAATTTTATACCGGTTAAAAAGGTTGAGGATTTGATACCATCAAACCCTGAGGGAATTTTTTTTAAAATTATCTTTGATAAAATATTCAATATGTATTTTATGCTACATTTTACTATTTTACAAAAAATTGTATTATTTAGTTTGTCATTTATATTTTGCACTATATATGCATTACCTTGCACCTTATGGAGAAGGCTTACATGGGCATTGCTTGCTGCCTAATTCATTTATGTAAATATATACTTGCATATCAAGATATGTTCAAATCAAAATATTCAAACTGAATATAATAAGATATTGCGCGTTTGCAAACTTTAATAGTGAAATCATCAAATAGATATAAATGGAAAAAAAATTAATCAAAAAGTGTATTTTATGATTAAACCAATGGGCAATCGCACTTTCATATTCCCTCATCTTCTCAATTTTTTAAAAGTATAACATGCAAGCAGATGTGCAAAAATTAGTCGTGGTACTGGTAAGGTGAAAATGTCTAAAAATGAAATATAACATTTACTGAATTTGAGAGAGAAGTCGAAATCAATGATTTCAGATTTTGATTTTTTGACAGTGTATCTCAAAAGGTGAGTATAGAACAGCGAACAAAAGTGAAGTGTACAAAAAATTTGGCGTACATGTAAATCTTACAGTTTGCTTTCAATGCTGATATTCTCACCACTGGGTTTTAAATCAGATTTACAATGTAGACTAAGCTTTAAATATATCTTTCTCTTCCCGAAATAACTTTTACAAGGCGACCTTATTGGAGAAGCAAACGCAATCTGACGATGGTGCATTCAATCTTTTTCTATTTTTGGAACTGACTTTTGTGGATTTCTTTTACGCTAAGAAAAGGGAAAAAACTTTGTCCTTAAAATTGAAAGAGAATCATCTAGTTAATTAAGATATCGCTTTTATGAAGACTCATGGGACTTTTTTAGCCTCACTGTAATTTAGTTTATCACTTGAAGGTACAAGTAGAATTTTTTCAGTACAATGTACACAAGCACACTAATTGACCCCATACAACTGCAAAATCTCTCATTCGTTCTTAATCATTTTTCGCACCTTATTTCGAACCTAAGCAGTAACTGAAATAGCTAGAATAATCATCTTGCCAAGTCACTGGTTTCTGATCCGCTCTTCTCCTGATGTGAGGAGAAATGCGGATCAAGAACCCTTAACTTGGGGAGATGACAATAATAGACAAAATCAAGTTATTTTGTACATACTTCCAGAGCTACTTCTACCAATTGAATTTAAAATTAAAATGCGCGGTGTAAGGCTGCCCAAAGTTAATCCTACATTTAACGTAACTCGCGCGCGTAGGTTTAGGAGAAATTGGATTTTTGCAAAAAAACCAAAAACCAAACAAACTCCTATTTAAATTTGATTTTTGTCAGATTGATAATACTAAAATACTGTAATCTGTAGAAATTCGAAATGTTTACAGCACGTTATGGACTATAAACCAGATACTCATTGGGATCATTAGGAAAGATCACTGAAATGGCTAAAGAGGTCAACTGTATGATATTTGAAATACTAACTGTAACTATATTAATGGAAATGAATAAAAATCATTTGTTTAAATTTTTTAATTTTATCGCTCTTCCTCGTAGGTTCGGTATTTTGAAGCGGCCTGATAAGAAGAAACTGACACCCCCTCCCTTGCCATTTATGTTCTGGCTTCGTAGATTTATGATTGAAACATCTAGATATTATCATGTAAGAATGCATATACCCTTTGATTTCGAAGAATAACTTAAGTCAAATACATCATAAGGTAGCGGTCTATAATTTCTCCCGAGGATTTTGTTGAAAAAAAGTCATTAATTCTTATGATGCCCATTTACTGGTCATGGGGTCACATTGTATTACAACATACATTTATATCTCTGAGAAATGTTGAAAAGATTTCACATTACATCGGACGTCAATTGGCATCAAAATATCTAGACTTAATCGATTAAAGCTATACACGCTATAATTTACGTCAATTTTGAATGACAGTGAAAAAGCATGTGTTTGTCTACTTATAAAAGTTATCCTTAATCTGTAAATTACAAGGATGAATTCCATCTCGTTACAAAGATATAGATTTTTAATTGTTTATTTTCTTGCCTTTTCATGAATATTGATGAAGGAAGAGGAAACCGACCTCATTGCGCATGTCCGCGGAGAACTAGGTGGTCGTTATTGTTTGCCTAATTAAATATCCAACTTGATTTTTAATATACTTAACAGTTGTTAATTTGAAATACATACATGTATAATGAGTAAAATACGTTTGTCATTCACGATACCCTTACTTCTGCGTTAACACTTATAGGATCTATAAATAGCACATAGGGGAAAACACAGGTCTACGTCATCTTTTAAAGGAAGTATTCATATTTACTCACAGGCTTGTAGTTTTTTCTTTTGTTTGTACTCGTATATCGGACAAATTTATGCTTTACTGAAAATATCCTTTCCTTTGTGAAACTTTCACAATTATGAAGATGTTGACCCTTCACCAGTTTTGGTATGATAGGCTAAATTTAGCTGTCGATATCACGTGATAGATTGATATTCACGAGGAGGCATTACTTTCCTGGCAGGAAACTAAATATTTTTTATTGTTTAATATTTGATATATTTGTTACGTGATCGAATTGAGCATTATAATTAACAGAATAAAGGTAACTTTTATTAGTAATCAAACACATACATTTTCCCCTTTATTCAAAATTGACGCAAATTATAGCGTGTATAGCTTTAAAACAATTCAATTGAGAGTTCATAAAAAATTCACATTTTAGGTCGACAATCATTTTGGTTAAATATCGGTTTTTCAACTCCTAGTTGCCCACATCCCATCCCTCCTAGGAGTGTCTTCTATCTGTAATGGTGTATTTTGTCTTAATTGTAACTGTGGCATTAATGTTATAGCCAGTAACCTCTCCAAGGCAACCAATAGACATCATGTGACTGCACAAACCCATGTCTAATTTCATATGAGTATGATGGTCATTCAATTTTATTAAGAACAATAACATTAAAATAAACTCTCATCACTCATAAGAGGAATCGAAATCATATATTTGTAAAAGATATAGAAGTTCTGGCAAAAATCATTTTGTTCAAGAAAAACAACAAAAACTGGGGAGAAGAAGGTTGTTAATCTTTTTAATGACAATCATAATCTTGCATATCTACGTCACATCAAAAGATAGCGGAACATTAGATGGTGATAAATTCAAGAAACACAATTTGATCACCCATTGCAAAAAAATATTAACAAACCTTTTTTTTTTTTTTTTTTTTTTTTTTACATAATAATGAAAGAAACCCTGAGCTGATTTGACTTTTTATCTGAAACCTGATCTAAATTTTGATTCATTAAGTTTTTGATTTGTAAAAAAAATCTGTAGCACTATAGCGCACTTCATTATCTTGTTCAACTACTGCGTTTGTACAGGGTGCTCCAAAACATCTGATACCATTTGAAGTTTGTATGATCTAGATAATATATGGCTAAAACTTGTAAGTTGTAAATCAAACTTAAATTAAAACCGTTTAATTTTTTCTCACACAAAATTTTAAGAGAAAAACTTTCTTTTAATTATAATGTCACAAAATTGCATCATATTTCTTTGGTTAAATTGAATTACATTCAAGATGAAACGGACAAGAGAGCAGGCATATTCCTTTTTAAAACTGTATTATCAAACACAGACTCCAAATATAGTTGTACGAATTATGAAAAAGAATACCCTTGGGATAAAACAACTCAACAAACAACAAATTGTTTAAATAGTGAGATCTGAGAAAATGGAATCCATACAGGGGCTGTTGTGAGGATTTTTACTCTCCTTAAATTTGATGGTTTTTTTTTTTATAAACAAAGCCCAATTTGTCAAAAACGTATGAATATTTGTGAAATATGTTGAGTGAAAATTTACTTCATATACATTTATGAAGATGCATTTGATTTTTTTGGTTAAATAAATTTAATCAACAGTTATTCAAAGAAAAAATGGTATCAGATATTCTGGAGCACCCTGTACATTAGGCATTCAATGTAATTTTAGGGTTTTGTGATTTGAGAGCAAATATAGCATAAACAGAAAAGATTTAAAGTCTCGCACGCACGCACGTTGGAATACGAAGAGTATTCTCAAAAATAAATTTGCTTGTGTAATTTGTGTTGGTAAAGGCTTGATATGTTTTATTTTACGCGATAAATTTTTCATTTCCAACATATAATGTATTTACTTATTTTGTAATTGATGAATGAAAGCATTTTTAAAATTATTTTTCTACGTTGCTGTTTCGTTAATGACTGAGTGCATGGTTCTGAACCCGTTTAACACCCCATATAGCATACACTTCTGTTTTACCCAGGATATATCTCCGGTGGTGAATAGGGGCTTACATTCCAAAATGTAGAACATAAACCCATACTAAGAGTTGTTGTTAGTGAAATATAACTTTTTCTCTCAATTTTCAAGTGTAAAACCGAAGTAAAAAAGAGAACTGCGAAACTGTAGTGCAATATATTTTCTAGGAGATTTTATTTTAGTTGTAGCGTAATGACAAAAGTATTGGTAATTGAATTAACACGAGGTGGAGTTCGTTAAAGTACACATAGCAGCTGAAGAAGATCAACAAGGATTTTGACCCGGGTTCATAATATCTTTTTCAGGATCCATTTTCTTGATTCTGAGCTTGCGCATTTTCTACCAATTAAGAAAATCAAACGAAGAAAACCTTGATAAATTTTTTGCAATATAAACACGAGGGATCTTATAGATAGATTCCACAGTGTAATTTTACCTCCAAAGTGTCAAAGCATCCTCATTTACTCAAGATAATAAAATTGTCAACCTTTGTAACTATATGAATTGAAATACAAAAGATGAGTAACGAACTAATTCAAAAGTTAATGAGTAACGAACAAAAGTAAATTTTTGTTACAAATTTCTTCAAATTTTTACGAAGAAAAATTTAATAGTCCATCGTTAGCCAATATATATATTTTTCATAAAAACATGTCATCTTGTCATTTAAAATCATAATATAACTTTTAAAATAAACCATACTTTTGATATGGTTGGGTTAAAAATTCATTAAACCCATTGGTGGTCCAACTTTTGTATTAAAGAACACACGATCTATTAATTAAAAGAAAACATGTTCGCAGTTGAATAAGTAAGGCAATGCAAGGTTTGTATAATAAAACTTATTATAATTAATTATCTTTTGTTCAACACCATTGTTTGTAAAATCACAATTACAGAATCAAGTTTGTTCTAAAAAGATGATAATTAATACCAGGTACTCAGTTTTTATATCTAAAGCCCCACAGTGAAACATGGGCAATTGCCAAACCCTTAACATATACTCTCCTGCATCTAGGCGTGCGCTTACTGACCGTGGGTAGACTCCCGGATTCTTCTCCGTCATTATTTTTTTTATGCCATACTCCAATTTACCTCTTCACAACCTCGCCAATTACGTTGAATAACTCCTTACGCATACATCTTTTAACAACGGTATGAACATTATCTTTATTCTGAGTATTCATATGCCCATCCCCTATCCCCCCCCCCAAAAAAAAAAGAAAACCACAACAAATACTTTTATTCTCTCAGTTCTCATACGCCTTCCCTCAAAACTATATACTTTCATTTTCCCATTAGTGAATTTAGTACAACAAATATTCATGAAGACGAGCAAAGTTGCTCAAGTTTGTCCACAATCAGTGATGCGTACTAAGGCCTATGTTTCCGACATTGGGTAGCCGATTGATATGTGTTCAATAGGTGAACAAAAAATAAATATAGGCCTGTCGTACAAGAACATGAACAAGTGGATATGTAGTTCCTTAACAGCTGGTTCCATCACTTAAAGGAATTGAGAGATAGCAAATACGTATCATTTCAGATGTATATTGAAACTACGGGTTGGTCACGTGATAAAATTCCATAAAATCTAAAATATTATATAAATGACATTGAACATGACTAATAAAAGCCTACTATTTAGATCCGTTGTATGTATCGGTAGCATGATTTTGTTAAAGTAAATCAACAAGTATTCGACTATATTTCTGTAGTAGGAAAGGAGGAATGAGTATAAAAATACAATGAAAACATATGGCAGGACCGGGAATTGAACCCGGGACCCCGGCAACTCTAGTCAGGAGCTCTACCACTGAGCTATTCAGGCCGATATTCACAGTCTATATACACAAAATGCACCCAGCGAATGTGTCCGGAATGTTTTCTTTTTCGTTGCTAAGTACATGATAAATCCAGAGGTGCTCAGATGAAAGTTCACGAGACTTCACCGAGATTTGTTCAGTTCCTGTGAATTTCGAGCGGAAGTATAAGTGTTCGGATAATATTCTCAAAATAAGTAAATAATAGTCGTTTTCATATCATATCCTACTTTGATTTATGGTATAACATGAAAATCGTGTTGGATGTATGTTTTATTTCAACCTCTAGCGGTTATTTAAATTAAACGATGATATTCAGAACAGAGTTATCGTTCGTGTTCAACCACGTTAAAGGTGGTGGAAAATATAAACACTGGTTGCTTAATAAAATCATAGCCATGTTTGATGCTTGTTGTGTGCAAAACCATGTTTTTTAAAAGAATAATGGGTGTCTGTTTTGTATAAAAACTTAGTATATCGAGCCATTTTCAAGGAACATTCTGCATAAAATAGTATAATCTGTTTCACTATTGATGCTATTACTAGGTCAGGCGCGGATCAAAAATAAACCCTTAGGGGGATCTCTAATAAGCATATTAATTGTTGCAACATTTTTGTATTGTCACATTCATTTCTAGAGCACATTTTATCCACCGATTAATGAAGATAAAGTTTAAAATCAATAAACGTCTAGATTTTATATTTGACTACAAGTACCTAGATTCTATGAAAAGACTATGAACACGAGGAACGATTTTTACTGCGAAACTGAAAGGGTCAGATAAAACACGTGGTCTAAAATTAAAATGACAATAACATTCGCAGGGGTGATATAGCCCAAACTACTATATTTCTCCCTCCTTAAATAGTCCTCGACCCCGAAGACACAGCATGCACCTTGTTCAGCTTGTCAGGACTTATATATTATATTTATATGCCTGAACAAGGAAGACCACGTCACCATTTGTAGTAGGAAAGGAGCAAGTAGTATATAAATACAATGAAAACATATGGTTGGACCGGGAATCGAACCCGGGACCCCTGCAACTCTAGTCAGGAGCTATACCACTGAGCTACGCAGGCCGATATCCACGGTCCATATAGCCCCCCAACTACTACATTTAAAATAAACCACCGATGAGTAATGAATTCGACTTCTCTCGAATAAAACCTCTAATAAGTAATGTATTCGACTATCTCTGGTAATGTATTCGACTATCTCCCGTGATATATTCGACTTTCTCTCGTCTTAAACCCCTAATTAGTAATGTATTCAACTATCTCTCGACTAACACCACCAATAAGTAATGTATTCGACTATCTCTCGTAATGTATTCAACTATCTCCAATCGCAACTTCTCGAGACTTTCCGGCAAGCTCGGAAAAACACCTCGAATGTATTACCTAGGCGTCCATGACAACCCCCCTTTTAAATAACTTGAGATAAATACAACACATTTTACGATCTGTTGAGATGTCAGCTAGACTTCATTAAAGTAAATGATATACCATAAAATATAACACAGAAGCGACTCATAAGGCTGTCTAGCCGATACTTTTTTTAATGGTAAGCGACTCCATTTTGTATAAAATTCTAACATCCGGTAATGTTAATACATTCGAGGTGTTTTTCGAGTCTGCCGGAAAGGCCCGAGAAGTTACGATTGCGACTAGACTATATCTCGTCTAAAATCCATAATTAGTAATGTATTTGACTATCTCTCGACTAAAACCACCAATAAGTAATGTATTCGACTATCGCTCGTAATGTATTCAACTATCTCTCGTAATGTATTCAACTATCTCTCGTCAAAAGCCACCAATTAGTAATGTATTCGACTATCTCGCGACTAAACTCGCCAATTTAATTAAGTATGTGACTACCTCTCGATTAAAACAATCGGTTAGTAATGTATATTTCCGGAAAAAAAATATAAACCATTTGAAAAGGTAAGCCTCCAGTTGATATGATATGAGTCACATAAGAGAATAGAGTTCGAAAGTTCACCGTCAAGGAAACTAAACAATCTTATCAATCACTTCTGCTTTTTAGCCGGGCTCTGCTGAAATTACTATAAATAGCACAATTTCAAAAGTAAACAAAAAACCGAACAGCGTCAAAGTAAAAGGTTCCGCTATACCAAATAATTACACAAAGAGCCATGTTTTGTCAAAAGTGTTGGTTTTTTGTTTGTTTTTTGTTTAATTTCAAGAGAATTCTCTATCTTTTTTAGTTTTCTTATTAATAACGTGTTTTGAAAACAAGACTATGCATTTTGGACACATAAAATGCGCATGAATTTCCATGAACGAACTACTTTGCTGCGAATTGAAGAAATGGGGATTGAATTTATAACGCTTGTTGAAAAATTCAAGGCAGCAACTGTTGAATTTTTTCCTTCTTTAAGACAGACATATTTTTGTTTATAGCCTCTTACAAAAATTGATCGCTCTCTGACGCTTTGCCGACATTAAAAGCATGAGAGAGAGAGAGAGAAAGAGAGAGAGATAGAGAGAGAGAGAAATTTTGATTTTCAGTCTTTACTGCACAATATGCATAAAGACACATCAAAAGAGCCCAGCTTTCAGTACTTCAGTACTTTGATTTAATGTGTCAAACAGTCTTGCAAAGAGTAGAGTGTAATTTTACTTCTTTACTAACATTCTTATATTTCGAAGGTTCAAAGTCTATGAAAATGACAAGCCTTACTGAGTGACAATTTCTACCTTGTGACAGCGACACCCAAATATTCTTGTAGAGTGTAAATTTACTGCTATTGCAATCTTACACTTAAATAAGTCCACATATTTTCTGTTTGTCACTTATTAAGTCTAGAAGACTCGTGAACTGTTGACTCGATTAAAACAATAGTCCAGAAACTGCCTGGCATCCAGGCTGGCGTGCATGTAAATGGTTCTTTTATGTTGTTATCATCTTGGTGATAAAGCATGCTCAAGAGGGGTCAGCAGAAATACACATGCTGATACAAGAATATCGGTTTATGGTGGCCGGGCTCTATGACAATCAATACTCCTGAATAATTTGATAACCTTACAAACCAAACTAAACACACTGTCAAAATCCTTAAAGGGGCATGGTCACGATTTTGGTCGAATTCTATATTTCTGTTTCAATCATTTACAATGCTTTAGAAATGCATTTCCAATGATCAAATGAAATTTGAGAGTTATTCGTGGAGTTATAAGCAAGATACAGAGCCGACAATTCTTTGTCATGTAAACAAGGCTCGTGTCCTGTTTTTGTTTACAGGTTCAATATACCAGTAAAAAATCTTTTTCAACCTGATTTATCTATCTTTTTATTCATTTTAAGCATAATTAAAGAGTTTCTAACGTTGAAAACATTCATTTTAGGTCTAAAACTGGAATTTTCACTCTAGCTTTTAAAATGTAAACGAACGCTTCGTTTACATAGCAAAGAATTTCAAGCTCTGTAACTTGCTTATAACTCAACGAATAACACTCAAATTTTGGTTGCCTATTGAAAATGCCTTACTGAAGCATTGTAAATATTAAAATCGCAACAACAAAAAATTGACCAAAATCGTGACCATGTTCCTTTAAAGTACAGTTCTATTTCTTGACAATTTTTACACCAATATTAAAGACGTTCCCAATATGGTTGATATGGCATTTTGCTTTTAGAACTAAATATCATTTTAATATACGATTTTTTAAATACAGTACCTTATGTGGTATTTTTTTTCCTAAACAGCTTTAACCTTTTAAAAAGTTATTTGTATATGGTGAACAAAATATTTCCATATTATGTTTTACTACTCATATTGCACTCGTGGCTTCAAATTCAAAGTGCGATAACTTTAACTTACCAAAATGGCCGAAGAATTTTTATCACTGACAAAATACTATTTTACTGATGTTTAAGACGCCTGTTGTCTCAGTAGCCAGCAAAAAGGATTATGATATCTAATTTTATAATGCAATGAGTCATATGTATGAAAAATGGTAATTTGTTCATACTGTTATTTTACATTTTCAATAAACAGAGCCAGAACGAATCATTGATTTCTAGAGGTTCACGTTTTTATGGATTTATTCTTGCTTCAAAAATTGTTTTGTACTATTATTTCACTGGTTGGTAGTTCACTAATACATACCACTCATTTTACAGTATACATATTTGTATAAAGAATATCATCCATCCATACGATTTACGGGATTTTTTTTTCATTTTTATTCTTCTATCTTGTCTTTTTAGAAAAACATGGAAATAAACATGGAATTTTGTTGGATTTTCACTTTTAATCTAGGCAGTATTGTTATGCATAAACATTTGTATTTTGAAATTATTTAAAATGTGATTGTTAATCGTTCATGTAAAAGATCAACATATGATATTATCTGTATAGCCTCTAATAATTCGACATGGTTTTGTTTAGATTAATTTATAAACAACAACTTTTAAATAACAAGTATTCCCTATTTGTTACGGACGCTTGACCGTACAGTTAGAACTTGAGTCCTTGAAAGTCTCCAAGCTTAACCCTGGGAATGAAAGGTTTCAAGTTATTTCCAATAATTCGCTTGCTGCAGTCGGATTTTTCCCGATTGCTCTGAAAAATAGTCATGAACAGACCTTGTTGACTTTAAGACAAATGTTATTAACTCAAGGCGGCGAAGATTCAAGAAAACGACAACAGGTGTTGAAAAATAAAACAAAAACCGAGGTTTAGATCACAATTTATCGATCAACAACTCAGTTTGTTGTTAGATCTAAATTTATTTTGATAATGTCTTGAAACTTCCCCTCGCCATCTATGAGATTGATCAACCCAATATATTTCCGTAGTGAGTCAGTAACTAACCTAATAAGTAATAGTTTAAATTAAATAGGGTGTAGAGAAATTCAAAAATATATCTAGTAATGTTTAAAAAATACTTCGCGATTTCAAAGGATAAAATGTAGAGAAGATGGGGGAATAAGATAGCGCAACTGCCCATTTGGTTTAGTCGTAAAATACAATTTCAAATTTAACATTTTTTTCAATTAAATATATTTGATATGTTATAAAACAAGTTTACAAAAGGGTAATTTCTAACTAAATTCAGTTTGAAATCTTTTAAAAAAAAAGATAAGAATTTATTTTTTTTAATCCTAAGTTTTGGTGGTATCGAACCCACAACCTAAAAACCCAAGTTCTATAAAGTCAACAAATGTCTGTTGCTCTAACCACTGAGCCACTTCACTCACAACAAAGTGCGGTGTTTAAATGCTATATGAGACGTTGGCCACGAATTTACGGACTTGTATTTTTTTTTAAAACGTTCAAATATTGGGCTACAAAATGACATTTTTTAAAGAATAGTGGGTCATCTCTCCACATTTTTGTTGATTAAAATCGGTTTAAATTCCATTAAGCTGCATTTAGACGATGACAAAAATATGGAGCTCTGAAAGGAAATGCATTGAAGTTATAATTTGACACTATTTGGAGGTTTCGACACGCATACGCAAGTTTGAATCAACATATTGCAAGTATTAAAAATATTTAAGAATTACAAACCGATGTTACGTTAAATATCAATTGTTTTTAATTTATTTTTTTTAAAGTATCAGATTTAATGATATTTTAATTTTGCAGTATCTAATTATTTCTCATATGGGCATTTTACACGCCTTATTCACCAATCTTCTTTATCACCGATTAGCTTAAATCAACCAGTATCTAGTTAATTTGTTATAATGAATTGCTATATTTATTTTTTTTACCTTTGACGGGCTGCATTGAATGAATTATTTATGAAGCCACAATATTCAAGTTTGGAAAAGAAATATCTTTCTATTTAAATATATCCGCTCTGTGATTAATCCTAACATGTAGGATTACGGTGTTGGGAATCATGTTGGCATATACAGAACTTAAGGACCATACGACGACCCAGGAATCTTCATCCATTCACAGAGGTACGATGTATGCTTTCGCTATATTTTGGTCTCGTGTATCGAAACGTGCGGAATTAATCATTTATACGAAGCTATGACACACCCGTCTGCAATTATTGTGAAAAACTAATATTTTTAACGACAAAATTGCATATACTGTTTGAAATGTCCAATAATGAAATCACGTGTAGACGTATTAGTAATACAGTAGCTGGTTTTTTTCTTGTGTTATATTGCAATTTGTATATATCAGGCACGTGGCATCATATGTGGGGCGCCCCTCCCCCTTCTTTAATTTACATGTAGAAACGAGAATTTTGAAGCTGTTGCCCCTTTTGGTAACATGTAAAAAAAATAAAGTATAGGGAAATTAACTTTAAAACAATAAAATAATTATAAGTTATAGGAACTTCGCACCCCCCCCCCCCCCATCCCAACCTACGACATTAGGGCTTTGAAGACTGTCTTTTCTTTGATTTGGATATTTCTGCTTCCCTCCCTTTAAAAAAAAATGCTACGTGCCTGTACATAATAAAATTATCTTTTTTATCTTTACCATCGTGTATGCCTCCTAGAAAAAAGTATACATCTTCTCGATAAACATGCATATATACACAAAAAGCAAAAGAGCTCGTCAGTGAGCAATACAATCCGAGTGATCAACAAACGATAGTTGAACAAGCAACAAGTGGTTATTGATCACATAGGTCGATTAGTCGAAAACAGAGAAAAACAATGAGTTGTTTTGATTTCCTATAGTTTACTTAAATAATAAGATGTTTTCTTTGGTGGTTCATGCGGATATGACGGTAGCGAGCATTGCCTAAAGGTAGGTTATGTAATTTTTAAGCAATGGTCTTCATAGCCCTTATGAATCATCAAAGATAACATTTTATTGTTTATATTTACACCTCTCTATTAAGATATTACTGAGTTAAGGAGGCTGGGTGTTCAACAAGTTAACCATCAGATCTTCCTCAAATTGTCAGATACTATTTGTTCAGTTATAAACCATCATTGAGTAAGGAAAATAACAC